>NC_050097.1:96510594-96839218 GCF_902167145.1 Zea mays | reverse complement strand
CCCACCCTGACGCCATCACCTGGGAAGAGTTCAGAGGTAGCTTTCGTCAGTACCATGTTCCTGCAGGTCTGATGACAGTGAAGAAGGAGGAGTTCCTGGCTCTCAAGCAAGGGCCATTGTCTGTCAGTGAGTATCGGGACAGATTTCTGCAGTTGTCTCGCTATGCTCCTGAAGATGTCAACACCGACGCCAAGCGACAGTATCGTTTCTTGAGAGGCTTGGTTGACCCTCTGCAGTACCAACTGATGAATCACACCTTCCCGACATTCCAGCACCTGATTGACAGGGCAATCATGACAGAGAGAAAGCGTAAGGAGATGGAAGATCGTAAGCGCAAGATCAGTGGACCGCAGCCTGGAAGCAGCAATCGTCCTCGTTTCTCAGGCAATCAACCTCAGCAGTTCAGGCAGAACCAGCATCCACCTCAGCAACATCAGCAGTTCCAAAGGCAGTATCCTCAGCATCAGTACCAGAACCGTCAGAGCAATCAGTCAGGAGGTCAGTTTCAGAGGCAGAATCAGCAACCACCTCGCCTTCCTGCCCCAGCAAACCAGCAGAACAGTCAGGCAGCACCAGCTCAGGTTGGAAACAGAGCATGTTTCCACTGTGGAGAGCAAGGCCACTGGGTGATGCAATGTCCGAAGAAGGCAGCCCAGCAGCAGTCAGGCCCCAATGCCCCCGCCAAGCAACATGTGCCTCAGCCTGGATCAGGCAACCGCTCTCAGCCGCGCTATAATCATGGGAGACTGAACCACTTGGAGGCTGAAGCAGTTCAGGAGACCCCCGGCATGATAGTAGGTATGTTCCCAGTCGACTCCCGTATTGCAGAAGTGTTATTTGATACTGGAGCAACACATTCTTTCATTACTGCATCATGGGTAGAAGCACATAATCTTCCAATTACTACCATGTCAACCCCCATTCAAATTGACTCAGTCGGTGGTAGAATTCGAGCCGATAGCATTTGTTTGAATATAAGTGTGGAAATAAGGGGGATAGCGTTTCCCGCCAACCTTATAGTAATGGGTACTCAGGGAATAGATGTCATCCTAGGGATGAATTGGCTAGATAAGTATCAGGCAGTTATCAGTTGTGATAAAAGGACCATCAAGTTGGTGTCCCCACTAGGAGAGGAAGTGGTGACCGAGTTAGTCCCGCCTGAGCCAAAGAAAGGAAGTTGTTATCAGATGGCTGTCGATAGCAGTGAAGCAGACCCAATTGAGAGGATCAAGGTTGTGTCCGAGTTCCCAGATGTGTTTCCAAAGGACTTACCGGGTATGCCACCAGAGCGGAAAGTTGAGTTTGCCATAGAGCTTCTTCCTGGAACCGCCCCTATCTTCAAGAGAGCTTACAGAATATCTGGACCAGAGTTGGTTGAGCTTAAGAAGCAAATCGATGAGCTGTCAGAGAAAGGTTACATTCGGCCAAGCACCTCGCCTTGGGCCGCCCCTGTCCTATTTGTGGAGAAGAAAGATGGCACCAAGAGGATGTGTATCGATTATCGAGCTCTGAATGAAGTCACGATTAAGAACAAGTATCCCTTGCCCAGAATAGAAGATCTGTTCGACCAGTTGAGAGGAGCCAGTGTGTTCTCCAAGATTGATCTGAGGTCAGGTTATCATCAGCTCAGGATCCGACCTTCGGACATTCCGAAGACGGCATTCATTTCCAAGTATGGTTTGTATGAGTTCACAGTGATGTCTTTTGGTTTGACCAATGCGCCAGCGTTCTTCATGAACTTGATGAATAGTGTATTCATGGATTACCTTGATAAGTTTGTGGTGGTATTCATTGATGACATTCTGGTTTATTCTCAAAGCGAAGAAGAACATGCAGATCATTTGAAGATGGTATTGCAGAGATTGCGAGAGCACCAGTTGTATGCGAAGTTGAGCAAGTGTGAGTTCTGGATCAGTGAAGTCCTGTTCTTGGGTCACATAATCAACAAAGAAGGATTGGCTGTGGATCCGAAGAAAGTGGCAGACATTTTGAACTGGAAAGCGCCAACAGATGCTCGAGGAATCAAGAGTTTCATTGGAATGGCCGGATACTATCGGCGATTCATTGAAGGGTTTTCGAAGATTGCGAAACCGATGACAGCGTTGCTAGGCAACAAGGTTGAGTTCAAGTGGACCCAGAAATGTCAAGAGGCCTTTGAAGCGCTGAAAGAGAAGTTGACTACAGCGCCTGTCCTAGTCTTGCCTGATGTGCACAAGCCCTTCTGGGTGTATTGTGATGCTTGTTACACAGGTTTGGGATGTGTGTTGATGCAAGAGGGAAGAGTTGTGGCCTACTCGTCCCGACAGTTGAAGGTTCATGAGAAGAACTACCCAATCCATGATCTAGAGTTGGCAGCAGTGGTTCACGCACTGAAGACATGGAGGCACTATTTGTATGGACAGAAATGCGATGTTTACACAGACCACAAGAGTCTGAAGTACATATTCACTCAGTCCGAGTTGAATATGAGGCAACGAAGATGGTTAGAGTTGATCAAAGATTATGAGTTGGAGATTCATTACCATCCAGGCAAAGCAAACATAGTGGCAGATGCTTTGAGCAGAAAGAGTCAAGTCAATCTGATGGTTGCTCGTCCGATGCCTTATGAGTTGGCCAAGGAGTTTGACAAGTTGAGTCTCAGTTTTCTGAACAATTCGCGAGGAGTCACAGTCGAGTTGGAACCTACCTTAGAGCGCGAAATCAAAGAAGCGCAGAAGAATGATGAGAAGATCAGTGAGATTCGGCGACTGATTCTAGATGGCAAAGGCAAAGATTTTCGAGAAGATGCAGAAAGTGTGATATGGTTCAAAGACCGCTTGTGTGTTCCCAATGTCTAGTCCATTCGGAAGTTGATTCTTAAAGAAGCTCATGAGACAGCCTATTCGATTCACCCTGGCAGTGAGAAGATGTATCAGGATCTGAAGAAGAAATTCTGGTGGTACGGAATGAAGAGGGAAATCGCAGAGCATGTGGCTATGTGCGATAGTTGCCGAAGAATTAAGGCAGAGCACCAGAGACCTGCTGGATTGTTGCAACCGTTGCAGATTCCTCAGTGGAAATGGGATGAAATCGGTATGGATTTCATAGTCGGATTGCCTCGCACTCGAGCCGGCTACGATTCCATCTGGGTAGTAGTGGACCGCTTGACCAAATCAGCCCACTTCATACCTGTCAAGACCAACTACAGCAGTGCAGTATTAGCAGAGTTGTATATGTCTCGGATCGTTTGTCTTCATGGTGTGCCAAAGAAGATAGTGTCAGATAGAGGAACGCAGTTCACCTCTCATTTCTAGCAGCAGTTGCATGAAGCTTTGGTCACGCATCTGAATTTCAGTTCAGCTTATCATCCGCAAACAGATGGCCAGACCGAAAGGACCAATCAAATTCTTGAAGACATGTTGAGAGCCTGTGCGTTGCAAGATCAGTCCGGATGGGACAAGCGATTGCCTTATGCAGAGTTTTCCTATAACAACAGTTACCAGGCCAGTTTGAAGATGTCACCATTTCAGGCGCTCTATGGAAGGAGTTGTAGAACTCCGTTGCAATGGGATCAGCCTGGAGAGAAGCAAGTGTTTGGGCCAGACATTTTGCTTGAAGCCGAAGAGAACATCAAGATGGTCCGAGAGAATCTGAAGATAGCGCAATCGAGGCAGCGAAGCTATGCAGACACAAGAAGAAGAGAGCTGAGTTTTGAAGTCGGAGACTTTGTCTATCTGAAAGTGTCACCGATCAGAGGAGTCAGAAGATTCGGAGTGAAAGGCAAGCTAGCACCCCGCTACATTGGTCCGTATTAGATTCTTGCAAGACGTGGAGAAGTGGCCTATCGGCTCAGTTTGCCAGAGAATTTGTCTGCTGTGCATGATGTCTTTCATGTGTCTCAGTTGAAGAAGTGCTTGCGTGTGCCAGAAGAGCAGTTGCCAGTGGAAGGTCTTGAAGTCCAGGAGGACTTGACCTACGTTGAGAAGCCAGTGCAAATCCTTGAGGTTGCAGACAGAGTCACCCGAAGGAAGACCATCAGAATGTGCAAAGTCAAATGGAATCATCACTCTGAGGAAGAAGCAACCTGGGAGCGTGAAGATGATCTGATGGCTAAATACCCTGAGCTCTTTGCTAGCCGACCCTGAATCTCGAGGGCGAGATTCTTTTAAGGGGGATAGGTTTGTAACACCCTGAATTTGGGGGCAGAATTTTTTTCTTCTTTTCTCTCACCAAATTCGGGCGTTACTCTCTTTTCTCTTTTCCCGTTTGCTCCTTCTTCCCAATTTCAAACCAGTATAGCGGCAGGTGTCCGTGTCATGTATAAACCAAAACCTAAGTGTCATGGGTGTTGCATCATGCCGAAGCACATTTCTTTGTCTGATGTTGAGTGTTCGTCTCGTTCCGTTCCGGATTTCGATTCACGATTTAATTCCGTTTAGTGGTCCGCGCTCGTCGTGGGTTTTCGATCCGCGAAGTGACCCAGCCCAACCTAGTCCAGCCCAGCCCAACCGGCCCGGCCCGCCCCGGCCTGCGCGCCCCTGGCGCCCAAACCCCCCCATGCGCCCCCCTCCCCTCTCTCTCTCATTTGGATCTCACGCGCAACAACCTCTCCTCTCCCTCTTCCACCTCTCTCTCCCCGTGGTGCCCTAGGATTTGGAGACGGCGATCACCGGATTTTGGACCCCGAGGTGAGCTCCCCTCCCCTCCCCTTCTCCTCTCTCTCTCTCCCTCCCCTTTTCCCCTGCCCGCGCGCGCCCCTGCTCGCTCCCACCCCGGCGGTGCTCGCCCGCCCGCCCCCTCCCGCGGCGGCGCCCGTCCCCGGCCCCCCTCGCTCGGCCCCGCCCGGCTGCCATCCCCGGCGGCGCTCGCCCGCCCGGCCTCCCTCCCCGGCGGCGCTCGGCCCCCACTCGGCCCCCCGCCCGCCCCTGCCCGCCCGGCGGCGCCCGCCCGCCCCTGCCCTTCCCCTGCTCGCGCGCAGCGCGGCCCCGGCGCGCCCCCGGCGTGGCCCGGCGCGGCCCCGGTGGCCCCTGCTCGCCGGCGCGACCCCGGCGCGGCCCCGGCCGGCCCAACCGCCCCCGGCCGGTTCAACCGCCCCCCTTGGCCGGTTCAACCGCCCTGGCCCCAGCTCGGCCGCCCGTTCCCCCGTCCCGGCCTCGCCTGACCGTATCTTCGCTCGCCCGCGCTCGCGGTGATTATTCGTTAATTAGCGTGTTGCGTCGCGCGCTTCGCCGCGCGACGGATTTGTCTAAATTCAGATTCTATCTTGTGTTGCGTCGTGCGCTTCGTCGCGCGACGATCCATTTTTGTTTCAGGTTGTTTAAGGTGTAACGCCGCGTGCGTATTCACGCAACGTTCCACTTTGGACTCAGTTTAGTCGACGTATGCCGTCATGCGCTTCGTCGCGCGACGCTTAACGTCTCCTCATAGCTAAGGCGAAGTATCTCGTTGCGTGCTCGGTCGCGCGACGAGTCGTTAACTTCTTAATTTGTTTTAGAGAGCTTTGTCGCGCGTCTCGCCGCGCGACCATCCTTTTATTTATCTCCACCTACTTATAATAATTAGACATGAAACATGACTTTACTTTACGCTAAACATAGTGTCTACATTAAATTTCCTTCCATTAAGCGAGTGGTTAATTTATAATCATGTAACGTGATCGTTTCTCGACTGTCTTTTCCTATTTCTTTCTTAACCGTACTCGCGAGCCCGCGTGGAACGTCTGTTTACTTATTGCATTCTATTGTATGGTGTACTGTTCTTTGGTATTAAATATGTGGATGTATGTATGTTTGCGCTCGCATAGAGAACGATCCGGTTGAAGAGCCCGAGGAACTCGCAGGAGAAGCCCCTGAGCAGCAGTCGGTTGGTGGAGGCAAGTGTCCCTTGACCTATCTATGTCCTATTCATTATTTAATTCACCTCCCGCTTTACACATTTATGCCTAAGGATTGACTAGCTTTTGTTATCCATGTCCTTGTTTACCTATCTGGGTTGGATTATTATTGTTTAGCTTTATGCTATTGCTCAAACTCTAATCAATGAACATGATGAGATTATCTATGATACGCTGTTTTCCCTTCTCTTATTATGATGTTATACTTGTGGTCTTCAAGGGGGCTCGAGCGGTTTCTCGAGTGCCTCTCCGTAAGGACCTGTTCTATGGATGACCGCCCGAGAAAACAGTGCAACCATGAGGGTGGAATGGGATGCCCTTAGCTGAATAATTAGAGGATCCGGGGTGTAGTTCGCTTAGCCGTCGTGCCGTCAATGGGGCTCGGTGTATGCGGCTCGCTCTGCCAAGTTTGGGTTCGCCCCTTGGGGAGGAGTGCGGTGCATTTAGGAAACCTAACGGGTGGCTACAGCCCCGGGGAATCTCTGTAAAGGCTACGTAGTGATGCCCTGCTGGGTCACCTTGGTAGTGATCAATGGAGAGTCATGATCTCCGGGCAGAATGGGAATCACGGCTTGTGGGTAAAGTGCACAACCTCTGCAGAGTGTTTGAAAACTGATATATCAGCCGTGCTCGCGGTTATGAGCGGCCAAGGGAGCTCCAGTGATTAGTGGTACTTGATTAGAGATACTTTGGTACAGGTGGTTATGAGATTGATGGTTCTGGTTATGACTCTGGTGTTGGTAAGTGGTACTCTTTCCGTTTGGAAAGGAGTACGTTTGGGTTAATAACTTGGGTTAATGCTAAAACTTGGCTTTCTACTAGTAAGTAATAATCTGACCAACTAAAAGCAACTGCTTGACTTATCCCCACATAAAGCTAGTCCACTACAGCCAAAACAGGATACTTGCTGAGTATGTTGATGTGTACTCACCCTTGCTCTACACACCAAACCCCCCCATCCCCAGGTTGTCAGCATTGCAACCACAGCTCAGACGAAGATGAAGCTGTGGAAGGAGACTTCCAGGAGTTCCAAGACTACGACGAGTTCTAGGTGTGGGTTAGCGGCAACCCCCAGTCGGCTGCCTGTGAAGGCCGCGGTTATCTACGTTTCTTTTCCGCACTTTGATTTATTGTAAGGACTATATGGACGTCTCAGACGTATGATGTAATCGACTATTTCCCTTATTAATACTATTTTGAGCACTGTGTGATGATGTCCATGTTATGTAACTGCTGTGTACGTGAATAACTGATCCTGGCACGTACATGGTTCACATTCGGTTTGCCTTCTAAAACCGGCTGTGACAGTCTACTTCCACCAAATCGGAATTATCTCCACTCACCGAAAGATCGGGCACTCCAGCTCTATCAAGTGGTATCAGATTTCTAGGTTGATCGGTGAGTTTATCGAGTGTTTTTTTCTCCTACAGTCTACAAAACCACATAAAAATTTAGGTTAGACCTTATCCCAGCACCCTTTTGAGCCTCGCACTTTCTTTCAATAATCTGCATTGTTGAATTTTTATGCTTTCACGTCATTTGTTGCTGGTTGCATTGTGTTATTCCACCATTCAAACCCTAGCGCGCCGCCACCATATTCCGTTTGATCACGCCACAAACCGAGTCAACGCCGCTTCCTTATTTTTCTCCTTCGGTTACGTAAAAAAACATAAAAAAAAAACAAACCGAGTCAACGCCGCTTCCTTGTTTTTCTCCTTCAGTTACATCTCGGTCGTTTTAAACAGAGAAAACGAAGGAGAAAGGATACAAAGCGTTTGTCTCATCTCGGTCGTTTTAAACATACCTTCCTTAAACCGGGCATAACTTTTCGCTCGGTTGTTCAAAAAATCTGAAATTTTTACAGGAGCTTGTTGACACTATTCTGAGGCCAGCCAAACTCGCCTACGGCCTGTTTGGTTTTGATAAAATCGTCAAAAAAATTCAGGAAAACAAAGAAAAAAATTCGTCAAAGTTCTCGCACGCTTTTCAGAGAACTTCCTGATTTTCTGTAGACCACATCTGAACTCTGTTTTAGGTGAAACTTCGTGTAGCTCCTATTTTGTTGCTCCTTGTGCTGAGAAAAATATCAAAAAAATCATACAAAAAAGAAAAACAAAATCACCTGTGATTCCTACTAGTGCCTTTTTGGCCTCGCTAGTACAATATTTACGGTACTGCCATTCTGCTAGTTCCATCCATCCTTTGCACTTGTGGCCAGCAATATAGTTTCGTGTTTTGCACTATAATTCAACTTTGCATTATTGTTTGATCATGCTAATCCTTGACTTGAGTGCAGCCTACCCAAAACTCCACATATATCTACGACGAGAAGGTTTCTGTTTCTCCAGTCAATCGCTCATCCAATCTTTCACCGGTTCCACCTGTTGGTTGCAGTTCACCACTGTGGCTTAGTAAGAATGGATAAGAACTTGATAACAACATTCCATTGAGCGAGTTGTCACCACCATTTCCCTGTTGTCGTTGGTTTTTCTCCTTTTGGTGTTTTGGTGTTTGCGCTAACTATGGCAGGAGCACACGACAAGGTGGATGCCCAGTTGCTGGAAGTAAGGGGACAAGTTGATGGACTTGCTGCTGACATTAGGACGATGCATGAACGACTTGATTCAACGGTCACTTCGACGACCAAGCGTTTCAACCAGCTTGACCTTGCTCAAACGGCGACTCGCACCACACTCGACACCATCCTGGCACGCCTTGATGCGTTGACCACAAAGATGGAGCAGGACTACGACGGTGACACTGAACAGGACGATGGAGATCGTCGTGGTCGTGCACGCCATGTGGTTCGTCATCCCCCTAATGACTTATTTTCTAATATTAAATTTAAAATTCCACCTTTTAATGGCAAATATGATCCTGCTGCATATCTTGATTGGGAGTTAGAGGTTGAACAAAAAATTTCATGCCATGATATTGCTGCACATTCTCAGGTTAAAGCTGCTATTAGTGAATTTACTGATTTTGCTTTAATTTGGTGGCGTGAGTATAAAATAAAACATCCCACTGCCATTCCAACCACTTGGAATCAGTTGAAAGCTGCGATGCGACATCGATTTGTGCCTTCGTATTATGCTCGTGATTTGCTTAATAAAATGCAGCGTTTTCAACAAGGTTCTCAATCTGTTGAGGACTATTTCCAGGAGTTACATTAAGGTATGATTCGTTGTGGGATATTGGAGGACAACGATGCTGCTATGGCACGTTTTCGTGGTGGTTTAAACCGTGAAATCCAGGATATACTTGATTATAAGGAATATTATTGTCGGCGTTTCGAGACCGGGGGGTCCCTAAGCCGACGAGTCAATGTCGCCGCGTGCCCCAGCCCAGATGGGTCGACGCGAGGCCGAGCGCGAAGGGGGGAAGTGAGGTGGCCGGAGACAGGCGTGAGATAGGTGGAAATCCCGCGGCCTTCGTGTTCGTCTCGCGCCCAGGTCAGGTGCGCTTGCAGTAGGGGGTTACAAGCGTCCACGCGGGAGAGGGAGCGAGCGGCTTCAAGCGAGCGCCTGTCTCGTCCTCGTCCCCGCGCGGCCAACCCCCTCTAAGAGGGCCCTGGTCCTTCCTTTTATAGGCGTAAGGAGAGGATCCAGGTGTACAATGGGGGGTGTAGCAGAGTGCTACGTGTCTAGCGGAGGAGAGCTAGCGCCCTAAGTACATGCCGTTGTGGCAGCCGGAGAGATTTTGGCACCCAGCTGGTGTGATGTCGTGGCCGTCGAAGGAGTGCTGGAGCCTGGCGGAGGGACAGCTGTCGGAGCTGTTGAGTCCTTGCTGACGTCCTCTTGCTTCCGTAAGGGGGCTGAGAGCCGCCGTCGTCATAGAGTATGCGGGGCGCCATCATTGCCTATCTGGCGGAACGAGCCAGATGGGACGCCGGTATTGTTCCCCGTGGCCCGAGTCACCTCGGGGTAGGGTGATGATGGCGCCTCCTGTTGACGTGGCTGGTCTGCGCCCTAGGTTGGGCGATGTGGAAGCTCCTCCGAAGCCGAGGTCGAGTCTGTCTTCCGTAGCTGAGGTCGAGTCCAAGCCCCTGGTTCGGGCGAGGCAGAGACCGTCGACTGAGGCTAGGGTGTTGTCCGAGCCCTGGGGTCGGGCGGAGCGGAGTTCGTCGTCTTCTGGGGCTGAGCCCAAGTCCGAGCCCTAGGTCGGGTGGAGCGGAGTTCGTCGTCTTCTGGGACTTAGCCCGAGTCCGAGCCCTGGGTCGGGCGGAGCAGAGTTCGTCGTCTTCCGGGACTTAGCCCGAGTCCGAGCCCTGGGTCGGGCGGAGCGGAGTTCGTCGTCTTCCGGGTCTTAGCCCGAGTCCGAGCCCTGGGTCGGGCGGAGCGGAGTTCGTCGTCTTCTGGGACTTAGCCCGAGTCCAAGCCCTGGGTCAGGCGGAGCGAAGTTCACCGTCTTCCGGGGCTTAGCCCGAGTCCGAGCCCTGGGTCGGGCGGAGCGGAGCTTCCTATGGTGCCTGCGGCCGGGCCTAACTGCCTGTCAGCCTCACTCTGTCAAGTGGCACCGCAGTCGGAGCGACGCAGGCGGTGCTGTCTTTTGTCAGGCCGGTCAGTGGAGCGGCGAAGTGACGGCGGTCACTTCGGCTCTGTCGGCTGAAGGGCGCGCGTCAGGATAAAGGTGTCAGGCCACCTTTGCATTAAATGCTCCTGCGATTTGGTCGGTCGGTGCGGCGATTTGGTCAGGGTTGCTTCTTGGCGAAGACAGGGCCTCGGGCGAGCCGGAAATATGTTCGCCGCTGGAGGGGGGCCTCGGGCGAGACGGAGATCCTCCGAGGTCGGCTGCCCTTGTCCGAGGCTAGGCTCGGGGGAGGCGTGATCGAGTCCCTCGAATGGACTGATCCCTGACTTAACCGCACCCATCAGGCCTTTGCAGCTTTATGCTGATGGGGGTTACCAGCTGAGAATTAGGAGCCTTGAGGGTACCCCTAATTATGGTCCCCGACAGTAGCCCCTGAGCCTCGAAGGGAGTGTTAGCACTCGCTTGGAGGCTTTCGTCACACTTTTTTGCAAGGGGACCAGCCTTTCTCGGTTGCGTTTTGTTCCGGTGGGTGCGCGCGAGCGCACCCGCCGGGTGTAGCCCCCGAGGCCTCGGAAGAGTGGTTTGACTCTTTCGAGGTCTTAATGCCTCGCGTAATGCTTCGGCTGGTCAGGTCGTTCCCTCATGCGAGCTGGCCGTAGCCCGGGTGTACGGTCGGGTCCCAAGTTCTCGGGCTGGTATGTTGACGCTGTCAACGGTTTGGCCAGAGCCGGGTTTGCGAGAGCAGCCCCCGAGCCTCTGCACGAGTCGAGAGGGCGATCAGGGACAGACTCGACTTTTTTACATACGCCCCTGCGTCGCCTTTCCGCAAGGAGGAGGGGGGAGAGCGCCATGTTGCCCTCGGTGGGCGCCGAACATGGTGTCTCCGGTGAGCTGCAGGCGGGTGATTCGAGTGGACGTCCGTGCCCCGTTCGTTAGGGGTCGGCTAGAGGCCCAGAGGCGCGCCCAAAAGTACCTGCGGGTGATCTGCCGGACCCGGTCCCCTGGTGACGGGGTCCGAGGGCTCGATGCCTCCCTCTGATGGGATTCCGTTACAAGATCGTTCCCGCTGGTCTCAGAAATGTCCTAGGGTACCTCGGGAGCGCAGCCCGAGCCTTGGTTATGTATCGAACGTACCCATGGTCATCCCTCGCTCTGTGTCTGAGGCGGCTGTGAACCCTTCGGGGGCCAGCCTTCGAACCCCTGATCAGTAGTGGGCGCGGAGCCCGAGTAGCCTGAGGCGGCCGTTGAACCCTTCCGAGGGGCCGGCCTTCGAACCTCTGACCAGTAGTGGGTGTGGAGCCCACGCGCTCTGAGGCGGCTGTTGAACCCTTCCGAGGGGCCAGCCTTCGAACCTCTGATCAATAGGGAGGCTCAGAGCCTGGTTCCTTCACGGGGAAGGATCCTTTTCGGGGTATCCCCCTTTCCCGGTCCCTGTTGCAAGAGAGAGAAAGAGGAAAAAAAGGAAAAGGATACGAAATCGAATGACGCGGCGTACCTTTTCTAACGCGGTCATTATGGCGAAGGCGAAGCGTCGCCCGCTTCTCCTGCCAGAGGCGCCGCCTGTCCCGCCGCGGAGTTAATACGACGGGGCGAGTGGTTCGCGGGGCGACCATTGCGCGTGCGCGAGCCATTCGAGGAACGGAACACGGGCGCGTTGTCTTCACGCCGTGAGAGAGGGTTCTCTCGTCGCCCCTGGATGGGACGTAGGCTTGGCTGATGACGTGACCGCTGCTCCTGCCCGCCTGCCACCGCCATTACTGCCGGCCCATTTTTGGACGCTTTGACCGTCGCGCCAGGCTGGCGCTGCTGGGTCGTGCTCTGGGTCGCCTCGAGTCACGGTATTGGTTCCACAGTCGAGGAGGCGCGATGGTGGCGCAAGTGGCGGTGCAGTTGCATGCACGAAGCATTCGGCGCGCCGGTTGCATGACGCGTGGGCCTGGGCCTCCATGTTGGGCGTGTTGGGAGTCGGAGAAGTGCGCCCACTTGGCGCCGTTGCATGCCGCCTGCATGGCTGCCCGCCCTTTCGCCCGCTGGTCTGGGTAAAAGTGGAGAGCCGCTTGTAACCGCTGGGCGGTTGCACGCATCGCGCACGACGGTTTGGCTTCTTCTGCTTTGAGCCGGCTTGCATGACGTGTGGGACCCAGCCCCCGCGCCGTAGGAGGAGGGCCTTGGAGCGTGTTGGAGAAGACTCATCCCGCGACGGCTGGGGACGCAAGTAAGGGGAGTCGCCTTTAAAAGGGGGGTGACCCCCTTAGAAGGCGACCATGTCTTCGCGCTTCCTTATGCATCGTGTCTTTCCACCTTCCAAGCCCCCGGATGGGGGATACCCGCCGTCTTTCCGCCTTGTCGTTGGGGGAACGCAACTCTGCGGGAGTTGGTACCTTTCAGCCATCGTTCGGCTTCAAGGATTTTCATCATGCAGCCCGGTTGCACCCCTCCGCCGGCGGTCACCCAAGATGGTGACCTCCAGCCCCTGGATGGGGAGAGGCAAGCCGGGCTGTGATCTTGGTCCCGCCCTCAGCCTCAAGGATGTTCGTCATCCTTGCTGGGGCGGGGAGCGAGGCGAGCCGGGGCTCTACCTCCCGCGCGGGCCGGCTGGCCACCTCTTCTTCCAGCTTCTGGTGGTGGCAACCATCCTCCAGCTCTGCGGAGGAGACGTCCTCCAGCCATGCCGGGGAAGGCGAACTGTTGCTGCCCAGCTAGGATGCAACATTCCGCCCTCTTCCTCGCTTTCATGGCGAGGGCGGGAGCGAGGACCTGCCGGTGCGGTTTGGAGTGGCCCGCTCTTTGGCTTTAATAGCTGGTTCGCGTCCCTTGAGCGGGAACACGAACAAGAGCCCTCCGGCGGCCGCGTCTGTCCTGGGACCATGGCTGCTGCTGCAGAGGTCGCTGGCGGGTCCCCCGGTGCTCGTCGCCCCGCAGGCTCCCCGGTGTGGAGGTTGTACATACCCGTGGGGACGGAACCAGAGTTCCGTCTGTAATGGCACTTCGAATGCCAGTGTTTTTGTTCATCGTGGCTGTCGAGGCCTGAACATATATGTAATTTCGGCACGGAGCCGTGTTTTTCCTCATTTTCGAGCACTAAAACTCGCCTGTTGGTTGTCCGAACCGCTTCACCAAGCGTGAGTCGCCCCGTGTAAAGGTGACGAGTGAGGTATCCGTATCCCGGAGGCGTAGGAGTCCCTCGGCTCGGTCAGCCTTGTTGTCCGAGGCTTCCCTTGCTTAGTTAGAGGAAACCCCTCGGCCGCTCTTCGATGAGCCGAGGCCAGGGGTAGCGGTGTCAGCGTGAACAGAGGCAGAGTTGGCTCGAAGAGAAGATCTGGTCGGCCGGAGCCTGGCCGGGTCGTCCGTTAGCGGGATCGACGCCGGAATCAAACTGCCGAGGCCTCGGGCCGGGCTGATGTCCTCGGAGGATAGCTGGCCGAGGCCCCGGGGTGATCGGCTGAGCTGCCTGCTCGGGCCGGATGCTGGGGGAAGACCCTGGCGGCGATGGCCCGGGCTTGGTGATGACGTTGTCCTTCAGAGCTGAGACCCTTGGACCGTGTCGCCGTCCGAGGCTAGGTCAGGCCTCGCCGAAAGTGTTGTCGACGCCGAGGGTGCTGCTGCTCCCTTTAGCCGTCAAGATCCGAGCCTGCATGATCGGATTATCTTGTAGCGTGTGTTTTCTGTGGCCGCCGAGGCCAACACACACCCTCGCCGTGTTGTAAAGCTGCGTCTCTTTTCCTCTTGTTTCGAGTATCCGGACTTTTTTGTCGGTAACGGAATTGCTTGTGCGAGCGAGAGTCGCTTCTCACGGAAGGTGATGAGTGAGGTATCCGTATCCCAGAGGCGTAGGAGTCCCTCGGCTCGGTCAGCCTTGCCGCTTACGCGCACTCTTACCCGTCCATGGGGTTCTGTCACCGACGCAGTCGAGAAGGCTCGAAGAATCGCTTCGGCAGAAGAGCTTCCGAACGTGAAGACTTGTTCGGTCCGCGGAATCACTTATCCGAACGTGAGTTACTTATCGCAGAAGGTGATGAGTGAGGTATCCATATCCCGGAGGCGTAGGAGTCCCTCGGCTCGGTCAGCCTTGGCTGCTTACGTGTACTCTGTCGTTTTCAGGATCCACTTTCGAAGTAGTCAAAAAGCACGAAAGACATTCTGGCAGAAAGGATCTTTTTTTTTCGAGGAAAAAAATCGACGCAGAGGGGGTTCCCCCCTTTTAGCCCCCGAGGGAGGTTCGGGCTTTGCCGAGGCGAGGCCGACCCTTCCTTGATGACTAAACTTTGCGTGGGAGCGAGGTATATGAACAACTTGAAAACATCTTAAGGGTAGAAGCGACGTAGCTGTTGGATGTTCCAGGCGTTGACGTAGACCTCGCCTTGACTGTTGGCCAGCTTGTATGTTCCGGGCTTCAGAACTTTGGCGATGACGAATGGCCCCTCCCAGGGGGCGTGAGCTTGTGCCGCCCTCGGGCGTCTTGTCGCAGCCGAAGCACCAGGTCGCCCACCTGGAGGTCTCGGGACCGGACCCCTCGGGCGTGGTAGCGTCGCAGGGACTGCTGGTACCGCGCCGAGTGTAGTAAGGCCTTGTCCCGAGCCTCCTCCAGCTGGTCCAACGAGTCCTCTCGACTAGCTTGGTTGCTTTGGTCGGTGTAGGCCCTCATCCTCGGGGAACCGTATTCTAAGTCTGTGGGGAAGATGGCCTCGGCCCCATTGACCAGAAAGAACGGCGTGCAGCCCGTGGCTCGGCTCGGTGTTGTCCTCAGGCGCTCCAGACCACCGAGGGGAGTTCCTTCATCCATCGCTTGCCGAACTTGTTGAGGTCGTTGTAGATCGGAGGCTTGAGTCCTTGCAAAATCATGCCGTTGGCACGCTCTACTTGCCCATTTGACATGGGGTGAGCCACGGCGGCCCAGTCCACCCGGATGTGGTGATCCTCGCAGAAGTCCAGGAACTTCCTGCCGGTGAACTGGGTGTCGTTGTCGGTGATGATGGAGTTCGGGACCCCAAAGCGATGGATGATGTTGGTGAAGAACGCCACCGCCTGCTCGGACCTGATGCTGTTTAGGGGTCGGACCTCGATCCACTTGGAGAATTTGTCGATGGCGACCAACAGGTGCGTGTAGCCCCCGGGTGCCTTCTGCAAGGGGCCGACGAGGTCCAGACCCCACACAGCAAAAGGCCAGGTGATGGGTATCGACTGTAGAGCCTGAGCGGGCAGGTGGGTCTGCCTTGCGTAGAACTGACACCCTTCGCAGGTGCGGACAATTCTAGTGGCGTCGGCCACCGCCGTGGGCCAGTAGAAGCCTTGTCGGAAAGCATTCCCGACAAGGGCTCGAGGCGCTGCGTGATAGCCGCAAGCCCCCGAGTGTATCTCTCGCAGGAGTTCCTGACCTTCGGCGATGGAGATGCATCGCTGGAGGATGCCAGAGGGGCTGCGGTGGTAGAGCTCCTTCTCATCTCCCAGCAAGACGAACGACTTGGCACGCCGCGCCACCCGCCGAGCTTCGGCTCGGTCGGAGGGTAGCTCTCCTCGGTGGAGATATTGCAGGTACGGGGTCTGCCAGTTTTGATCAGGCGTGACCCCACTTCGCTCCCCCCGACGTGCAGCGTCTCGCCCTCGGGGGCCGAGGGTACCTTGGGCCGAACCGAGGGTGCCTCGGGCCGAGCCGAGGGTGCCTCGGACTGTGCCGAGGGTACCTCGGGCTGGACCGAGGGTGCCTCGGGCCGAGCCGAGGGCGCCTCGGACTGTGCCGAGGGTACCTCGGGCTGGGCCAAGGGTGCCTCAGGCTCGGGCGTGCCGTCGATCTTGACGGAGGGCTGATGCAGATCTCGGGAGAAGACGTCCGGGGGGAACCGTTGTTCGCCCCGAGGCTATTTTAGCCAGCTCGTCCGCAGTCTCGTTGTAGCGCCGAGCGATGTGGTTGAGCTCGAGCCCGTAGAACTTGTCTTCCAGGCGCCGAACCTCATCGCAGTAGGCCTCCATCTTTGGGTCGCAACAGTAGGAGTTCTTCATGACTTGGTCGATGACGAGCTGCGAGTCACCGCGAGCGTCGAGGCGTCGAACCCCTAGCTCGATGGCGATCCGCAATCCGTTGACCAGAGCCTCGTACTCAACCACATTGTTGGATGTCGGGAAATGGAGGCGTAGCACGTAGCGTAGGTGCTTCCCGAGGGGCAAGACGAAGAGTAGGCCTGCGCCGGCTCCTGTCTTCATCAGCGACCCGTCGAAGAACATGGTCCAGAGCTCCGGTTGGATCGGAGCTGTTGGGAGCTGGGTGTCGACCCATTCGGCCACGAAGTCCGCCAGGACCTGGGACTTGATGGCCTTCCGAGGGGCGAAAGAGATTGTTTCGCCCATGATTTCCACCGCCCACTTTGCAATCCTACCCGAGGCCTCTCGGCACTGGATGATCTCCCCCAGGGGGAAGGACGACACCACAGTTACCGGATGAGACTCGAAGTAGTGTCGCAGCTTCCGCCGCGTTAGGATCACCGCGTACAACAGCTTCTGAACTTGTGGGTAGCGGATCTTGGTTTCGGACAGTACCTCGCTGACGAAGTAGACTGGCCTCTGAACGGGCAATGCATGCCCCTCTTCTCGCCTCTCGACCACAATCGCGGTGCTAACCACCTGAGTGGTCGCGGCGACGTAGATCAAGAGGGCTTCTCCGGCAGCTGGGGGCACCAAGATAGGCGCCTTCGTGAGGAGCGCCTTCAGGTTCCCGAGGGCTTCCTCGGCCTCAGGGGTCCAAGCGAAGCACTCGGCCTTCCTTAAGAGGCGGTACAGAGGTAGACCTCTTTCGCCGAGGCGTGAGATGAAGCGGCTCAGAGCCGCGAGACATCCCATGACCCTCTGTACGCCTTTCAAGTCCTTGATGGGCCCCATGCTGGTGATGGCTGCGATCTTCTCCGGGTTGGCTTCGATGCCCCGCTCGGAGACGATGAAACCCAAGAGCATGCCTCGGGGCACCCCGAAGACACACTTTTCGGGATTGAGCTTGACGCCTTTCGCCTTGAGACATCAGAATGTCACTTCAAGGTCGGAAAGGAGGTCGGAGGCTTTCCTCGTCTTGACTATGATGTCATCGACGTAGGCCTCGACCGTCCGGCCAATGTGTTCGCCGAACACATGATTCATGCACCGCTGGTACGTCGCGCCCGCATTCCTCAATTCGAACGGCATGGTGACATAGCAGTACATGCCGAAGGGTGTGATGAAAGAAGTCGCGAGCTGGTCGGACTCTTTCATCCTGATTTGGTGATACCCTGAGTAGGCATCAAGGAAAGACAGGGTTTCACACCCAGCAGTGGAATCCACGATTTGATCGATGCGAGGCAGAGGGTAGGGAACCTTCGGACATGCTTTGTTCAGACCAGTGTAGTCTACACACATCCGCCATTTCCCCCCTTTCTTTCTCACAAGCACAGGGTTGGCAAGCCATTCGGGATGGAATACCTCTTTGATGAACCCTGCCGCCATTAGCTTGTGGATCTCCTCGCCTATGGCTCTGCGCTTCTCCTCGTCGAATCGGCGCAGAGGCTGCTTGACGGGTCGGGCTCTGGCTCGGATGTCCAGTGAGGGCTCGGCGACATCCCTCGGTATGCCAGGCATGTCCGAGGGACTCCATGCGAAGACGTCGGCGTTCGCACGGAGAAAGTCGACGAGCACTGCTTCCTATTTGGGATCGAGCCCGGAGCCGATCCGGATCTGCTTGGAGGCGTCGCTGCTGGGGTCGAGGGGGACGGCCTTAACCGTCTCCGCTGGCTCAAAGTTGCCGGCATGACGCTTCACGTCTGGCACCTCCTTAGAGAGGCTCTCCATGTCGGTGATGAGGGCCTCGGACTCGGCGAGGGCCTCGGCGTACTCCACGCACTCCACGTCGCATTCGAACGCGTGTTTGTACGTGGGGCCGACGGTGATGACCCCGTTGGGGCCCGACATCTTGAACTTCAGGTAGGTGTAGTTGGGGACGACCATGAACTTCGCGTAGCATGGTCTTCCCAGTACCGCGTGGTAGGTTCCTCGGAACCCGACCACCTCGAACGTCAGGGTCTCCCTTCGGAAGTTGGAGGGTGTTCCGAAGAACACGGGAAGGTCGAGTTGTCCGAGGGGCTGGACGTGCTTCCCAGGGATGATCCCATGGAAAGGCGCAGCGCCTGCCCGGACCGAGGACAGATCAATACGCAGAAGCCCGAGGGTCTCGGCGTAGATGATGTTGAGGCTGCTGCCTCCGTCCATGAGGACCTTGGTGAGCCTGACGTCGCTGATGACGGGGTCGACGACGAGTGGGTATTTCCCCGGGCTCGGCACGTGGTCGGGGTGCTCGGCTTGGTCGAAGGTGATGGGCTTGTCGGACCAGTCCAGGTAGACTGGTGCCGCCATCTTCACCGAACAGACCTCCCGACGCTCTTGCTTGCGGTGCCGAGCCGAGGCATTCGCCGCTTGCCCACCGTAGATCATGAAGTAGTCACGGACCTCGCGGAACTCTCCTGCCTGGTGATCTTCCTTCTTGTCGTCGTCGTGGGCCCTGCCACCCTCCACGGGTGGCCCGACCCTGTGGAAGTGGCGCGGAAGCATGACGCACTCCTCAAGAGTGTGCTTGACGGGCCCCTGGTGGTAGGGGCACGGCTCCTTGAGCATCTTGTCGAAGAGGTTGGCACCTCCGGGGGGTTTCCGAGGGTTCTTGTACTCGGCGGCGGTGACAAGGTCCACGTCGGCGGCGTCGCGTTTCACTTGCGACTTCTTCTTGCCCTTCTTCTTGGCGCCGCGCTGAGTTGACGCCTCGGGGGCATCTTCCGAAGGGCGGCCCTGAGGCTGCTTGTCCTTCCGGAAGATAGCCTCGACCGCCTCCTGGCCGGAGGCGAACTTGGTGGCGATGTCCGTCAGCTCGCTCGCCCTGGCGGGGGTCTTGCGACCTAGCTTGCTCACCAGGTCGCGGCAAGTGGTGTCGGCGAGGAACGCGCCGATGACATCCGAGTCGGTGATGTTGGGCAGCTCGGTGCGCTGCTTCGAGAATCGCCGGATGTAGTCTCGGAGAGACTCTCCCGGCTGCTGTCGGTAGCTTCGAAGGTCCCAGGAATTCCCAGGGCGCACGTATGTGCCCTGGAAATTTCCGGCGAAAGCTTGGACCAGGTCGTCCTAGTTGGAGATCTGCCCCGGAGGCAGGTGCTCCAACCAGGCGCGAGCGGTGTCGGAGAGGAACAGGGGGAGGTTGCGGATGATGAGGTTGTCATTGTCCGTTCCACCCAGTTGGTAGGCCAGACGGTAGTCCGCGAGCCACAGTTCTGGTCTCTTCTCCCACGAGTACTTCGTGATAGTAGTCGGGGGTCGGAACCGGGTCGGGAACGGCACCCGTCGTATGGCAAGGCTGAAGGCCTGCAGACCGGGTGGTTCGGGCGACGGACTCTGATCCTCCCCGCTGTCGTAGCATCCCCCACGCCTGGGGTGGTAGCCTCGGCGCACCCTCTCGTCGAGGTGGGCTCGACGGTCGCAGTGATGGTGCTCGTTGCCGAGGCGACCCGGGGCCGCAGGCGTTGTGTTGCGCGTGCGCCCGGTGTAGACCGAGGCTTCCCGCATGAATCGGGAAGTCGCGGCATGATGTTTCGAGGGGTACCCCTGCCTTCGGGAGGCGGAGCTCTCGGCCCGCCGGACCGCGGCGCCTTTCAGGAGATTCTTGAGCTCTCCTTGGATTCGCCGCCCCTCGGTGGTTGATGGCTCCGGCATCGCGCGGAGGAGCATTGCTGCTGCAGTCAGGTTCTGGCCGACCCCACTGGATGCGGGTGGCGGCCTGACCCTGACATCGTCGGCGATGCGATGCTGGAAGCCCTGGGGTAGATGACGCATTTCTCCGACCGGAGGTTGGCCCGCCCATGCCTGCCCGACGTCCCGGCGGATTGGCTCAAGCGCTCCTGCTCCCTCGTCAAGCCTGGCCTGCACCCCGCGGATTTGCTCGAGCTGTGGGTCGTGACCCCCCGCCGGAACGGGGACCACAGCTAGCTCCCGTGGGATGTCAACGCGAGGCACCGGCCTAGGGAGATCACCGTCCTCCGGCATGCCGAGATGGTTGCCTTCGGAGGGACCCCCTAGATGGACGTGGAAACATTCACGGCTTGGGTCGCAGTCCTCGTCGCCGAGGGTGCGGCTACCGTCGGAACAGTCGGAAAGGCAGTAGTCGCATGCGGTCATAAAGTCCCGCATGACACTGGGGTTGCCAAGTCCGGAGAAATCCCAACAGAAGCTGGGCTCGTTGTCTTCCTCGGACCCGGAGGGCCCGTAGGTCGAGACGTCCGTCAGCCGGTCCCAAGGTGACCGCATACGAAACCCCAGAGGGTTCGGACTCGCCTCTACGAGGGCATCCGCCAAAGCGAAGCTGCTAGGCGGGTCGAGGCTGAATCCGAAAGGCGTGGGATGGGAATCGGTCGGTACCTCTTGGTCGACGGGCGGTGATGAGGTCACGTCGGGGACTGACTGCACCGTCGTCTCAGGTACGAGGGTGATACCCAGCAAGCTTTTCGCAAGCGTGCTGGCGTCGTCCTCTTGCTCGGGACTGGCGTGTCGCGGGGAGACAGCGCTCGTCTTCGTCTCAAGCGCGAGGTCGATGCCTGACGCGCCCCCCGTTGGGGCGCTGGGGCCGTCGACTCGCTCGACAGCCGACGAGGCGCTGCCTCCCGCTTGGCCTTGGTTGCCTCGCCTCCTCCTCCGTTGGCGGGGGAGAGGACGGGGCGAGCTCGAATGTTGTTCTTCCACCACGCGGGGAAGACGTCGTCGATTCCGCCGCCGGCGGGCGGGCTGTCGGCCGCCATTGTCGCGGTCGTCCGGCGGTGGAAGGAGTATCATGTCGTACCCGCCGTCGAGGGACATGAACTCAAGGCTCCCGAAACGGAGCACCGTCCCGGGTTGCAGAGGTTGCTAGAGACTGCCCATCTGGAGCTTGACAGGAAGCTGTTCGTCAACACGCAGCAGGCCCCTACCTGGCGCGCCAACTGTCGGCGTTTCGAGACCGGGGGGTCCCTAAGCCGACGAGTGAATGTCGCCGCGTGCCCCAGCCCAGATGGGTCGACGCGAGGCCGAGCGCGAAGGGGGGAAGTGAGGTGGCCGGAGACAAGCGTGAGAGAGGTGGAAATCCCGCGGCCTTCGTGTTTGTCTCGCGCCCAGGTTGGGTGCGCTTGCAGTAGGGGGTTACAAGCGTCCACACGGGAGAGGGAGCGAGCGGCTTCAAGCGAGCGCCTGTCTCGTCCTCGTCCCCGCGCGGCCAACCCCCTCTAAGAGGGCCCTGGTCCTTCCTTTTATAGGTGTAAGGAGAGGATCCAGGTGTACAATGGGGGGTGTAGCAGAGTGCTACGTGTCTAGCGGAGGAGAGCTAGCGCCCTAAGTACATGCCGTTGTGGCAGCCGGAGAGATTTTGGCACCCAGCTGGTGTGATGTCGTGGCCGTCGGAGGAGTGCTGGAGCCTGGCGGAGGGACAGCTGTCGGAGCTGTTGAGTCCTTGCTGACGTCCTCTTGCTTCCGTAAGGGGGCTGAGAGCCGCCGTCATCATAGAGTATGCGAGGCGCCATCATTGCCTATCTGGCGGAGAGAGCCAGATGGGACGCCGGTCTTGTTCCCGTGGCCCGAGTCAGCTCGGGGTAGGGTGATGATGGCGCCTCCTGTTGACGTGGCTGGTCTGTGCCCTAGGTTGGGCGATGTGGAAGCTCCTACGAAGCCGAGGTCGAGTCTGTCTTCCGTGGCTGAGGTCGAGTCCGAGCCCCTGGTTCGGGCGAGGTGGAGACCGTCGGCTGAGGCCAGGGTGGAGTCCGAGCCCTGGGGTCGGGCGGAGCGGAGTTCGTCGTCTTCTGGGGCTGAGCCCAAGTCCGAGCCCTGGGTCGGGCGGAGCGGAGTTCGTCGTCTTCCGGGATTTAGCCCGAGTCCAAGCCCTGGGTCGGGCGGAACGGAGTTCGTCGTCTTCCGGGACTTAGCCCGAGTCCGAGCCCTGGGTCGGGCGGAGCGGAGTTCGTCGTCTTCTGGGACTTAGCCCGAGTCAGAGCCCTAGGTCGGGCGGAGCGGAGTTCGCCGTCTTCCGGGGCTTAGCCCGAGTCTGAGCCCTGGGTCGAGCGGAGCGGAGCTTCCTATGGTGCCTGCGGCCGGGCCTGACTGCCTGTCAGTGATGTGCACCCGTTGGGTGATTGCCCGATCTTTCGATGAGAGGGTGTGGAATAACTCGATTGGGGGAGGAGACGACGTTCACGGCCCGACTACAGCCTTCCAAAGACGCTGCGCCTTAGCAACCGATACACCACCTCCTATGGCTGTCACGATCTTGTGGAGCGTGACACCCTGGCCACTAGGGCACTCGTCCTGCAAGCAATCGAAGAACTAGCAAGAACAAGTAGAACAAGTACTGAATTACCAGATCTAAATGTAGGTTTAAAGATCAAACTACAATATGGTGGGGTTCCGAAGACAAGAAGACGGGCGGCTGAACTAGCACGCGCGCTTGCAAGCAAGTAGCGAGAGCTAAACTTGATCTAAACAAAACCCACTGTTCTTGGTGGCGGCTAGGGGGTTTATAAACATGGGAGGACGACCACAAGGGTATTGGGGTCGTGCTGCAACCCTAGGATGCGTCCCTAATGGACCTAACTTGATACACGACCCATTGGGCCAAAATAGGGTGACGCAGCACCATGGGCAGAAAAGGCAGGAAATGTCTCGGTAAGAAAACAATGATTACGGCGGCCTCAGAACAGATATGACTATAATTCCGGATCCATATGAAAGTAGACTTGATAAGCTTTCCATGTTGTGCTTGAACATTCCAATCCGAGCCCGCATCTGACCGTGGTGACCGTCACAAGTTGGTGTTCTTCTGCAGTCCGAATCCAGCATGTTCAAATCCTTTTCCCTTTCGGTCTTCTCCCTGATTCTTGTATTGGTATAGATGCATCAGTAGTGTGGATGTCTTCATCATTCTCCCCTTCTTGCATTTGAGTCGTCCTCGACTCAAGCTCAACTTCCTCTCCCAAGTAGGGCTTTAAATCTGCAATGTTAAATGTGGGGCTAACCCCAAAGTCTGCAGGCAGATCTAGCCTATATGCATTGTCGTTAATTTTCTCTAGCACTTTAAACGGTCCATCGGCCCGAGGCAACAATTTAGATTTTCGTAATTCAGGAAACCTTTCCTTTCTCAAATGCAACCAAACTAAATCTCCAGGTTCAAAATTTATTTCCTTTCTACCTTTATCACTAGCAAACTTATATCTAGCATTCATACGCTCTATGTTTTCTTTAGTAGTTTCGTGCAGTTTTAACATCAATTCAGCACGCCTAGTAGCATCAAAATTTAGTTTTTCAGAAGATGGCAAAGGCATTAAATCAATAGGAGCACGAGGTAACAAACCATATACAATCTGAAATGGGCACATCTTTGTAGTAGAATGCAATGATCGATTATAAGCAAATTCAATATGAGGCAAACAGTCCTCCCACATCTTAATATTCTTCTTTAGAACTGCCCTTAACATAGTAGACAAAGTTCTATTCACAACTTCAGTTTGACCATCAGTTTGAGGATGACATGTAGTAGAAAATAAAAGCTTAGTCCCCAATTTTGCCCACAAAGTCCTCCAAAAATGACTAAGAAATTTAGCATCACGATCAGAAACGATTGTGTTGGGCACACCATGCAAGCGAACAATTTCACGAAAGAACAAATCAGCAATATGAGTAGCATCGTCAGTTTTATGACATGGTATGAAATGTGCCATCTTAGAAAATCTATCAACAACCACAAACACACTATCACGTCCCTTCCTAGTCCTAGGCAATCCCAGCACAAAATCCATAGAAATATCTTCCCAAGGAGCACTAGGAACGGGTAGAGGCAAATACAAACCGTGTGGATTTAACCGTGACTTCGCCTTTTGGCATGTCGTGCAACGAGCAACCAATCTCACCACATCTCTTCTCATCTTGGGCCAAAAGAAATGACCAGCAAGTATGTCCTCCGTTTTCTTTGCTCCAAAATGTCCCATTAAGCCACCTCCATGTGCTTCCTGTAACAACAACAAACGAACGGAGCTAGCTGGAATGCATAGCTTGTTAGCTCTAAACACAAACCCATCACTAACGATATATTTGTTCCATCCTTTCCCATCTTTACAATGCAGCAACACATCTTTAAAATCAGCATCATGAACATATTGGTCTTTAATCGTCTCTAATCCAAAGATTTTGTAGTCAAGTTGATTCAGCAAAGTATATCTCCTAGACAAAGCGTCAGCAATGATATTCTCTTTTCCTTTCTTGTGCTTAATAACATAAGGAAACGATTCGATAAATTCAACCCACTTAGCATGTCTACGGTTCAGTTTTCCTTGACTACGAATATGTTTCAAAGATTCATGATCAGAATGAATAACAAACTCTTTGGGCCACAAATAATGCTGCCATGTTTCTAATGTTCGCACAAGAGCATATAATTCCTTATCATAAGTAGAATAATTTAGAACAGACCCACTCAATTTTTCACTAAAATATGCAACAGGTTTGCCTTCTTGTAACAAAACACCACCCAATCCAATTCCACTAGCATCACATTCAAGCTCAAAAGTCTTATTAAAATCAGGAAGTTGGAGGAGAGGTGCATGTGTCAACTTATCTTTCAGCACGTTGAAAGCGTGCTCTTGTACTTTGCCCCAACTAAAATGCACTCCCTTCTTCGTAAGCTCATTCAAAGGTGCAGCAATGGTGCTAAAGTCCTTCACAAAACGGCGATAGAAGCCAGCAAGTCCTAGGAAACTCCGCACCTGTGTGATAGTCTTTGGCATAGGCCATCCATGTATCGCTTCTACCTTGGCTTGATCAACCTCAATTCCCTGTGGAGTCACAACATAACCAAGAAACGAAACTCGATCGGTGCAAAATGTGCACTTCTCAAGGTTACCAAATAAACGTGCATCTCGTAAAGCATTAAAAACAGCACGCATGTGATCAACATGTTCATCCATAGATTTGCTGTAGATTAATATGTCATCAAAGTATACTACCACAAATTTTCCAATGAAGGCACGCAAAACCTCGTTCATTAATCTCATGAAAGTGCTAGGTGCATTAGTTAACCCAAAAGGCATGACTAACCACTCATACAATCCGAACTTAGTTTTGAAAGCAGTTTTCCATTCATCTCCCAATTTCATACGAATCTGGTGGTACCCACTACGCAAATCAACTTTAGAAAAGACAATGGCACTACTCAATTCATCAAGCATATCATCTAAACGTGGAATAGGGTGTCGATAACGTATCGTGATATTATTAATAGCCCTACAATCAACACACATACGCCATGTTCCATCTTTTTTAGGCACTAAAATAACCGGAACAGCACACGGACTAAGAGACTCACGCACGTAACCTTTGTCGAGTAGTTCTTGCACTTGTCGCTGAATTTCTTTTGTTTCCTCTGGATTTGTCCTATATGGCGCACGATTCGGCAAAGATGCACCAGGAATAAGATCAATTTGGTGCTCAATCCCTCGTATAGGTGGCAGCCCCTCTGGTATTTCACTTGGAAATACATCAGAATACTCCTGCAAAATGTTAGTAATAACAGGAGGCAAAGAATGCTGCATATCTTGAATTGAAATCAAAGCATCCTTGCATACCAAGGCGTAGGCAACAGTAGTGGAAGCAAATAATTCATTAACATCAGTTTTTGTTGCAAGCAAGCAATGTCCTTTCAATTTTATCCCATCTTTGTTATTACCAACAACTTTAATATTCTTGTTGTTCTCAGTTTTAGCTTTGGTAGCTTTAGCAACATCATCACGCACAATAGCCTCAGGGGACATGGGAAGCAAAATAATTTTCTTATCATGGTATATGAGAGAATATTGATTTGATCTACCATGATGCATACAATCTGAATCAAATTGCCATGGTCTACCTAGCAGAATATTACAAGCATCCATAGGCACAACATCACAGTCAACAACATCACGATATGAACCAATAGCAAAATTAATTCGTACCAGCTTGGTTACCTTGACCTTACCACTATTGTTGAGCCATTGAATGTGATATGGATGCGGGTGCGGTTTGGTCGTAAGTGCAAGCTTCTCCACCATGTCGCTGCTAGCCAAGTTGTTGCAGCTACCTCCATCAATGATCAAACGACATGAACGCTCCTTAATGACACACTTTGTTTGAAACAACGTATGTCGCTGATTCTGCTCTGCCTTCTCCATTTGTGCACTAAGCACACGCTGTACAATGAGGCTCTCATAATGCTCTGCATCATCTGCACCAATCTGTTCTTCGGGTGGTTCCTTAGTGCCTACATCATCAGCCGCAAGCAAAGCAAGTGTAGCTTCATCCAAATCACTAGCAGAGGAATACCCACCATCGTCTTTTACCACCAAAACACGCTGATTAGGACAATAACGCTGCACGTGTCCATAGCCCTTGCATCGATAACACAGAACATCTCTTGTTCTACCTGTGGAAGCTACTGAAGAGGCACTACCTGCGGGTTTCTGGGCAGATTTGGTTGCTGAATTTGTGGAAGATGCACGTGGTTTGTCGCTGGAGGAAGGCGGGGGTGCTGGTCGACTTGGCGAGGGAGTTGGTGCTAGTGTACGGCCGGTCATGGATGTAGTCGTGCGCTGTTGCCATGGTGTAGATTTTCCTGCAGAAACATTAGACCTTGCACTAGCACGTCGTCCCTGCACTTCCCTTTCAGCTTTGCAAGCAAGATGAAACAATCGGGTTACATTAGCATAATCTTTATAAGCAAGGATGTCCTGAATTTCCCTATTTAACCCGCCCAAAAATCTAGCCATAGCAGATTCCTCACCCTCCTCTATGTTACAACGCAGCATACCCATTTGTAATTCCTGATAATATTCTTCTACACTTTTAGTACCCTGTCTCAATTGTTGCAACTTGTTTAACATATCACGTGCATAATAAGAAGGAACAAATCTAGCCCGCATGACCCGTTTCAACGCATCCCAAGTTTGTGGCATGTTATTAGGATTCTTCTTACCATGTTCTATCCACCAAACAGAAGCAAATTCAGTAAACTCACTAGTAGCAGCTCTAACCCGCGCATTCTCAGGAAATTCATGGCATGCAAACTTTTGATCAACCGCAATCTCCCAAGTAATGTAAGCATCAGGGTCATATTTACCATCAAAAGGAGGTATTTTAAATTTAACCTTACTAAAAGCATCATCATTACCATGTACCTCACGTCGGTGAAAACCACCCATACCTCTACGGTTAGTACGTAGTCGCCGGCGATTAGGTGCTTCTTGGTCATCTTGTTCAGTATCAGCAACATAGTCATCCCAGTTACCTTCGGCGCCCTCATCACGCCCACCATTGATATTAGTATGCATCTCATCAAACCGCCTCAAGAGTGCGACAAGGCTCTTGTCAATATGAGCAACTGTCATTTCCACATTTGCAAGTTTGGTGTTCGTGTCGATCTGTGTGGCCTCCAATTGCCCCATCTTTTCATTCGTCACCTGCATGTCATTATCAAGACCTTCCGTGTGCGTCTTCACTAGCCTTACAAAGTGTTGTATGATACCCTTGGTGCGAGGAGAGTGTGGCATATTACGAGAAGCATCATCAACCTCCAATCCTGCCATGGTTAGACGAACAGAGGCAACAAGAAAAAAAAACGTGAAGGAATAAAAACTCTACAACTATTAGGATGTAGCTACTGCAAGGCGCTCACTCTCAACCTGCCACACAAGCTCTTACCAATTCTTACCTTGCACAACAGGAGGGGTCAGCAACCAACAAGTCTGCAACCGTGGAATAAGTGTATCGGTGCCGCAGCAACACGACCTGTCAAACTGTAGTCGAAATATGTAGAGTTGTAGGTGGGCTGAAGCAAGGAATACACTAGTACCACGTTAGTTACAAAAGCAAGCTGAATAATCGTTCAACGGTGGTACTGTGCTGGTCCTAGGCTAAACCAGGCTAGAGACGTGAGCCTAGGCACAAAGGTAGTCACTGAAAAAGAACAACTAGCACAGCACAAAGAGAAACAACAGATTTAGAGATTCAGCCCCCTTCTTCTTCTTTTCCTTTTTTTTTTCTTTTCTATTCTTTTTTTTTTCTTCTTCTTCTGTTTTTTTTTGCAGGGGCCTAAACCCTTTTTTTTCACTATGACAACCCAAACAATAAAGATATTGCTAACAACCCCTTTAAATCAGATTTAACAAATCTTGTTAATATAGGAAGTCCAGAAATCTCTACGATGATTGCGGAGCGCTCAGAATGAATTTTGAGATAAGGTCAGATCCGTTGGAAAGAAGATAAGATAAGCTTTCCAGATTGTATTTAAACTTCCAAATCGGATATGATATGTATCCGTGGTGGCAAAAACGAACCAGAGATGTTTTTGGTGATGGTGGATTTCGTGGTGACCAAAACGTGGTAGAACTCAAAACTCTAAAGGAATAAACTAAGACCAGCAACTCGACACAACCGATGCAACCAAAAACTCAACAAGCCCTAACTAAGTAGTACTAGTAAATGCTCAATGGTTTATAGGATTGCGGTAAAACTAATCTACTATTTTTTGGCTTTTTCTGGACTATAGGAGATAAGAAAACAGCGAAGAAAAGTAAATCTCTCACCGATAAACCTTGCTCTGATTACCAACTGATGTGCACCCGTTGGGTGATTGCCCGATCTTTCGATGAGAGGGTGTGGAATAACTCGATTGGGGGAGGAGACGACGTTCACGGCCCGACTACAGCCTTCCAAAGACGCTGCGCCTTAGCAACCGATACACCACCTCCTATGGCTGTCACGATCTTGTGGAGCGTGACACCCTGGCCACTAGGGCACTCGTCCTGCAAGCAATCGAAGAACTAGCAAGAACAAGTAGAACAAGTACTGAATTACCAGATCTAAATGTAGGTTTAAAGATCAAACTACAATATGGTGGGGTTCCGAAGACAAGAAGACGGGCGGCTGAACTAGCACGCGCGCTTGCAAGCAAGTAGCGAGAGCTAAACTTGATCTAAACAAAACCCACTGTTCTTGGTGGCGGCTAGGGGGTTTATAAACATGGGAGGACGACCACAAGGGTATTGGGGTCGTGCTGCAACCCTAGGATGCGTCCCTAATGGACCTAACTTGATACACGACCCATTGGGCCAAAATAGGGTGACGCAGCACCATGGGCAGAAAAGGCAGGAAATGTCTCGGTAAGAAAACAATGATTACGGCGGCCTCAGAACAGATATGACTATAATTCCGGATCCATATGAAAGTAGACTTGATAAGCTTTCCATGTTGTGCTTGAACATTCCAATCCGAGCCCGCATCTGACCGTGGTGACCGTCACAAGTTGGTGTTCTTCTGCAGTCCGAATCCAGCATGTTCAAATCCTTTTCCCTTTCGGTCTTCTCCCTGATTCTTGTATTGGTATAGATGCATCAGTAGTGTGGATGTCTTCATCAGTCAGCCTCACTCTGTCAAGTGGCACCGTAGTCGGAGCGGCGCAGGCGGCGCTGTCTTTTTGTCAGGTCGGTCAGTGGAGCAGCGAAGTGACGGCGGTCACTTCGGCTCTGTCGGCTGAAGGGCGCGCGTCAGGATAAAGGTGTCAGGCCACCTTTGCATTAAATGCTCCTGCGATTTGGTTGGTCGGTGCGGCGATTTGGTCAGGGTTGCTTCTTGGCGAAGACAGGGCCTCGGGCGAGCCGGAAATATGTTCGTCGCTGGAGGCGGGCCTCGGGCGAGACGGAGATCCTCCGGGGTCGGCTGCCCTTGTCCGAGGCTAGGCTCGGGCGAGGCGTGATCGAGTCCCTCGAATGGACTGATCCCTGACTTAATCGCACCCATCAGGCCTTTGCGGCTTTATGCTGATGGGGGTTACCAGCTGAGAATTAGGAGCCTTGAGGGTACCCCTAATTATGGTCCCCGACAATTATGATATGACTACTTTATTTGAATATGCTTGTAAAGCTGAACGTGAAGTGCAGGGACGCCGCTCGAAGCCATATTCTAACCCTTTTGTAGGACGAAGCTCGACATCCACCTCAGCACCAGTTCCCCCTGCGCCATCCACGTCCACCACTACTCCACGCGAGAAGACAACCAAACCAGCCAGCACTGCCCCACCCACAGGTCGTACACGGGATATTCAGTGTCATCGCTGTAGAGGATTTGGCCATGTGATTCGGGACTGCCCAAACAAGCGCACTTTGCTCATTCGTGACGATGGTGAGTACTCTTCCGCTAGTGATTCTGAAGAAATTGAACATGCACTACTTGTCACTGACCATGCAGCTCAAGCGGAGGTACATGTCAACCCGGGCGACGCTGATAGGTATGAAAGTCTTGTTGTGCAGCGTGTTCTTAGTACACAGGTCGCTTTGCCCGAGAAGAATCAGCGACACACTCTGTTCCATACAAAGGGTGTTATGCAGGAGCGGTCAATTCGCATCATTATCGACAGTGGCAGTTGCAACAATTTGGCGAGAACCATGCTGGTCGAAAAGTTGTCGTTACCCACTCGTAAGCATCCAAACCCATATCACATTCAATGACTTAATGATGGTGGTAAAATAAAAATCACACGTTCCATGCGTGTTCCTTTCTCCATGGGTGCTTATTCTGATTTTGTTGATTGTGATGTTATTCCCATGGAAGCATGCTCTTTGTTACTTGGTCGACCTTGGCAATATGATACTGATAGCTTGCATCATGGTCGTTCGAATCATTATTCTTTCATTTTTAAGGGTCAGAATAATTATACATCCAATGACACCTGAACAAATTGTTAAAGATGATCTTGCCCGAGCTGCTATAACTGCTAAATAACTTGATCCATCGCCCTCTGTTCCTTCTGAAATCAAGTTGAAGGTTCCTGTTTTACTTGCTACACGTGCTGATTTTGATGATCTACACGGGGCTCATTTGCCATGCTATGCACTTGTATGCTCTAGTGTCCTCATTTCACTTGATGATGCACCATCTTTGGCTATTTCCCCTGTGGTTGCTAACCTTTTGCAGGAGTACGCTGATGTCTTTCCCAAAGACTTACCACCGGGTCTCCCACCGCTTTGTGGCATTGAGCACCAGATCGACCTCATCCCCAGCGCACAGCTTCCGAACCGCGCACCATACCGTACAAATCCGGATGAGACGAAGGAGATTCATCGCCAGGTATAGGCGTTGCTTGGGGATACATTCGTGAGTCTCTTAGCCCTTGCTCTGTTCCTGTGTTACTTGTTCCCAAGAAAGATGGGTCATGGCGTATGTGTGTAGACTGTCGTGCTATTAATAACATCACTATTCGTTATCGATATCCTATACCACGCCTTGATGATATGTTAGATGAGCTTAGTGGTGCCATTATTTTCACTAAGATTGATTTGCGTAGTGGTTACCACCAGATTAGAATGAAACTGGGTGATGAATGGAAAACGACTTTTAAAACGAAATTTGGTTTATATGAATGGTTGGTTATGCCATTTGGATTGACTAATGCTCCCAGCTCTTTTATGCGAGTGATGAATGAAGTTCTGAGGCCCTTCATAGGATTGTTTGTGGTTGTTTATTTTGATGATATCCTTATTTACAGCAAATCTAAGAAAGAACATTTGGAACATTTAAGTGTTGTTTTTGATGCATTGCGTGCTGCCCAGTTATTTGCTAACATGGAAAAATGCATCTTTTGCACACGACGTGTCTCGTTTCTTGGTTATGTTGTTACTCCACAGGGCATTGAGGTGGATAGCAGCAAGATTGCTGCCATTCGGGAGTGGCCTACACTGACGACGATCACACAAATTCGGAGCTTTCTTGGACTTGCCGGTTTCTACCGCAGATTTGTTCATGATTTTAGCTCCATTGCAGCGCCTCTATATGAGCTTACAAAGAAAGATGTGCCTTTTGCTTGGAGTGATTCGCAGGAGGTAGCGTTCAGCACTTTGAAAGATAAGTTAACCCAAGCTCCCCTATTGCAATTGCCTGATTTTAATAAAGTGTTTGAGCTTGAATGCGATGCTAGCGGTATTGGGCTAGGTGATGTTTTGTTACAAGAAGGAAAACCAGTTGCTTATTTTAGTGAAAAATTAAGCAGTGCTAGTCTGGAATATTCTACTTATGATAAGGAGCTTTACGCTTTAGTGCACACTTTGCATACATGGCAGCACTATCTTTTGCATCGTGAGTTCATAATTCATTCTGATCATGAGGCTTTAAAACATATTCGTACCCAAACAAATCTGAACCGTCGTCATGCTAAATGGGTAGAATTCATTGAGTCTTTTCCTTACATTATTAAACACAAGAACGGGAAGGACAATGTTATTGCTGATGCTGTCTCGTCGCTATACCATGTTGTCACAGTTAGATTTTAAAATCTTTGGTTTGCACACTGTGAAAGATCAATATGTTGACGATGCTGATTTTAAAGATGTTTTCGGCTATTGTATTAATGGGAAACCATGGGGCAAATTTCACATACAGGATGGGTTCATGTTTCGCGCTAACAAGCTGTGTGTTCCAGCTAGCTCGGTTCATCTTTTGTTGTTACAGGAAGCGCATGGAGGCGGTCTCATGGGGCACTTTGGCGTCTACAAGACACATGAGGTGTTGGCTGCCCACTTCTTTTGGCCTCGGATGCGCGCTGATGTTGAGTGCCTTGTTGCACGCTGCACTACTTGTCAGAAAGCTAAGTCACGGTTGAACAACCATGGTTTGTATATGCCTTTGCATGTTCCTACTTCCCCTTGGATTGATATTTCGATGGATTTTGTTTTGGGATTGCCTAGAACTAAGAAGGTGAGGGATAGCATTTTTGTGGTTGTTGATCGATTCTCCAAAATGGCTCATTTCATACCTTGTCATAAGATTGATGATGCTAGCAATGTTGCTGAATTGTTTTCTAGAGAGATTATTCGTTTGCACGGTATTCCCAATACAATAGTCTCGGATCGTGATGCTAAGTTTCTCAGTCATTTTTGGAGATCTCTGTGGAATAAATTGGGAACTAAATTGTTGTTTAGCACCACTTGTCACCCTCAGACTGATGGTCAAACTGAGGTAGTTAATCGAACTTTGACTACCATGCTTAGGGCTATTTTAGACAAAAATTTGAAACGTTGGGAGGATTGCTTGCCTCATGTTGAGTTTGCTTATAATCATGCAACACATTCTTCTACAAAGATGTGCACTTTTCAAATTGTTTATGGTTACATTCCTAGGGCGCTTATTGCTTTGTTTTCGCTTGATGCTGCGGACGCCCCACACATAGATGATGTTGCACATGTTGAACAAATGATTAACCTCCATGAACAAAATCAACAAAACATTGCTGCTGCTAATGCTAAATATCAGATTACTGGTAGTAAAGGCCGGAAACTAGTTACTTTTGAACCTAGTGATATGGTTTGGTTGCATTTGAGAAAAGGATCGTTTTCCTACTTTGCGTCATTCTAAATTGATGCCTTGTGCTGCTGGTCCTTTTAAGATACTAACCAAGATTAATGCTAATGCTTATATCCTTGATCTGCCTCCAGAGTTTGGTGTTTCCACTAGTTTTAATGTTGCAGATTTGAAACCGTATGTGGGAGAAGATGAGGAGTTGCCATCGAGGACGACTTTAGTTCAAGAAGGGGAGGATGATGAGGACATCAACACCAACACGAGTACATCTACACCAGCAGCACCTTCTCCACCCAGGCACCATCTTCCCCAGTCCAGGCGCCACCCCTTCCACCTGGCCAGTGACTCGGGCCCGTGCAAGAGAATTGAACTACATCATGCTGTTAAAAAACGAAGGCCCAGAAGATTAGAAGATGGCCCAACAGGAAGGCCCGGATGGGGCGCCTAGGGAAGTCGTGAACAGTAACTGCGGCACTGTAGCGCCGGCCCTACTGTTCACGCCTCTCCTCTATTTAGTCAGAGTCTTGTTTCATTTATAACTTGAGTTTTGTTTTACATCTAGTTTTAGCTACCCCAGAACACGCACAAATACGTGCTATCCTCTGTAATTCAGAACTCCACCTCGAGTGATATTAAGATTGCTCGCATTTTTTCTTGTTCGTTCTTCGATTGCGCACAGGAAACGATCTTTGTGATCAGGCCGATCTCGCATCAACATGGTCGGTAACCATTAGGAGTTGGTTCAGTGATTGCATTGGCGCTTCGGGTTCGCTCGTCGTAGTCGGATCGTGAGGGTCTACTTCCACCAAATCGGAATTATCTCCACTCACCGAAAGATCAGGCACTCTAGCTCTATCATATGCATTGGCATTACATTGTTGCAATACACTCAGAATGAATCCTCTAGGTAAAATCTCAAAGGAGTGTGTGACGTGATGTTTTCTTATAATACATAGTTAAGGTGTATTGCTTAAGTTAGAGGGAGAGAAAGAGAGAGAGTCATTCCATGAGCCAGTAGCATGTTGACTCTAAGTGTTAATGACAAATGAGTAATCTTGTTAAGAAAGGTGGTTGTGCTCAAAGGGTGAGGGCTAGAAGGGGTGAAATGGCATTAAAGGTAATTAGGAGCTCCAAAACCCTAAATAGTGCCCTATGGAGGATTTTGAGTTCTAACCACTTTTTGCAAAAAGTGCAAGTGGCAAAATAGTAGAGTTTTGAGAGCTTAATACTTTTCCCATTTGGAGATTTCCAAGTATTGTGGTGAAAATTGGAGAAAATAGCAAAAGTTCACAAGTGCTCAAGAATTGGAATTCTAAGAAAAAGTGACATTGAGCAAAGTTTGAACTCTTGTAGCTTTTGATCCATGAGTGCTTTGCAATAAGTCACCATAACAAAGTTGTAGAGCTACTAAGTTGGTTAAGGGACCTAGCCCTAAAATCGTGTGGAACCTAGTGTAAAATGTTCCCAAAGTCGGGTTGTCAGTCAAGGGGTGATCTGAAATTGGACTGTCAGTGATATTTGACCAACTTTGGAACTAAATTATGCTTGATCTAGTGAGCAAATGACTAGGATCCTTATGACAAAGTTGAAGCTGGCATATAGGAGAACAACTTTGCCAAAGGGTGGTAGGTGTGTCACTGCTTGGAACAGGAAATAAAATTGACCCAAACTTGCTCTATCAGACTACTTTGGAATGGGATTCAGAATGTTTAGTTAACGAAAGAAGATCATAGGTGTAGTGCACCTTGTGGCCGCTGATCCCATGCCATGATTCGCGCCCATCGGTAAAGATCATGATGCGTTTGAGCGTGGATAAACGTTAGAGGTGAAAATATTTGTGGAGGGGTGGATTTGGTCACTGGCCGGCTCGACCACCGTACCCACTTGCCCGCGCGATCGGCCGAGCTATCGCCGCTGGAGGTCTCCATTTTCCTTTACACGCCACGCAAGTACATGCTTACCACGTCGCTGTGAAGGTGTCCGATGGTAAAACACGTCCCAAAGCCCTCCGTTTACCCGCGTGCCACGACGACCGACCCTAGTGAAAAATCTAAGCACCATCGTGAGCACTCCTATCCCAAATTCGCGAAGCAAGCGATCAATCCTTTTAAATTGAGTGCCCTCCCTGCTCTTGTTACGCACCCAGCGTACCACCCCTCACTCTAGATCATCGACCATAGCCCGAGAATTCCGGATTTCCCAAAAATCAGTTGGAACGCCATCGTGAAACACCTCGCCATGGCCAGTCCTTCTTAGGTTAGTTCATGTCCCTCTGGTCCATGTTTTAGCATCCTCTAGTGTTAGTGAAGCTCACTGAGCTCCCCGATTGAACGCTACTACAACAGAGCATCGAGAACATCATGTCGCCGCCTCAGAGCACCATCGAGAACGCCCTCACGTCGAACAGCCCTCCCGTGCTCCCTTCGTCCAAATTCGCTCACGTACCACACCTTTGGTGAGCCAATGATACTCAACTTCAATTTAAATGCTACCACATTATGTTGCTTGTAATGGGCTCGTCAGAACTCTAGCCCGATCGTGGCTAGGGCAGATGCAAATTAAGACCAGGCCAGTCGAACTAGGTTAGGGGATATGCTCGGGTAGTCTCAGCAGGCATGGAGTCTGGCTGCTTATTACCTCAAGAGGGGGTCGTCGGCGATGAGAACACGTGACTCCGGCCAGGTGTTTGACCGGGGCGCCGTCAGGGACCTAAAGTCGTGAAGAAATAGAAATAGGTGGACCTATATGAAGTTGTCAGTGACATAGTGGAACAGTGCCGCGGGCGCTTTACTAGATGTTTAAAACACCAGGGGCCTTTGAGCCAAGTCACGTACGCGGGCGCGGACACGAACACGTTTCCTCCGTCCGTGGGCCGGTTTGGGCCAGATTAGGCTCAACCCTATTCATTGTTTTCCTTTTTCTTTTTCCCGATAGCTTGGGAAATCCATCAAAAATAATAGAAAATGATAAAATCATGTGTCCAATTTTATTAGACTCCTAAAATCAAGTAGTATTTAATAAAAATAATTCCAAGATTTTTATTTCAACCCTGAATTATGTAGCATTTAAAGGTACTTAAGTAAGGCCTTTCAGAATTTTGGAAATAGTTTAGTAATCCCAAAATCATAAAATTTTCGGGTAGACTTAAAATGTTGGTTATAGACTTTGATGAAGTTTGAATTTGTTTGGACACTGTTTGAACAGAAAAACAGCAAATAGTCCAATGGATTAACCATTTTAATAACAAAGGAATTAGAGGTAGTTTTGTAAATGAAATTGAACTTAGTAAACTTACCTTCACTTGTTAGCCTAAGAAGGTTAGTAAGTTAATCTTAAAAGGGTATCTAACTAGGAAGTCTTAATGACTGATAAGCATCATGAAGGAAAGTTGTATTCAAGACACAACTTACTATCTTCTTGTTATACAGTTGCATATCCATGCCATAGCGTAAGCATTCATATACATGTATTATTGCGTATAGAACACGAGGAAGAATCTATAGTAGAAGAAGAGGTCGTTCCTCCAACTGAGAATCCTCCTGTGGAAAACAACTTTTACTTCAACATATGTGGTGAGGAAGCAGAAACTCCTACAACATAAGGCATGCCCCGGTGCATTTAACTTTCCTTATATTTTAAAGTTTTACAAACTTTGAATGCTGCATTAGGTGATAGGAATTGTGTGCATTTCATTCCTTGAGAAATTGAATATGATTCCTTGTTACCTGATTTATTCAAACAAGTTTAATGATGCTTAGCCTTGCTTTAGAAAACAAAATGTTTTGTTTTAAAAAGATGATGCTTCACACTAGATGGGAATTTTTACAAAGGACACACTTATGATGGTGAATTCATCACGCTCGTGATGGGTTCAACATCTGAAAAGAGTACCTATGTCAGGTACCAAACTATGGGTTATAAATGATAAAGATAAGACTCGGCGGGTGACTTGCACGAGAAAGAAGTCTCGGTGTAGTGTCTCGGTCTGAGTCATTTAAGAACCAAGCCGATGTAGGCTTGATGATCAAGGACCTTTTAACTGGCCACATGCTTCGTCATGGATAAGATTTGCCTCAGTCGAACCAATACCAGAAAGGCTACCACACAATCGAAGTGGAGAGATGGCGAGATAGCGTGTACTCTTCGTGGCAAGAGGCTGGATGGTGGAGTATTTGTGCTCTCGGTTGGCGTGAACCCATTCTGGTCTTGAGAAACCCATGTGCGAGTTGACAAATGCAAGGGTTAAGTGCTACATATGTCATGTGGTTGGAGATCCTAGCCGGGTATTAATCGATTCGGATCGTCGTTACTTCTCGGATATGAAGACTTGGTCACTGACCTATACCATAGTTGTTGGGGACTTGTTCTTAACTGCTACGAATTAAGAACAAGGCAACACAGAAATTGTTAAATGTTATAGTCCTTCGTCCTTCGAAGCATTATTTCCCTTAGGATATAATGGGCTCCGGACGAAGGTTATGAAGGTCATACCTTCATAAGCACAACAAATAATGAAGAAGGATTCATATAAAATATGAATAATAATTTAAACACATGATTATTATTATTATTATTTCATTTCTATTTCATTATAAAAATAATGACAAATTACAAATGTACCTTTGACTTGAAGGAAAGTAAAAATACCAGCGTGAAGCAAAAGCAAATGCCCAATGCATGATTACAGGAACACGTGAACAGTACAGGGGTATTGTTCACCTATTTATAGGCACAAGGCGCAGCCTGTGTATAATTACATTTTTGCCCTTTACAATGAACTACAATAATGACACAAAATATCATGGGTCTTTAAGTCATTTCATCTTTAAGTCGGTTCACCCCTTCGTCTTGAGACATGTCACTGTGCCGAAGCTTCATAGTCGATAGCTTCGGCGCTGCTTTGGAGAGAATCTGCCGAAGGTGTTTATTTCTTTAGGATCTTCGGCTACGAAGCATACCCCCAACAGTAGCCCCTTCGCAGTGCTAGATCGTTTTTTGTAACGAGCTTGATCTGTGAAAAATCTTCTAGGCTTCGGGATGCCGAAGATCCAAAAAACACCTTCCCTGAGCTCGTTGGCGAGAAACGATTAAAATAATCGTCGCACGCGCGACCCATTTTGCACCAATTACGCGCTCGCCAGCGATTCACCTTCTCGAACTGTGTGGTCCACCGTTCAGCGAGTGCGGGTGACTGTTTGTTCGGTGCTGGAGACCTTGCTGATTCACCTTTCCACCTGCAGCACTATATAAACAGACGGGTAGTTGTGAAGTTACCACAGCATTCATTGCTATTGTACTGTTTTGCTGCCAAATTTTTAGTCATAGCCGAAGCTTGATCATCATACTCAGACGAGACCCCGCTTGTGAATTTGCTTCGGCACAAGTGTAAGAGCTTCGAGAAAGACAAAAAAGCCAACACCAAAAATTTCAAATAAGTCATAATCAAATGGCCAGATTTCGCTCTACTGCAAGAGTCGATCATGAGGGAGACGAGACCGAAGCTGTTGAAACTGTTCCTATTTCGGAAGCAATGAAGCGATATGGGTTGGTAACACCGGAAGACGCCCCTGCTGCTGAAACAGAGCAAGCTGGTATTGAAGAGACCGATTCTGAAGATGATTACAACATCGCAGTGCCGAGCAAGCCTAGCCACCTGGACTTCGGAAAGTCCACCATCTCCGAAGCTGATTTTCCTAAGATGGTGAAGCTGGGCTATTTTAGCGAAGATAAGAAAGAGCTGATTCGCTTCGGTGGAGAAGAAACTACTTCGAAGCCAGAAAAAGATGAAATAGTAGTTTTCAAGAGTTTCCTCAAAGCTGGTTTGAGATTCCCTTTAAATAGGATGATTGTCGATGTGCTAAATAAGTTTGGGATCCACTTTCATCAACTAACTCCTAACGCTATCGTTAGGCTTAGTGTTTATATTTGGGCTCTCCGAAGCCAGGGGGTGGAACCGTTTGCCGAAGGTTTCTGCCCGGTGCATGAGCTACATTACCAAACCAAGGCCAGAAAGGATGGATTACATGAAAATTTTGGTTGTTATAATTTTGATTACCGGAAGAATACAAAATTTCCTGTGATAAGCTACCGAAGCAAGTGGCCGGCATGCTGGAAATCGGAATGGTTCTACGTCAAAATTGACGACGACATGGAGAAGCTGGTGCAGAGTCCGCTAGAATTGATCTTCGGAGAAACCAGACCCCAATGCAATATGACACCAGAAGGTCCAACCCAAACTGCGCTGGCTGAATTCAGGATTATCGCAGAGCATATTGGCACTAGGGACTTAGTGCAGGAATTTTTGGCTTTCAAAATATTTCCAACTATGAAGGAATGGGCTATGCCGAAGCTTAAAGGAGAGAAGAAAGAAGGGGAACTTGTCTGACTGCCCTACCACTACAAGTTCAAGAAATATTTCAAAGCACCCTGCCAAGAATGGCTGGAAACAATCGAAGTAATGTGCACCGAAATTCTTGGGAATTATTCTAAAAAAGAAGATCAATTGATGACAGCAGCCTTCAGCACCCGTCCGAAACGAAGGCTAAACAGAGTGCTGGATGCTATAGGCTTTGAATATCCTGATTATGAACGACTCGACAAGGGTGCCGAAGGGCAGAAAAGAAAAAGGGTGGTTGGCGCTTTGAACAAAGACGACGAAGATCAATCAAAAAAGAAACAAAAGCCTGAAGCAAAAGTATTAGCTTCGAAGAAAAGAAAGGACTCGATCCCAGAGCAAAAATCAATTGATGAAGCAGAGAAGGCTTCTGCAACATCTTCTGATGCTGAAATAGAGGAAATTCTAAAGGTAATGACTGAAACTTTGCCTGTCAAACTAAGTCCATTGGGGCTTCATCTGACGAAGTTTTTTCATATGAAAAAGGAGCCTACAAAGACAAAGGCATCTAGGCCAAAAAGGCAAAGGTTTGTTACCATGACAGAAGTGATTGAAACAACACCACCAAGAGCTCCAACTCCGAAGGTGCTGACGATTGAAGGAACAACAGCTACCGAAGCTGTACCTTCAGAGGTTGCCGCAGAAGAAGCCAGAGCCGAAGATGCCAACTACGAAGATATTAATTTAGAGAGCATAGCTGCTGATATAGATAAAATGCTGCTAAACATGGCCGCTGAAGAAACTGCTGCAGCCACCGAAGAGACCACGGCCGCGAAACCCGAGAAAGAAGGAATAACCGAAGATATTTCGGAAGATGAAACTTTTGACTTCCGAAACTTAATTGGCCAGAAGCTAACAGAAGCTGAAAAAGAGGAATTAAAAGAGTATGCTATATCTTGCGGGTACCAGCCGGGGGCGCTTCTCTTCGGTGGTATTGATGATGAAGGGTTTGGCTGCATACGAGATCAAACCGGTGCGAAAGTTGTCGGTACTCTATCAAAGAGTATCGGCTTCCCGAAGCTCGAAGCGGATATAAGCCGCTATCGACGACAGCACATTGTCGACAGCTTGTTCTATTCTAATTTTAAGGTAAACATCTTGTGTCTAACTCTTATTATTTGTGGTAACGAAAATATTTTCTAACGAAGGTTATTTGCCCACAGAGTATACTTTTGAGCAAGGCACTAAAAATGCAGCAAGACTTAGAGGATAAAAGGCAAGAAGTTATAATTGAAAATTTAGAAAACAAAATAAAGGAGCAATCGGCTGCCATCGAGAAGAAGGACCTCGAGCTACAAATAGCTGAAGGCTTACTAGTGGATGCTGAAGCAAAAATAACAGAATTAAATTCGAAGCTTCTTTCCCGAACATAAAATTTTGAACAAGAAAAGCTGAAGCTTGATGCAAAGCTTGAAGCCGAAGCTCAAAGAAACTCGGAACTGAAAGAATCTTTGAAAAATCTTCAAAATAAGTGTTTGGAGTTCAGCACTCGATGCATTCATCAGTTAAAGCAAGTGTTTCATTTTGTTGGAGCCAGTAGTGAAGAGTTTACTCCTTCGGCTGAAGACCTGTCTGGTGCCTTCGAGCACATTGAAGGTGAAATTAATGATCTTGACGAAGTTATAGCTGGGCATAGCGACTTCTGTGCCCTGGTAGCTTCTTGGGGCATAGCTGTTGCCTTTTTGAAGTCTGGCTATGAACACGACAAGATTGTTAATAGACCCAACTTCAGCCTGTCACCAGCAGACCTAGATAATGTTTCCAATCTGGCTCGTAGTATTGCAAATAGATTTATAAAGTTAGTATGGACAAAGGGTGGTCGGAGCAAAGCTGGTGACGAAGCTCGGAGCCACCTCAAGCTGGTAACAAAATCATACCTTATGCTTACCTTTTCCTTTGAATTTTTGAATTTAGCTTATAATACCTTCGTGCAGATTGACCAAGCTGAAGCTGAAGCTGTAGAGTAGAAGAACGAAGCTCCAGAGATAGTATCGAAGCTTGGATAATCTGTAAAAGTAGCTCAAAAAACTTCTGTAGTAACTTGTATAAAGTATGATGTAATCTGAGTCTTACTCTGTAATATAATCTTACTTTTCCGTCCATGTATGAAATGCTTTGGTGTGGACAAAATTAATACTTTTGAGCCATAGGCGAAAAACACCTTCCCTTCTTTGCGTACACAGCGAAGCATAAAATTGCCTTACTTTCGGAACTGAAGCAAGTTTGTATGTTATGCTGATGATGATCCTATGTATGTCTAAGTGAATGTTTATGAATGCAAATGTCATGATGTAATGTATCGTGCAAATGAATGTTCAAATACATATTCGAAGCCATATTCCCTTGGGAATAACTCAAATCTTCTTTGCCGCTTATTTTTCGGCTTCACCGTTTATTTTCGGTGTATCAGCGCTGACTTTTCGCTGTAAGCCTCCCTTAGGAGCTTCTTCGCCTTTTACTTCGGCGGAATCAGCGTTGACTTTTTGCTGTAAGCCTCCCTTAGGAGCTTCTTCGCCTTTTACTTCGGCGGAATCAGCGTTGACTTTTTGCTGTGAGCTCTGCATTCCCTTGGGAACAACTTTTGAGCTTCTCCGTGATTCCTTTTCTTTTTTCTTTGCACTCGATGGTGCGTTCTCAGCTTTTACATTTACATCTTTGGGGGATTTTGCTCTTATAGAGCTGAAAATAAAAAAGAGAAATTACATGCTATGGCCCCATTAAAAACCTTTCTCCCCCTTTAGAAAGGAAAAGGGTGCCATGAAAAAGAATATAAAAAATTACATCAAGCTTGACATAATATCGCCGAAGCTCATCCGCATTCCATGGTCTAGGAATGTCGTTGTCGTCCATATCCTTCAATCTGTAAGAACCGGGTCTTGACGAAGATACTACCAGAAAAGGTCCTTTCCACTTCAGCTGTAGCTTGCCTACTGTGTCTGGGTTGGCGACTCTCCGAAGTACCAAATGTCCAGGCTTAATATTTTTTAGCCGAACCTTTCTGTCACGCCATTTTATTGTTTTGGCTTGATATTTGTTGATATTCTCTACAGCTTGAAGCCTGATCCCTTCTATAGCATCTTTTGCCATAGAATAATCAGCTTCGGCTTCTGCCGAAGCCATTGTTCTTATTGATCCCGCTTTAGCTTCTTCTGGGGTTATTGCTTCGTCACCAAACAGCAGTTTGAATGGTGTAAAACCTGTTGATCTTGATATTGTTGTGTTGTGACTCCACACCACTTTAATTAATTCATCCGGTCACTTCCCCCTGGGCTGGTTGAAGATTAACTTCATTATTCCTGTCATTATGATGCCATTAGCCCTTTCAACAAGTCCATTTGACTCCAGATGCCAAACTGATGCAAAATGGATCTTCGTGCCAATCTGTTCACAAAATTCTCTGAAAGCTTCGGAATCAAATTGCGTTCTATTGTCCACAGTAATGGCCTTCGGCACTCTGAAACGACAGACGATATTTTGCCAGAAAAACTTTTGAACAGTAACCGAAGTTATTGTGGCTAAAGATTTTGCCTCGATCCATTTAGAAAAATATTCCACTGCCACTACGACATATTTTAAGTTCCCTTGTGCTGGTGGTAGCGGACCTAACAAATCAAGGCCCCACCTTTGCAATGGCCAAGTGGGTTGTATTAACTGAGTTAAAGACGAAGGTTGTTTTTGATCTCTTGCACATTTCTGACAGCCTTCGCACTTTTGGACTAATTCCGCTGCATCCGAAGCTGCTTTTGGCCAATAAAATCCTTGACGAAAAACTTTTCCTAGCAAAGGCCTAGATCCAATGTGAGATCCACACAGGCCTGCGTGTATTTCCTTCATCAATTCTATACCTTCGGCTCTGGATAAGCATTTGAGTAGTGGAGAACAGACTCCATGCTTATACAGCTCCCCTTCTATTATAACATATGGTCGAGCTCTTGCCTCTATTCTCTTGTTATAAGCTTCGTCAACTGAAAGAAAATTACCCTGAAGGAAAGAGATGATTTCAGTTCTCCAGTCTTCACTATAAACAGAAGATATATTGAGGACCGCTCTCTCAAGAAGTTCAACCGAAGGTGCTTTTATTGTTTCGAAAAATACTTCAGAAGGTAAGGGCAGCCCCTGTGCTGCTGACTTGGCTAGCAAATCAGCATGTTCATTTTCTCCTCGAGGAATATTTTTGACAGAAAATCCTTCAAAGGAAGCTTCAATTCTTCGGACCGTGTCTAAATATTTCTCAAGCTTCGGGTCTCTTACTTTACAACTCTTGTCAATATGACCAGAAATAACCTGGGAATCAGTTTTAAGAACCACCCTTCTAATTCCCATTGCCTTTAACTTCCAAAGACCCAAAAGCAAAGCTTCGTACTCAGCAATGTTATTTGTGCAGCTAAAATCAAGTCTTGCTGCGTAACAAGTTTTAACTTTGGAGGGTGCAACTAACACAGCGGCTGCTCCTGCCCCGAAGGTTCCCCAAGAACCATCGCAGAATACTGTCCAAGCTTCAGAAACTTTACTCGCTTCTTCTTCTTCCTGAGCCCCTGGCGTCCAGTCAGCAATGAAGTCTGCTAACGCCTGGGACTGAATCGAAGACCTATGCACATAATCAATGCAAAACTCATTGAGTTCCGTAGCCCATTTTCCAACCCTTCCAGTAGCTTCTCTATTTCTCATAATATCCTTCAATGATTGTGAAGAAGGGACAATTATATTGTATGCCTGAAAATAGTGTCGAAGCTTCCTGGAGGCCATCAAGACAGCATACAGCACCTTCTCCAATTCTGTATAATTTTTCTTTGATAAACTAAGGACCTCGGAGACGAAGTATACTGGGGCTTGCTTTTTGACTTGCCCCTCAAGCTTCTCTTGGACAAGTGCCGCACTTACCGCTGAGTGCGAAGCTGCCACATATAACAACAGAGGAGCCCCTGACATTGGTGGAGTTAATGTCGTTAAGTCTATCAAATACTGCTTCAGCTCGTCGAAGGCTTTCTGCTGAACTGGCCCCCATTGAAAAACTTAGGCTGACTTCAACACTTCAAAAAATGGCTGATTTCTCTCCGCTGATCTAGATATGAATCGGTTTAGAGATGCAAGTCTTCCCGTCAATCGTTGAGCCCCTTTCTTTGTGCTAGGTGGTTCCATTCGAAGAATAGCTTCAATTTTATTTGGATTAGCCTCAATCCCTATTGTTGAAACTAGGCAGCCAAGGAATTTCCCCTTCTTTACTCCGAAAACACATTTTTCTGGATTCAGTTTTAGACCAGTCTGTCTAAAATTAGCGAAAGTCTCCTGCAGATCAGCAATGTGGTTTTCTTGCTTCGTGCTTTTCACAATGATATCATCAACATAAGTTAGCACATTTCTGCCTATCTGAGAGTGAAGAACCTTCGCTGTCATTCTGCTGAAGCTTTCTCCAGCATTCTTGAGCCCCTCAGGCATCCGAAGGTAACAATATGTTCCGCTAGGGGTTATGAAGTTGGTTTTTGGCTCATCCTCCTTCTTCATCCAAATTTGATGATAGCCTGAATAACAATCCAGCAGACTCATAAGCTCTGATGAAGCTACTGCATCAACTAGGGAATCTATCCTTGGTAATGGAAACTCATCTTTCGGACAAGCCTTGTTGAGATCAGTAAAATCAATACACATCCTCCATTTGCGATTGGCCTTTTTTACCAAAACAGTGTTGGCTAGCCATTCTGGGTATTTTACTTCTCTGATAACTCCGGCGCTGAGGAGTCTTTTTACTTCGTTCCGAGCCCCTTCGGCCTTGTCATCAGACATCTTCCGAAGCCTCTGCTTTCTGGGTCTGAAGGATGGATCAACATTGAGCGAGTGTTCAATAACATCCCTGTTGACTCCACAAAGATCATTAGCTGACCATGCAAAAACATCTTTGTTGTTGAACAGAAACCTTATCAAGGTTTTCTCCTATTCTTCGGACAGTTGAGATCCCAATAGCACCTTCTGCTCTGCTATGTCTTCGCATAAGAGCATGGGCTTCGGCTGATCGGCCAAAGCAGCTTTCTCCCTTCTGTACTTGTATTGCTCACAAGCTTCAGCTCCATCTATGTTATGGATTGCTTTTGAGTCTGTCCAGTTTCCTTCGGCCCTTCTGGCAGCTTCCTGACTTCCATGAATAGCAATGGGCCCTTGGTCCAAAGGTATCTTCATGCAAAGGTATGCTGGATGAAGAATTGCTTCAAAAGCATTGAGAGTACCACGGCCAATGATTGCATTGTAAGGGTATTCCATGTCAACAATATCAAACACAACTTGTTCAGTCCTTGTGTTGTTGATAAATCCGAAGGTTACTGGCATTGTGACCTTGTCAAGTGCTACAATCTGCCTTCCTCCGAAGCCACAAAGGGGATGTGTGGCATCATGGATCTTGTCTTCGAGCTCTTGCATTTGTCTGAAGGCTTTAGCAAATATAATGTCCGCTGCACTGCCTGTATCAACCAAAACATTGTGGACCAAAAATCCTTTGATCACACAAGAAATAATCATAGCATCATTGTGTGGGTAATCCTTGAGCTGAAGATCCTCTTGAGAGAAGGTAATTGGGATGTGAGACCATCTTGACTTGATGAAGGGTCCTTGTACCCCTACATGTTGTACCCTTCTCTGTGCCTCCTTCTTCTGTTTCTTGTTAGCCGGCTCTGAGCATGAACCGCCTGTTATCGGGAGCACAAACTTCGAAGCCGAAGCAACTCCAGCTTGGAACGAAGCCATCAGGTCAGCAAGTGGATGTGAGTTCACCGGAGGTGGGCACCAATTTTGGGGACTTCGAATTAAGAACAAGGCAACACAGAAATTGTTAAATGTTATAGTCCTTTGTCCTTCGAAGCATTAATTCCCTTAGGATATAATGGGCTCCGGACGAAGGTTATGAAGGTCATACCTTCATAAGCACAACAAATAATGAAGAAGGATTCATATAAATATGAATAATAATTTAAACACATGATTATTATTATTATTTCATTTCTATTTCATTATAAAAATAATGACAAATTACAAATGTACCTTCGACTTGAAGGAAAGTAAAAATACCAGTGTGAAGCAAAAGCAAATGCCCAATGCGTGATTACAGGAACGCGTGAACAGTACAGGGGTACTGTTCACCTATTTATAGGCACAAGGCGCAGCCTGTGTATAATTACATTTTTGCCCTTTACAATGAACTACAATAATGACACAGAATATCATGGGTCTTTGAGTCATTTCATCTTTAAGTCGGTTCACCCCTTCGTCTTGAGACATGTCACTGTGCCGAAGCTTCATAGTCGATAGCTTCGGCGCTGCTTTGGAGAGAATCTGCCGAAGGTGTTTATTTCTTTAGGATCTTCGGCTACGAAGCATACCCCCAACAGTAGTGACAAGTAAACTCAGGGGGTGATAAAAGATGGCTAGTGTAGGCCAAATGCTTGATCTAGATTAGGAAAGAAATCTAGATTCAGCTAACTACTTAACCTGACAAATAAAATGAATCCACAAGGACCAACTTTAGTAAGCTTGGGGTAAATTGAGCCATTGGTTCTTTTTAAACCTTATCTTGACTCTTAAAGGCCAGCATATCCTTGAGTCTTTTCTTTTAGTCAGGTAAGACTTGCAAAAGTACACTCCATACTTAGGGTTCTTGAACCCATGTTGTTGTAGGTGATGATGTTGCAGAGTTTTGTAGCTTCTGTTCCAAGGTCGTCCCAAAGGAGGGGGAAGAAAACTAAGTAGACTTATGGAAGGTGTTTACCTTCCGGTGATGTAATAAGTACAAGCACTCGAACCCGTATATTGTAATAATGACTCTTTCTATATTGTACCTATGAATGTAAATTGAGTTATTGTAACTCTTTCCGCTTTTACTCTGGTGGTATGTAATGTCTGTGATATGGGATGAACACTCTTGGGAGATGTGAAGGTGATACAGGAATCAGGTCCTATCGATCTATTGGGTGCATCTGCATGATTGTCTAAGGTTCTTAGGACAAGGGCATCTGTAGGTTTTGCCATTGCTTACCGCTGAATTATTGGGTAGCATATGCCATTGCTCTATGTGGTTTTGGGTGTTATGATACATATTATTCATGATAATGATTTATCATTGTTACTAGATTATTTATTGTTCATGATAAGGTTATGGTGTTAATTGGAACATGGAGCTTAACTTGAGATAACAGTGCTACCACAAGGGTGGAATGGGACGCCCTTGGCAAGTCAATTAGGAAAGCTAGTGTGAGTTAATCCTTTCCCGAATAGGGCAAGTGGGGTGGAGGAGTGCAAGTGTAGGGAGGTCCTCGGGTCAGACTATCTTTTTAGCTTTCCGGACGAGGGATTCTTATATCGCCTTCGACCTAGAATCCATAGCAGGCCCTCCTCTAGTGGAACTTTGGAAAGGTCTTGTAGTGTTTCCCACCTCACCACCTCGGTAGAGGTGTATGAAAATCATGACCTCATGGAAGATGGGTATCATGGATTGTGGGTAAACATGTGCAACCTCTGTACAGTGTAAAATTGGTATATCAGTCGTGCTCATAGTCAAGAGCGACTCATGGCTCAAGCATGATTAACTTATGGAATTAAACTTAATCTGTCATTTGCATTGCACCGTGAGATTTATTATAATTGTGATCTCTTATTTAGTTGGGATGGTATACACTTATACTTAGTAACTGCTAATGAAATTTTGACCAACTTATTAAAAGCAATGCCCAGCCTTAACCCGTATTTGTTGATAGGCCTTACACTTCACATGAGCCCCAACCATAAGTGAGTCATGAACATTATTCCCCACACTTGTTGAGCGATAAACGGCTGTGAGCTCACCAGTGCTATAACCCCCCACAGCTAAAGAGCAGGTACCACCGGAGGAGGACTACTATGATGAGTTCGATGAGATGTAGGTGCTGTCTCCAAGTCAGCTGTAGGCATCGAGGAAATAATTATCCTAGTTGGATTTATTTATTATCAGTTATAATATAAGACATTATCGTTATGTAATAAAGATTATGACATTCGTCTACATACACTGAGTCATTGTATTTGTAACACCCCTGGTGTTACTAGAACTAACACTTGAGCATGGCATCATATGCATTGACATGTCATTATGTTTGTTACACCTAAAATGCATCCACTAGGTTAAACTTTAAAACAAATGTGATGTGGTGACATGAAGTGTTCTTAACCCTAGAGCGGAGTACTTAACCCTGGGATTAGGACATATGGGTGAATGTGAGGCCAAATTGAGTATTACCTCAAAATATATTGGAAATGTTCACAAAAGACTAAGTTTGGTGAGTTTGAGTAGCACACAAACCCTAAAGTACCCCAAAACCCTAAAGAGAACCCTAAAAACCCTAATTTGTGCCCTATATGGTGATTTCAATTTCTATACACTTTTGGACCAAAGTGTATATAGAAAAGTGGTAGAATATCAAAAAACTAAACAACTTTTACATTGGAGGATTTTCATGTATGGTGGAGCAAATTGGAGAAAATGGCAAAAGTTTACAAGTGCTTCAAAATTGGGACCTTGAGAACAAGTGACATTGAGCCAACTTTGGGCTCTTGTAACTTTTACTCCATAAGGATTTTGTGGTAGGTCACCATAACAAAGTTGTAGGACTACTATAGGGGTACAAGTTCAATTGAGAAATCTAACCCTAAAACCATATAAAATCTAATGAAAAACACATCCCAAAATGAAGCTAGCAGAATTCTGAAATTTCAGATAGGGAACAGTAATCTGAAAAACTGTAATGCAGTGTTTTGTGCTAGGTTTGAAGTCCTTTTGTGGCCAATCTAGGGGGTTTAAGGTTGTGGGTTATGTAGACAAATTAGAGACCATCAGAAGGTGATTAAATGTTCTTAAGATAAGTGGGCTTGATCCTGTGCAAAAATTAGGGGAAATGCTGCTCAAAGTTGGGATGTCAGGCTCATGGATTCTGACTGACAATCAGAGAGATTTACTCTGAATTTCTGCCAGTCTGATCATCTTTGAAGCCTTGCAGAGGCTATCCTATGTGACTAGGTGCCAGGTTGGTTTAAGCAAAGTTGGAGAGCTAGTATTCATGAGCCAGTTTTATTAGGAGAGCCTGGCTTGATGTCATATAGATTTAGAAGATAAGGGTGCTCAAACTGCCTCTGTCAAAAAGGGAAAACCAGATGAAGGCTGAATATCAAAGTTCAAAAAACTAGAATGGTACCAGTGTGATGCAGCTGGTTTTTTGGGTACTATAACTTGTAATCTATGAGGTTTAGGTCCAAGAACCCTATAGTAACTTTGCAGATCCTTGACTAGTGAACAAATTCTGTTAATAGAGACTGATTTGTTCTTAACCAGAATAAAGAGAAAAAGGTGACTAAAGGGGGGAAGGTCAGTCAAGTGTTGTAGATTCAAAAGTGCAGAAATATCTATCCCTGATATTTTTCCCCTTGCCGTGTCCTACTTTGGTGTAGAGTGAAGATAGAGATGAGGAGATGGCAGGGACTTCAGAACTTTGGCCATCAATGAAATATCACAAGTCTGAAATATCTGTTGCAGTGCCATCTTATATCTCTACACCTCTTGCCATGGGTAAATTCATCCTTGCCTTGCTATGCTCTGGGAACCGGCGTGGATCTTCAGGGTTGAGCCACGCCAACACACCCATGCACTCTCTGGCATATCCAGAGTTCTCCTTGCTGTAATCCCATGAACCCAGTGTGGCGGAACCGCCCATATTATTCTAGCTTAAGTGCCCGAGTCACGCCTTGGTGGCAGCAACACACTTAAATTGGAATAACCCGTCAGTCCCTCGGATCCACTTACCAAGGATCGAATACCACTAGCTCACACGAAGGTGAGGCACAGAGAAATACAATAAAGCACAATACCACAAATTTAAGAAGTATTAGTAGTCATTACATTATCAGAGTTTCAAAAGCAGTAACAATAGTTTTTTGTGTAGCGGAAATAACTAATGGAGAAAACCGAGTAACATGGCGAAGCATGGCCATGCTACTCCTCCTAGTCCTCTCCTGTTGAGGCAGCATCCCACTCAACTGTCCAACCCGGTGGCAGGGTGGAAGGCCAAGTCACACCATCAAACATATCCTGTAGCATACTTGGAAAAAATATGCCACAAGCAAGGCTGAGTATACTAATACTCAGCTAGACTTACCCGGTGTGAGGAGTCCACTCCTCTACCTCTAGACCATGAAGTTGTTTGGATGAGGGGTTTGGTTTGCCAAAAGCACTAGCTGAGTCTAAAATAAGTTTTAGCTTTTCCAGTTCTAGCATATTTAATTAAGCTAGATTTGCTCCTTTCTAAGCATACATGGTAACAATCATTTAGTACAATCAACATGTTATCTCAAGTAAAAGCTCATTTCACTTTTTACTCGATGCAGTACAAGGGGTCAAGCAGTCTCATTAGCTGCGAGAAGCAGACGATTCGAATCGAGTTTTTAACCTTGCAAGGTAAACCTAAACACATGACATGTAGGGGCACTCCATCCCCACACGTCAACCGTCCCCATCGACTTGTACCGAGATCCCTAATTAGCAAAGCAGCTACTCGACCTAGCATACTAGTATCCATCTCAAAAAGGAATCCTGAGTTTATGCAACTAGGGTTTCAGGCAACTCCTACACTTAAGTGCACGGTACAAGCCTACAAACATTAAGTGTAGTAAAATAGCATATATAAAGGTTATGCATAAAACTGGGGCTTGCCTGGAATTCAACACTTAGATAGTGTTTGCTAGATCACACTCGCTTAGCGAGCATCCACTGGTTAAGTCCATCCTTCTTTGGGTCGTCCACCAACTGCATCTTGTGGGTGGCACCACATCACTTGCATGATCATCATCTCTCGGTCCTAAATGAGATGCAAGATGCATATGCATGAATATAATGAAAAATATCACAAGATACTGCAAGTACACGCTAGCGAACTAAACACTAAGTAGCGAGACATTATGAGCAACCACACACACACCAACGCTAGCTAACTACATGTCATCGGCGTTCAACATTAACACCACTAGAAGGACGACATACATTTCCTATATTTACCCAACACAAATACGACATCACAAGCATAAGCTTTTACCACGTTCACTTTAATCATCCTTTAGTTTCTTAACATTAACTCAGTTAAGTACATAAGTTCGATACAACTTGTATTTAGACAGACTTAGTTGAAAAGGAATTAGTCACTTAATTGGGCTTTACAATTATTCACTAGGCAAACACTTATTAGACCTTAACCAATTTGGTTCACTAACATAGTGAGACGTGTATTAGTTACTTATATATTTAGACTCAATTATATTAGTTATATTATCATTTCTTCGTTCAATCAAGATCAAAACAAACAAGTAGTCGACTTAAGACAAATACACTGGAGTGGAACAATTACTCACATCTAACCTGTTTAGGACAGCAACACAGTTGTTGATTGTTTTAGTTATAACTTACAAGATATTTATCCAAAAATAGTGAACAGATACTTTTTGGAAAGCTTAAGAAACTCTCTACAACTTTGGTATTGTCATCTCAAGGTGATTAGATACTTAACAAGATTAAATGGTGATAAACGACAACTCTGTTCAGATTTGGATAGATTCAGACTTGCGACTTCAAAAATTCATATACTCAGGCATCTAAATCAATTGATCCTAGACTCTCTGGAAAGATAATTAAATTGTCTACAAATCATTTATAAACAACTCAGGCTGATTTAAAGTGTATCAAGGTTAAAAGACACTAGGAAGGCTTTGTTGTCCAGATTTGGACAGATTCAGACTTCACACTTCAAACGCCTATAACTTGATCTTAAGACCACCAAAAAGGGTTATCCAAGACTTTTTGGAAAGCTTATAAAAAGTACTACGTAACTTTTATAATCACCAAGAAGTGATTCTGTATTTAACTAAATCAATCAATACAGTTTTCGAAATCTGTTCTGATAGTGGATAGAATACAACAATCCTCTTATAAAACTCATAACTATCAAACTATCCGTTTTATTGTCATGAAAATTTAACACAAGTAAGATAAGTAAATTATCTACAACTTTATTATAGTTGACAAGGACTGATTCTAAACTGAGCTTAAGCAAACAATGCGATCTCTGAAATCTGTATAGGAATTGGACAGATTCAGTTACTGAACTTGCGAAAAGCATAACTTCTAAATGATCAGGTTTATGGCTGTCAGATTTTAACACAAGTAAGGTAACAATGTTATCTATAACTTTATTGTGACCACCAATAACTGATTTCAAAATTAACTTAAGCAACCATTGCAATCTCTGAAATCTGTTCAAAAATTGGACAAATTCAGTTACTGAAATGGTGAAAAGCATAGCTTGTAAACCATTAATCCTTAGCTCATGAAAATTTAGGACGCGCTAGATACACAAGTGAACTACAACTTTTATATAGCACATATCTATAGAAAACATACTTTATTTAACTAGATTCATCGCACAACAAAATTGTACACGCAGGAAATTCAGCTTGCGGTCATAATAGCACTTAACTCAACACCAAACAAAATCATGGAGGGATAGTGCCACAAATTCTCAAGTTTAAATCATTGTGACTTAGTTATCAAGTTTCAATTTATATCAAGACACTTAAGCATTTCAAAAAACATGCACGCTTTTGTTTACTTCTAATTTTTCACTAATTGTTCTTGTAATTATAAAATGTGTGTCATTTTAGCACCATATGAAACTATCTAATTTGGGGGGCTGGAATTTTTATGAGGCATAGGTAATAACAAATTATGACAAATGTATAAATTTCATATGCTCAGGTTTTATATTGTATTTACTACAAAAATAACAAATTGTTAATGCAATAAAGCATGTGAGAGCAAGTGAAAACTAAAACTAATTATTTTCTGTGGATGCATGACCATATTAAGTTTTCTTAGGCCACATAATATCATGCAAGGACAGTGGAACACCATTTTCCATTTTTACATCTATACATTAATTTTAAATTATTTAAAACTACTTAATGTGCATTAAACAAATTAAATCACTAACTTAATCATACATGCACCACAATTCATGAAATTTTTACCAGTCACCAAGCATCACACCAAGAGTCTACTGTAAACATTTGAATCCATTTGGAGAACAAGAGCTACAGATCCAAAAATAACAAGCAAAACAATTATCTTTTTCCTATTTAACATGTTTTAATTAACACACCAAGAAAACGGTGAACAACATATATGTTTTATATTTTTCTTAGCTAGAGTATGACAACATCTAACTAACAAAACAAGTTTCATCATTTTTGGATTTTTATAATTAAAACTATGGAGAGAAGCATATTTATTTGTTTTGTAAACCAGTTTTTAAAGACGAATTTATACAGAAAAACATTTCCACTAAAATATACCAACTTATAAACCCAATAGTTAGAGCATTTCATAATGAAGCCAACAAAATAAATTTCACGATTTTATGAGCTTCCAAACTAGAGATATGAATTTTAGAACAAAACACAAAAATCTGTAATTTTGGACACATGAGAACTCGATTTGGGCCAACGTGTCATAGGCACAGGGGAGCTTCTTCTACCTCGACGTAGCTGCAGGTTGGGTTGGAGTATGTTGTGACATTCCGTCGAGCAAGAGACGGAGGTGCTGCTACGCACATGAAGCCAAGGGCGCGGGCGTTGGAGCTACAGTCGGCCAGCGGAGGAGCTCGCTGCTGCACCTATAGTGGGCGCCGAGCAGGAAAAAGAAGATAGCACAGGGGAGTCCGACCATCAAGGATGTTGGGCGGCCATGGAGAAGGCGCGACCCCGGAGCTTCGGTGTCCGAGGAGCAAGGGATATGGAGTCGTCGCTGCTCCATGCCCGTGAACAGAGAGGAGGGAGGTGGCATGGGGAGGAAGAGGTGGAGATGGCTGGTGGGAGAGGGTGGGCTGCCATTTATAGAGCCAAGCTCTGGACATGTCAGACTGCACCAGCAGGTGCCAGGTGTGACAGCGCCAACATTGGACGGCCGTTTTTGTCTTTTTCTATTTGGAATCAGACCCGGATCACTGCAGAAGATATGTTCCTTGAGATATACTCTACAAATCTTGTATAGAGATTGAGGTGATGTCACACCTAGGGCTTTAAGGGACAAAGCCGGGTGCATCTCATACATGCGCCAAGAAGACAACATATATAATAACATAGTGTATAGAGATAAATGTCACATTAATCAGAGTATTTATTACATAGCGAAAGTCTTACAAAATAAAAGATAAATATATTAGGATCTAAAATCCATCCTTGGCGCTAGAAAGTCAACTCGGAAACGCCACCTAGATCGAATCGAACTCCTCGATACGTGACTCCTCTTGAACCACCTGTTCTTCTCCTGTGGGGGGTGTGAGACAGCAAGGGTGAGCTCACACATGATCATAGCTCAACAAGTTGTGGGGAACCAGTGGCATGAACTCACCAAAGGTGGGGGTTCATGTAATGTGTAAGGCTGATCAACAATAGGGGTTAAAGCTGAGCATTGCTTTTAATAAGTTGGTCACATTTTATTAGCAGTTACTAAATATAAGTAAATACCAAACCTTAATAAAAATGATAGAACAAAATTATTAAATAACCTCATGCATATGCAAATGACAAAATTGAATTTAAGTTCCATAAATTAATCATAAGAGAGTCCTGAGCTGCTCATGACCGCGAGCACGGCTAGTATACCAGTTTTACACTGTCACACCCGGTTTTAGAAGGCAAACCGAATGTGAACCATGTACGTGTCAGGATCAGCAATTCACGTACACAGCAGTTACATAACATGGACATCATCACACAGTGCTCAAATAGTATTAAAAAGGGAAATAATAGTCGATTACATCATATGTCTGAGACATCCACATAGTCCTTACAATAAATCAAAGTGCGGAAAAGAAACATAGATAAACGCGGCCTTCACAGACAGCCGACTGGGGGTTACCGCTAACCCACGCCTAGAACTCGTCGTAGTCTTGGAACTCCTGGAAGTCTCCTTCCACGACTTCATCTTCTCCTAAGCAGTGGTTGCAATGCGGACAACCTGGGGAAGGGGGGGTTGGTGTGTAGAACAAGGGTGAGTACACATCAACATACTTAGCAAGCGTCCTGTTTGGCTGTAGTGGACGAGCTTTATGTGGGGATAAGTCAAGCAGTTGCTTTTAGTTGGTCAGATTATTATTACTAGTAGAGAAAGCCAAGTTTTAGAGTTAACCCACGTTATTAACCCAAACGTACTCCTTCCAAATGGAAAGAGTACCACTTACCATTACCAGAGTCAGAACCAAGAACCATCAGTCCCATTGCCACCTGCAATCCGAACATCTCTGATCAAGTACCACTAATCACTGGAGCTCCCTTGGCCGCTCATAACCACGAGCACGGCTGATATATCAGTTTTCTAACACTCTGCAGAGGTTGCGCACTTTACCCATGAGCCGTGATTCCCTTTTTGCCTCGGGTTGTACGGACCCTTGAACACTCCCACGGTGAGTAGGCAGGGTCTCACTACGTAGCCTTTACAAAGATTCCCCGGGGCTGTAGCCGCCCGTTAGGTTTCCTAAATGTACCGCACTCCTCCCCAAGGGACAAATCTACCTTGGCAGAGCGAGCCGCATACACCGAGCCCCATTGACGGCACGACGGCGAAGCGAACTACACCCCGGATCCTCTAATTATTCAGCTAAGGGCACCCCATTCCACCCTCATGGTTGCACTGTTTTTCCCGGGTGGTCATCCAACGAACAGGTCCTTACGGAGAGGCACTTGAGAAACCGCTCGAGCCCCCTTGAAGACCACAAGCATAACATCATAATAAGGAGAGGGAAAACAGCGTATCATTGATCATTCTCATCATGTTCATTGATTAGAGTTGAGCAATAGCATCAGACTAAGCAATAATAATCCAACCCAAATAGGTAAACAAGGACATGGATAGCAAGCTAGTCAATCCTTAGGTATAAATGTGTAATGTTGGAGGTGAATTAAAGAATGAATAGGACAGAGATAGGTCAAGGGACACTTGCCTCCACCAACCGACTCTGCTCAGGGGCTTCTCCTGCGAGTTCTTCGGGCTCTTCAACCAGATCGTTCTCTATGCGAGTGCAAACATACATACATCCATCCATTCAAATTAGGAAACAAACAGTACACCATACAAGAGAACAAATAGATTAAACATGCATAAAATATGACATACGATATTGCATTTACCATGATTAGAAGGAAACGGGGGAAGGTCTCGCGGGGTTAAAGCTTACTCGAAACGTATTATGGGTAGATGCATAACTAAGCGCTACGTGACTTAATTCCATCGAGTTACACTAACAAGTATTAGCCACATGCGCTAATATAACGATAACTATTTTCAATTGATTAACATTAAACGAGACCCAAGATTAGCTACATGCACTAATAGAAACATAACCAATTTTAGTAGATCAACATTAAATGAGATAGACGATTAACTATATAAATTAACTAACGTAACCAATTTCTAAATTGAGTTTCCTATTTTATTAACATGAACAACGTGATTAGCGCGCATAAAATATAGGGGGGGTAGACGGGCATGTCCATGGGCAGACGAGGGCACGACAAGTCGTGCCAAGGCACAGCGCACTACGCGAGCACGAGCGTAAGGCCGCACGCACGCGCCGCGAACTAGCCGGGCACACGTCGGGGCCGCGCGCTGGCCGAGCTCAAGGCCGCGCGCCAAAGGCACGCTGGGCTGAGCTCAAGGCCGTGCCGGGGCCGTCACGACGTGAGCAGGACACGCCGGGGCGGGTGGGCAAGCACGCCGGGGCGGGCGAGCGAGGACGCCGCGGAGCACGGCGGGCCGCCATGGCCGGGACGGGGCCGAGGCCGGGCGGGGAAGCGCGCGCGGGCGCCATGGCCGGCGAGCGGGGCTAGGCGGGCGCGGCCGGGGCGGGGCACGGCCGGGGACGGCGAGCCGAGGGCGGGCGCGCACGGGGACGGCGAGCCGAGACGGGGTGCGGCCGGGGACCGACGGGCGAACTCGAGGCGGGCGCGGGGAGGGCGGGCGCCATGGCCGGCGAGCTCGAGGCGGTGGGGCCGGGCGCGCGCGGACGGGGCGGACGGGGCCGGGCGCGGTCGGGGGCTGGCGAGCGTCGGGGCGGGCGCGGCCGCGGCGGGGAGGTCACCGGCGAGCACGGGGGCGGGCTGGGGGCGAGCGCGCGGGCGGGGCGAGGGCTCGCCGCGCCACGGGAGGACGCCGGGCCGCCATGGCCGGCCGCTCCGAGGGGAGGGGCAGGGTCGGGGGCGCTCGCGCCGGGGCGGGGCGAACGGGGCCGGCGGGCGAACGGGGCCGGGGCGGGGCGCGCGTGGCCACGCCGCGGGAGAACACCGGCGGGCGGGGAAGGGGGAGGGAGGGGAGGGAGAAGAGGGGAGGGGGGAGGGAGGGCCTCACCGCGGGCGAGATCGGCGGCGGCGGCGGTTCGGGCGAGCAGGGGAAGTCGGGGCGGCGGGGCAGGGGAGAGGGAGGGATTTGGGGGGAGAGAATGACGGGCGAGGCCCGCAGGGGAGGGGAGAGAAATTTGGGGGGGAGGGGAGGGGAGGCGCGGTTGGGCCGGCTTGGGCCCAAAGCGGGGGCGCGCGGGGGGGGGCGAGGTGGGCCGCGGCTGGGCCGGCCCACGGCGCAAGGGGGGAGGGGAGAGGGGGAAGGCCAGCTGGGCCGGCCGGCTGGCTGGGCCGCGCGCCAAGGGGGGTGGCTGGGCCAAAAGGGGAAGGGAAGGGAGGGGAGAAAAAGAAAAGATTTTCCCTTTTTCTAATATCTATTTCCTAGATGAATGCATTCACATTTTCAAACAATAAAAAAAATGCATGGTTCGGCATGGTGCAGCAGACCAAAGAAAATAACCCTAGGGTTTACTATTATCACATGACTTAAAGTTTTGAAGACGGATGAGGTTTTAGCGAAAAGAAATGGGAAAGAGAGGTAACGCCCGAATTTAGCGAGCGATAGAGAAAAGAAAAAATTCAACTCGAAATTCGGGGCATTACAAACCTATCCCCCTTAAAAGAATCTCGCCCTCGAGATTCAAGGTTGGCTAGCAAAGAGCTCAGGGTATTTGGCCATCAGATCATCTTCACGCTCCCAGGTTGCTTCTTCCTCTGAATGATGATTCCATCTGACTTTGCACATTCTGATGGTCTTCCTTCGGGTGACTCTGTCTGCGGTCTCAAGGATTTGCGTTGGCTTCTCAACGTAGGTCAAGTCCTCCTGGACTTCAAGACCTTCAACTGGCAATTGCTTTTCTGGCACACGCAAGCACTTCTTCAATTGAGACACATGAAAGACATCATGCACAGCAGACAAATTTTCTGGCAGACTGAGCTGATAGGCCACTTCTCCACGCCTTGCGAGAATTTGATACGGACCGATGTAGCGGGGTGCTAGCTTGCCTTTGACTCCGAACCTTCTGACTCCTCTGATCGGTGACACTTTCAGATAGACGAAGTCTCCGACTTCGAAACTCAGCTCTCTTCTTCTTGTGTCTGCATAGCTTCGCTGTCTTGACTGCGCTATCTTCAGATTCTTTCGGACCATCTTGATGTTCTCTTCGGCTTCAAGCAGAATGTCTGGCCCAAACACCTGCTTTTCTCCAGGCTGATCCCATTGCAACGGAGTTCTACAACTCCTTCCATAGAGCGCCTGAAATGGTGACATCTTCAAACTGGCCTGGTAACTGTTGTTATAGGAAAACTCTGCATAAGGCAATCGCTTGTCCCATCCGGACTGATCTTGCAATGCACAAGCTCTCAACATGTCTTCGAGGATTTGATTGGTCCTTTCGGTCTGACCATCTGTCTGCGGATGATAAGCTGAACTGAAATTCAAATGTGTGCCCAAGGCTTCATGCAACTGCTGACAGAAATGAGAGGTGAACTGCGTTCCTTTGTCTGACACTATCTTATTTGGCACACCATGAAGGCAAACAATCCGAGACATGTACAATTCTGCCAATACTACACTGTTGTAGTTGGTCTTGACAGGTATGAAGTGGGCTGACTTGGTTAAGCGGTCCACTACTACCCAAATGGAATTGTAGCCGGCTCGAGTGCGAGGCAATCCGACTATGAAATCCATATCGATTTCATCCCATTTCCACTGAGGAATTTGCAACGGTTGCAACAATCCAGCTAGTCTCTGATGCTCTGCCTTGATCCGTCGACAACTATCACACATAGCCACATGCTCTGCGATTTCCCTCTTCATTCCGTACCACCAGAATTTCTTCTTCAGATCTTGATACATCTTCTCACTGCCAGGGTGAATCGAATAGGCTGTCTCATGAGCTTCCTTGAGAATCAATTCTCGAATAGATTGGTCATTGGGGACACACAAGCGGTCTTTGAACAATATCACACCTTCTGCATCTTCCCGAAAATCTTTGCCTCTGCCATCTAGAATCAGTCGCCGGATCTCACTGATCTTCTCATCATTCTTCTGCGCTTCTTTGATTTCCCGCTCCAAGGTAGGTTCCAACTCAACTGTGACTCCTCGCGTGTTGTTCAGAAATCCGAGACTCAACCTGTCAAACTCTTTGGCCAACTCATAAGGCATCGAACGAGCGACCATCAGGTTGACTTGACTCTTCCTGCTCAAGGCATCTGCCACTATGTTCGCTTTGCCTGGATGGTAATGGATCTCCAACTCATAGTCTTTGATCAGCTCTAACCATCTTCGCTGCCTCATATTCAACTCTGACTGAGTGAATATGTACTTCAGACTCTTGTGGTCTGTGTAAACATCGCATTTTTGTCCATACAGGTAGTGCCTCCATGTCTTCAGTGCGTGAACCACTGCTGCCAACTCTAGATCATGGATTGGGTAATTCTTCTCATGAACTTTCAGCTGTCGGGACGAGTAAGCCACAACTCTTCCCTCTTGCATCAACACACATCCCAAACCAGTGTAACAAGCATCACAATACACCGAGAAGGGCTTGTGCACATCAGGCAAGACTAAAACAGGCGTTGTAGTCAACTTCTCTTTCAGCGCCTCAAAGGCCTCTTGACATTTCTGGGTCCACTTGAACTCAACCTTATTGCCTAGCAACGCTGTCATTGGTTTCGCAATCTTCGAAAACCCTTCAATGAATCACCGATAATATCCGGCCATTCCAATGAAACTCTTGATTCCTCGAGCATCTGTTGGCGCCTTCCAGTTCAGAATGTCTGCCACTTTCTTTGGATCCACAGCCAATCCTTCTTTGTTGATTATGTGACCCAAGAACAGGACTTCACTGATCCAGAACTTGCACTTGCTCAACTTTGCATACAACTGGTGCTCTCGTAGTCTCTGCAATACCATCCTCAAATGATCTGCATGCTCTTCTTCGCTTTGAGAATAAATTAGAATGTCATCAATGAATACCACCACAAACTTATCAAGATAATCCATGAATACACTATTCATCAGATTCATAAAGAAAGCTGGTGCATTTGTTAGACCGAAAGACATGACTGTGAACTCATACAACCCATACTTGGTAATGAATGTTGTATTCGGAATGTCCGAAGGTCGAATCCTTAGCTGATGGTAACCCGACCTCAGATCTATCTTGTAGAACACACTGGCTCCTCTCAACTGGTCGAACAGATCTTCTATTCTGGGCAAAGGGTACTTGTTCTTGATCGTGACCTCATTTAGAGCTCGATAATCGATACACATCCTTTTGGTGCCATCTTTCTTTTCCACAAATAGGACAGGGGCGGCCCAAGGCGAGGTGCTTGGCCGGATGTAACCTTTCTCTAACAGTTCATCAATCTGCTTCTTAAGCTCAACCAACTCTGGTCCAGATATTCTGTAAGCTCTCTTAAAGATGGGGGCGGTTCCAGGAAGAAGCTCTATGGCAAATTCAACTTTCCGCTCTGGTGGCATACCTGGTAGGTCCTTTGGAAACACATCTAGGAACTCGGACACAACCTTGATACTCTCAATCGGGTCTGCTTCACTGCTATCGACAGCCATCTGATAACAACTTCCTTTCTTCGGCTCAGGCGGGACTAACTCGGTCACCACTTCCTCTCCTAGTGGGGACACCAACTTGATTGTCCTTTTATCACAACTGATAACTGACTGATACTTATCTAGCCAATTCATCCCTAGGATGACATCTATTCCCTGAGTACCCATTACTATGAGGTTAGCGGGAAACGTTATCCCCTTATTTCCACACTTACATTAAAACAGATGCTATCAGCTCGAATTCTACCACCGGCTGAGTCAATTTGAATGGGGGTTGACATGGTAGTAATTGGAAGATTATGTGCTTCTACCCATGATGCAGTAATGAAAGAATGCGTTGCTCCAGTATCAAATAACACTTCTGCAATATGAGAGTCGACTGGGAACATACCTACTATCATGTCGGGGGTCTCATGAACTGCTTCAGCCTCCAAGTGGTTTAGTCTCCCATGATTATAGCGCGGCTGAGAGCGATTGCCTGCTCCAGGCTGAGACACGTTCTGCTTCGCTGGGGCATTGGGGCCTGACTGCTGCTGGGCTGCCTTCTTCGGACATTGCATCACCCAGTGGCCTTGCTCTCCACAGTGGAAACATGCTCTGTTCCCAACCTGAGCTGGTGCTGCCTGACTGTTCTACTGGGTTGCTGGGGCAGGAAGACGAGGTGCCTGCTGATTCTGCCTCTGAAACTGACCTCCTCCTGACTGATTGTTCTGACGATTCTGATACTGGTGCTGAGGATACTGCCTTTGGAACTGCTGACGCTGCTGAGGTGGACGCTGGTTCTGCCTGAACTGCTGAGGTTGATTGCTTGAGAAACGAGGACGATTGCTGCTTCCAGGCTGGGGTCCACGGATCTTGCGCTTACGATCCTCCATCTCCTTACGCTTCCTCTCTGTCATGATTGCTCTGTCAATCAGGTGCTGGAATGTCGGGAAGGTATGATTCATCAGCTGATACTGAAGAGGGTCAACCAAGCCTCTCAGGAAACGATACTGTCTCTTGGCATAGGTGTTGACATCTTCAGGAGCATAGTGAGACAACTGCAGAAACCTGTCCCGGTACTCACTGACAGACGATGACCCTTGCTTGAGGGCCAGGAACTCCTCCTTCTTCACTGTCACCAGACCTGATGAAGACATCCACACTACTGATGCATCTATACCAATACAAGTACCAATTTCTGGTCCCATTACTCGCGCTCGTGCTCGTCAACTCAACCATCAGGTGATTACACTCTTGAGTTCATGTCCATCATATTTAGACCATGGAGACCCGTGCACTCTTGTTTTGCTTAGGAATCAGGGAGAAGACCGAAAGGGAAAAGGATTTGAACATGCTGGATTTGGACTGCAGAAGAACACCAACTTGTGACGGTCACCACGGTCAGATGCGGGCTCGGATTGGAATGTTCAAGCACAACATGGAAAGCTTATCAAGTCTACTTTCATATGGATCCGGAATTATAGTCATATCTGTTCTGAGGCCGCCGTAATCATTGTTTTCTTACCGAGACATTTCCTGCCTTTTCTGCCCATGGTGCTGCGTCACCCTATTTTGGCCCAATGGGTCGTGTATCAAGTTAGGTCCATTAGGGACGCATCCTAGGGTTGCAGCACGACCCCAATACCCTTGTGGTCGTCCTCCCATGTTTATAAACCCCCTAGCCGTCACCAAGAACAGCGGGTTTTGTTTAGATCAAGTTTAGCTCTCGCTACTTGCTTGCAAGCGCGCGTGCTAGTTCAGCCGCCCGTCTTCTTGTCTTCGGAACCCCACCATATTGTAGTTTGATCTTTAAACCTACATTTAGATCTGGTAATTCAGTACTTGTTCTACTTGTTCTTGCTAGTTCTTCGATTGCTTGCAGGACGAGTGCCCTAGTGGCCAGGGTGTCACGCTCCACAAGATCGTGACAGCCATAGGAGGTGGTGTATCGGTTGCTAAGGCGCAGCGTCTTTGGAAGGCTGTAGTCGGGCCGTGAACGTCGTCTCCTCCCCCAATCGAGTTATTCCACACCCTCTCATCGAAAGATCGGGCAATCACCCAACGGGTGCACATCAGTTGGTAATCAGAGCAAGGTTTATCGGTGAGAGATTTACTTTTCTTCGCTGTTTTCTTATCTCCTATAGTCCAGAAAAAGCCAAAAAATAGTAGATTAGTTTTACCGCAATCCTATAAACCATTGAGCATTTACTAGTACTACTTAGTTAGGGCTTGTTGAGTTTTTGGTTGCATCGGTTGTGTCGAGTTGCTGGTCTTAGTTTATTCCTTTAGAGTTTTGAGTTCTACCACGTTTTGGTCACCACGAAATCCACCATCACCAAAAACATCTCTGGTTCGTTTTTGCCACCACGGATACATATCATATCCGATTTGGAAGTTTAAATACAATCTGGAAAGCTTATCTTATCTTCTTTCCAACGGATCTGACCTTATCTCAAAATTCGTTCTGAGCGCTCCGCAATCATCGTAGAGATTTCTGGACTTCCTATATTAACAAGATTTGTTAAATCTGATTTAAAGGGGTTGTTAGCAATATCTTTATTGTTTGGGTTGTCATAGTGAAAAAAAAGGGTTTAGGCCCCTGCAAAAAAAACAGAAGAAGAAGAAAAAAAAGAATAGAAAAGAAAAAAAAAGGAAAAGAAGAAGAAGGGGGCTGAATCTCTAAATTTGTTGTTTCTCTTTGTGCTGTGCTAGTTGTTCTTTTTTCAGTGACTACCTTTGTGCCTAGGCTCACGTCTCTAGCCTGGTTTAGCCTAGGACCAGCACAGTACCACCGTTGAACGATTATTCAGCTTGCTTTTGTAACTAACGTGGTACTAGTGTATTCCTTGCTTCAGCCCACCTACAACTCTACATATTTCGACTACAGTTTGACAGGTCGTGTTGCTGCGGCACCGATACACTTATTCCACGGTTGCAGACTTGTTGGTTGCTGACCCCTCCTGTTGTGCAAGGTAAGAATTGGTAAGAGCTTGTGTGGCAGGTTGAGAGTGAGCGCCTTGCAGTAGCTACATCCTAATAGTTGTAGAGTTTTTATTCCTTCACGTTTTTTTTTTCTTGTTGCCTCTATTCGTCTAACCATGGCAGGATTGGAGGTTGATGATGCTTCTCATAATATGCCACACTCTCCTCGCACCAAGGGTATCATACAACACTTTGTAAGGCTGGTGAAGACGCACACGGAAGGTCTTGATAATGACATGCAGGTGACGAATGAAAAGATGGGGCAATTGGAGGCCACACAGATCGACACAAACACCAAACTTGCAAAAGTGGAAATGACAGTTGCTCATATTGACAAGAGCCTTGTCGCACTCTTGAGGCGGTTTGATGAGATGCATGCTAATATCAATGGTGGGCGTGATGAGGGCGCCGAAGGTAACTGGGATGACTATGTTGCTGATACTGAACAAGATGACCAAGAAGCACCTAATCGCCGGCGACTACGTACTAACCGTAGAGGTATGGATGGTTTTCGCCGACGTGAGGTACATGGTAATGATGATGCTTTTAGTAAGGTTAAATTTAAAATACCTCCTTTTGATGGTAAATATGACCCTGATGCTTACATTACTTGGGAGATTGCGGTTGATCAAAAGTTTGCATGCCATGAATTTCCTGAGAATGCGCGGGTTAGAGCTGCTACTAGTGAGTTTACTGAATTTGCTTCTGTTTGGTGGATAGAACATGGTAAGAAGAATCCTAATAACATGCCACAAACTTGGGATGCGTTGAAACGGGTCATGCGGGCTAGATTTGTTCCTTCTTATTATGCACGTGATATGTTAAACAAGTTGCAACAATTGAGACAGGGTACTAAAAGTGTAGAAGAATATTATCAGGAATTACAAATGGGTATGCTGCGTTGTAACATAGAGGAGGGTGAGGAATCTGCTATGGCTAGATTTTTGGGCGGATTAAATAGGGAAATTCAGGACATCCTTGCTTATAAAGATTATGCTAATGTAACCCGATTGTTTCATCTTGCTTGCAAAGCTGAAAGGGAAGTGCAGGGACGACGTGCTAGTGCAAGGTCTAATGTTTCTGCAGGAAAATCTACACCATGGCAACAGCGCACGACTACGTCCATGACCGGCCGTACACCAGCACCAACTCCCTCGCCAAGTCGATCAGCACCCCCGCCTTCCTCCAGCGACAAACCACGTGCATCTTCCACAAATTCAGCAACCAAATCTGCCCAGAAACCCGCAGGTAGTGCCTCTTCAGTAGCTTCCACGGGTAGAACAAGAGATGTTCTGTGTTATCGATGCAAGGGCTATGGACACGTGCAGCGTGATTGTCCTAATCAGCGTGTTTTGGTGGTAAAAGACGATGGTGGGTATTCTTCTGCTAGTGATTTGGATGAAGCTACACTTGCTTTGCTTGCGGCTGATGATGCAGGCACTAAGGAACCACCCGAAGAACAGATTGGTGCAGATGATGCAGAGCATTATGAGAGCCTCATTGTACAGCGTGTGCTTAGTGCACAAATGGAGAAGGCAGAGCAGAATCAGCGACATACATTGTTTCAAACAAAGTGTGTCATTAAGGAGCGTTCATGTCGTTTGATCATTGATGGAGGTAGCTGCAACAACTTGGCTAGCAGCGACATGGTGGAGAAGCTTGCACTTACGACCAAACCGCACCCACATCCATATCACATTCAATGGCTCAACAATAGTGGTAAGGTCAAGGTAACCAAGTTGGTACGAATTAATTTTGCTATTGGTTCATATCGTGATGTTGTTGACTGTGATGTTGTGCCTATGGATGCTTGTAATATTCTGCTAGGTAGACCATGGCAATTTGATTCAGATTGTATGCATCATGGTAGATCAAATCAATATTCTCTCATACACCATGATAAGAAAATTATTTTGCTTCCCATGTCCCCTGAGGCTATTGTGCGTGATGATGTTGCTAAAGCTACCAAAGCTAAAACTGAGAACAACAAGAATATTAAAGCTGTTGGTAATAACAAAGATGGGATAAAATTGAAAGGACATTGCTTGCTTGCAACAAAAACTGATGTTAATGAATTATTTGCTTCCACTACTGTTGCCTACGCCTTGGTATGCAAGGATGCTTTGATTTCAATTCAAGATATGCAGCATTCTTTGCCTCCTGTTATTACTAACATTTTGCAGGAGTATTCTGATGTATTTCCAAGTGAGATACCAGAGGGGCTGCCACCTATACGAGGGATTGAGCACCAAATTGATCTTATTCCTGGTGCATCTTTGCCGAATCGTGCGCCATATAGGACAAATCTAGAGGAAACAAAAGAAATTCAGCGACAAGTGCAAGAACTACTCGACAAAGGTTACGTGCGTGAGTCTCTTAGTCCGTGTGCTGTTCCGGTTATTTTAGTGCCTAAAAAAGATGGAACATGGCGTATGTGTGTTGATTGTAGGGCTATTAATAATATCACGATACGTTATCGACACCCTATTCCACGTTTAGATGATATGCTTGATGAATTGAGTGGTGCCATTGTCTTTTCTAAAGTTGATTTGCGTAGTGGGTACCACCAGATTCGTATGAAATTGGGAGATGAATGGAAAACTGCTTTCAAAACTAAGTTCGGATTGTATGAGTGGTTAGTCATGCCTTTTGGGTTAACTAATGCACCTAGCACTTTCATGAGATTAATGAACGAGGTTTTGCGTGCCTTCATTGGAAAATTTGTGGTAGTATACTTTGATGACATATTGATCTACAGCAAATCTATGGATGAACATGTTGATCACATGCGTGCTGTTTTTAATGCTTTACGAGATGCACGTTTATTTGGTAACCTTGAGAAGTGCACATTTTGCACCGATCGAGTTTCGTTTCTTGGTTATGTTGTGACTCCACAGGGAATTGAGGTTGATCAAGCCAAGGTAGAAGCGATACATGGATGGCCTATGCCAAAGACTATCACACAGGTGCGGAGTTTCCTAGGACTTGCTGGCTTCTATCGCCGTTTTGTGAAGGACTTTAGCACCATTGCTGCACCTTTGAATGAGCTTACGAAGAAGGGAGTGCATTTTAGTTGGGGCAAAGTACAAGAGCACGCTTTCAACGTGCTGAAAGATAAGTTGACACATGCACCTCTCCTCCAACTTCCTGATTTTAATAAGACTTTTGAGCTTGAATGTGATGCTAGTGGAATTGGATTGGGTGGTGTTTTGTTACAAGAAGGCAAACCTGTTGCATATTTTAGTGAAAAATTGAGTGGGTCTGTTCTAAATTATTCTACTTATGATAAGGAATTATATGCTCTTGTGCGAACATTAGAAACATGGCAGCATTATTTGTGGCCCAAAGAGTTTGTTATTCATTCTGATCATGAATCTTTGAAACATATTCGTAGTCAAGGAAAACTGAACCGTAGACATGCTAAGTGGGTTGAATTTATCGAATCGTTTCCTTATGTTATTAAGCACAAGAAAGGAAAAGAGAATATCATTGCTGACGCTTTGTCTAGGAGATATACTTTGCTGAATCAACTTGACTACAAAATCTTTGGATTAGAGACGATTAAAGACCAATATGTTCATGATGCTGATTTTAAAGATGTGTTGCTGCATTGTAAAGATGGGAAAGGATGGAACAAATATATCGTTAGTGATGGGTTTGTGTTTAGAGCTAACAAGCTATGCATTCCAGCTAGCTCCGTTCGTTTGTTGTTGTTACAGGAAGCACATGGAGGTGGCTTAATGGGACATTTTGGAGCAAAGAAAACGGAGGACATACTTGCTGGTCATTTCTTTTGGCCCAAGATGAGAAGAGATGTGGTGAGATTGGTTGCTCGTTGCACGACATGCCAAAAGGCGAAGTCACGGTTAAATCCACACGGTTTGTATTTGCCTCTACCCGTTCCTAGTGCTCCTTGGGAAGATATTTCTATGGATTTTGTGCTGGGATTGCCTAGGACTAGGAAGGGACGTGATAGTGTGTTTGTGGTTGTTGATAGATTTTCTAAGATGGCACATTTCATACCATGCCATAAAACTGACGATGCTACTCATATTGCTGATTTGTTCTTTCGTGAAATTGTTCGCTTGCATGGTGTGCCCAACACAATAGTTTCTGATCGTGATGCTAAATTTCTTAGTCATTTTTGGAGGACTTTGTGGGCAAAATTGGGGACTAAGCTTTTATTTTCTACTACATGTCATCCTCAAACTGATGGTCAAACTGAAGTTGTGAATAGAACTTTGTCTACTATGTTAAGGGCAGTTCTAAAGAAGAATATTAAGATATGGGAGGACTGTTTGCCTCATGTTGAATTTGCTTATAATCGATCATTGCATTCTACTACAAAGATGTGCCCATTTCAGATTGTATATGGTTTGTTGCCTCGTGCTCCTATTGATTTAATGCCTTTGCCATCTTCTGAAAAACTAAATTTTGATGCTACTAGGCGTGCTGAATTTATGTTAAAACTGCATGAAACTACTAAAGAAAACATAGAGCGTATGAATGCTAGATATAAGTTTGCTAGTGATAAAGGTAGAAAGGAAATAAATTTTGAACCTGGAGATTTAGTTTGGTTGCATTTGAGAAAGGAAAGGTTTCCTGAATTACGAAAATCTAAATTGTTGCCTCGAGCCGATGGACCGTTTAAAGTGCTAGAGAAAATTAACGACAATGCATATAGGCTAGATCTGCCTGCAGACTTTGGGGTTAGCCCCACATTTAACATTGCAGATTTAAAGCCCTACTTGGGAGAGGAAGTTGAGCTTGAGTCGAGGACGACTCAAATGCAAGAAGGGGAGAATGATGAAGACATCCACACTACTGATGCATCTATACCAATACAAGTACCAATTTCTGGTCCCATTACTCGCGCTCGTGCTCGTCAACTCAACCATCAGGTGATTACACTCTTGAGTTCATGTCCATCATATTTAGACCATGGAGACCCGTGCACTCTTGTTTTGCTTAGGAATCAGGGAGAAGACCGAAAGGGAAAAGGATTTGAACATGCTGGATTTGGACTGCAGAAGAACACCAACTTGTGACGGTCACCACGGTCAGATGCGGGCTCGGATTGGAATGTTCAAGCACAACATGGAAAGCTTATCAAGTCTACTTTCATATGGATCCGGAATTATAGTCATATCTGTTCTGAGGCCGCCGTAATCATTGTTTTCTTACCGAGACATTTCCTGCCTTTTCTGCCCATGGTGCTGCGTCACCCTATTTTGGCCCAATGGGTCGTGTATCAAGTTAGGTCCATTAGGGACGCATCCTAGGGTTGCAGCACGACCCCAATACCCTTGTGGTCGTCCTCCCATGTTTATAAACCCCCTAGCCGTCACCAAGAACAGCGGGTTTTGTTTAGATCAAGTTTAGCTCTCGCTACTTGCTTGCAAGCGCGCGTGCTAGTTCAGCCGCCCGTCTTCTTGTCTTCGGAACCCCACCATATTGTAGTTTGATCTTTAAACCTACATTTAGATCTGGTAATTCAGTACTTGTTCTACTTGTTCTTGCTAGTTCTTCGATTGCTTGCAGGACGAGTGCCCTAGTGGCCAGGGTGTCACGCTCCACAAGATCGTGACAGCCATAGGAGGTGGTGTATCGGTTGCTAAGGCGCAGCGTCTTTGGAAGGCTGTAGTCGGGCCGTGAACGTCGTCTCCTCCCCCAATCGAGTTATTCCACACCCTCTCATCGAAAGATCGGGCAATCACCCAACGGGTGCACATCAAGACCTGCAAGAACATGGTACTGACAAAAGCTACCCCTGAACTCTTCCCAGGTGATGGTGTCGGGGTTGGCGTGGGTGGCGAGATAAGACTCCCACCATGACTGAGCTGCTCCTCTCAACAGACGGGGACCATACAGGACTTTCTCCCTGTCGTCACACTGAGCGGTATGCAACTCCTGCTCCACAGTGCGCAGCCAGTCTTCAGCATCCATGGGGTCAGAAGAATGAGCAAACGTTGGTGGATGACCTCTCATGAATTCAGCACGCTTGTCCCTGGGCATCTGAGGCATCTGAGGCTGAGGTGGGGCCTGCTGCTGTTGTTGCTGCTGCTGAATGGCGGCCAGAGTCTGACCGATGGCTTGAACTGCCTGAGTCTGCATCAGGAACATCTGCTCGATGGACATCGGGGGCGGGGGCGGCAGTTGCTGTTGCTGAGGCACCTCATCCTGCTGAGCGGCTTGCTCCTGCTGAGCACGCCTTCCTCCTCTGCGCCTGTTCTCTGACATCTGCAGAATGCAACCATATATCAGAACCAATCTTGCAAATCTTGCAGCATAAGAAAAGAGTATAGAATTCTTCAACAACACTGAACAGATGAGCATCTTCACTGATCTCCAACACAGACCAACACAGCTTCTCAGATAAAGAGGAAAGTGGAATAAAAGGTTTCCCAACTAGATAACTAACTCCTTTAACATATAACAGGTAAACCAAAATGCAGGGGATACCCACACTCTGGTGACAGTCATTACAAAGATCCAAATCCAACATAGTTCATCATGACAAGCATAAATGCACAGGATATAGCAAACTACCCTGTCTAACTAAGACTAACTAAGAGCGAGATTAACGCTAAGACTGAGACTAAGACTAAGACTAAAACTTCTATATTAAGCACTTATTACAAGATTCCACACTGACGATCTATGGTTCCGAGTCTATCTTGGTCTTGCAGTCGGGATTGCCATAAGGCTGGCGTCCACGCCGAGGTGAGCGGTACGGGTGCTGAGTCTCGACGGGAGCGGGGGAACCATCGTCCAGGTGACGACGCTTCGCGCGCTCAGCCCGCAGCTGGGCGATCTCAGCACGAGCCATACTCAGCTCGTCTAGCGCATGGTCCAGCTCCGTGTTTAGCACGACGGCTAGGTTGATTGTGCTGCTCAACCTAGGATTGTCCTCACCAACAGGTAAGACAATCACGCCTCCTGTGCTGCCAGATGGACGGCGGGGGTAATACTTCAGGTTGAGACCATCAGCTACCCCACCGAGAACCGAGCAGTAGTGCAAAAGCGCATGCCGTGTGGCATTTTGCATGGCCGCCTCAGCTGAGTCCCGCTCAGAGATGGAATAGTGCTCTGAGCAGACCTCAGCACCCTGGAGACTGTTCTCCGGACGGCGCACCAAGCAGGTCGCCTCCCAGCGGTCCGGGTAAACCCCACGACTATGCTGGTAGACCACACAGCGATACTCGATGGACCAAGTACGTCGGTCAAGTGCCCGACGTAGCAGGGTGTCGAGCACATCATGGAAGTGACACCCGCGAGCAGCGTCGCGAGTGATGGGTCGAGCAACCCATCCTTTCGGCTCCTAGTCAACAGAGAAGTCGGTGTCGTGGCTCGAGCTGTCGTCGCCACCTCCGTCGTCTGGGTCCCCTCCAGCAGCTACTCTAGAGGCTGGGGCGCCCAGTGGTGGTGCAGGGGGCGCCTCCAGAGGAAGCACAGGGGAGCAGCTCCTCACGGACTCTATCTCATGTTGGAGCGAGAAAGAAGAGCCCTGCTGCTCCTGTCGTCGACGCTCCTGCTCCTCATGCAGGCGGTGGTGCAGCCTCTCCAAGTGACTGGACTGACCGGCCACGGGACGGCGAAGAAGACGCTCAGCAAGGCGGGAGGGTAAGAAGGGGATGACGGACTTTCGTGCAGTGTGTCTAAGACGAGCCATCTACAAAAGACACCGCAAGCAAAAGAGTGAGAACAGAATTAATATGACCAGCAAGTAATGAACCATAAATAAATGAAGGATTAGAATAAAACATAATTTTCAGCAAGGTATAATATATAGTAGAACATAGGTTTGGTCGGTATGACCAACTTTTGAAGGGATATCAAAGTCAAGGCAGGGACAGAGGTCTATAGTCCTTAGAACGACCATTCTACTCTAGGTTAGCGGTCCTACAGTCAGCACGGCTTTGATACCACTTATGTCACACCCGGTTTTAGAAGGCAAACCGAATATGAACCATGTACGTGCCAGGATCAGCAATTCACGTACACAACAATTACATAACATGGACATCATCACATAGTGCTCAAATAGTATTAAAAAAGGAAATAATAGTTGATTACATCATATGTCTGAGACATCCACATAGTCCTTACAATAAATCAAAGTGCGGAAAAGAAACGTAGATAAACGCGGCCTTCACAGGCAGCCGACTGGGGGTTGCCGCTAACCCACGCTTAGAACTCGTCGTAGTCTTGGAACTCCTGGAAGTCTCCTTCCACGGCTTCATCTTCTCCTGAGCAGTGGTTGCAACGCGGACAGAGTACACATCAACATACTCAGCAAGCGTCCTGTTTGGCTGTAGTGGACTAGCTTTATGTGGGGATAAGTCAAGCAGTTGCTTTTAGTTGGTCAGATTATTATTACTAGTAGAGAAAACCAAGTTTTAGAGTTAACCCACGTTATTAACCCAAACGTACTCCTTTCCAAATGGAAAGAGTACCACTTACCATTACCAGAGTCAGAACCAAGAACCATCAGTCCCATTGCCACCTGCAATCCGAACATCTCAGATCAAGTACCACTAATCACTGGAGCTCCCTTGGCCGCTCATAACCGCGAGCACGGCTGATATATCAGTTTTCTAACACTCTGCAGAGGTTGCGCACTTTACCCATGAGCCATGATTCCCTTTTTGCCATGGGTTGTACGGACCCTTGAACACTCCCAAGGTGAGTACGCAGGGTCTCACTACGTAGCCTTTACAAAGATTCCCCGAGGCTGTAGCCGCCCGTTAGGTTTCCTAAATGTACCGCACTCCTCCCCAAGGGACAAATCTACCTTGGCAGAGCGAGCCGCATACACCGAGTCCCATTGACGGCATGACGGCGAAGCGAACTACACCCCGGATCCTCTAATTATTCAGCTAAGGGCACCCCATTCCACCCTCATGGTTGCACTGTTTTCCCGGGTGGTCATCCAACGAACAGGTCCTTACGGAGAGGCACTCGAGAAACCGCTCGAGCCCCCTTGAAGACCACAAGCATAACATCATAATAAGGAGAGGGAAAACAGTGTATCATTGATCATTCTCATCATGTTCATTGATTAGAGTTGAGCAATAGCATCAGACTAAGCAATAATAATCCAACCCAAATAGGTAAACAAGGACATGGATAGCAAGCTAGTCAATCCTTAGGTATAAATGTGTAATGCGGGAGGTGAATTAAAGAATGAATAGGACAGAGATAGGTCAAGGGACACTTGCCTCCACCAACCGACTGCTGCTCAGGGGCTTCTCCTGCGAGTTCTTCGGGCTCTTCAACCAGATCGTTCTCTATGCGAGTGCAAACATACATACATCCATCCATTCAAATTAGGAAACAAACAGTACACCATACAAGGGAACAAATAGATTAAACATGCATAAAATATGACATACGATATTGCATTTACCATGATTAGAAGGAAACGGGGGAAGGTCTCGCGGGGTTAAAGCTTACTCGAAACGTATTACGGGTAGATGCATAACTAAACGCTACGTGACTTAATTCCATCGAGTTACACTAACAAGTATTAGCCACATGCGCTAATATAACTATAACTATTTTCAATTGATCAACATTAAACGAGATCCAAGATTAGCTACATGCACTAATAGAAACATAACCACTTTTAGTAGATCAACATTAAACGAGATAGACGATTAACTATATAAATTAACTAACATAACAAATTTCTAAATTGAGTTTCCTATTTTATTAACATGAACAACGTGATTAGCGCGCATAAAATATAGGGGGCAGACGGGCACGTCCATGGGTAGACGAGGGCACGGCGAGTCGTGCCAAGGCACCGCGCACTACGCGAGCACGCGCGCAAGGCTGCACGCACGCGCTGCGAACTAGCCGGGCACACATCGGGGCCGCGCGCTGGCCGAGCTCAAGGCCACACGCCAAAGGCACGCTGGGCCGAGCTCGAGGCCGCGCCGGGGCCGTCACGACGCGAGCAGGACACGCCGGGGCGGGCGAGCACGGGCGAGCGAGGACGCCGCGGACCACGGCGGGCCGCCATGGCCGCGCCATGGCCGGGACGGGGCCGAGGCCAGGCGGGGAAGCGCGCGCGGGCGGGACGGGACACGCCGCGCGGGCGCCATGGCCGGCGAGCGGGGCTGGGCGGGCGCCGCCGGGACTGGCGAGCGCCGGGGCGGGGCGCGGCCGGGGACGGCGAGCCGAGGGCGGGCGCGCACGGGGGGCCGGCGAGCACCGGGCGGGCGTGCACGGGGACGACGTGCCAAGACGGGGCGCGGCTGGGGGCCGGCGGGCGAGCTCGAGGCGGGCGCGGGGAGGGCGGGCGCCATGGCCGGCGAGCTCGAGGTGGCGGGGCCGGGCGCTCGCGGACGGGGCCGGGCGCGGCCGGGGCTGGCGAGCGCCGGGGCGGGCGCGGGCGCGGCGGGGAGGTCGCCGGCGAGCGCGGGGGCGGGCTGGGGGCAACTGCGCGGGCGGGGCGGGGGCTCGCCGCGCCACGGGAGGACGCCGGGCCACCATGGCCGGCCGCTCTACGGGGAGGGGCGGGGTCGGGGGCGCTCGCGCCGGGGCGGGGCGAACGGGGCCGGCGGGCGAACGCGGCCAGGCGCGGCCGGGGGTGGACGGTGCCAGGGCGGGGCGCACGCGGCCACGCCGCGGGAAAACGCTGGCAGGCGAGGAAGGGGGAGGGAGGGGAGGGAGAAGAGGGGAGGGGGGAGGGAGGGCCTCATCGCGGGCGAGATCGGCGGCGGCGGCGGCGGTTCGGGCGAGCAGGGGAAATCGGGGCGGCGGGGCAGGGGAGAGGGAGGGATTTGGGGGGAGAGGATGACGGGCGGGGCCCGCAGGGGAGGGGAGGGGAGGGGAGGCGCGGCTGGGCCGGCTTGGGCCCAAAGCGGGGGCACGCGGGGGGGGGGCGAGGTGGGCCGCGGTTGGGCCGGCCCACGGCGCGAGGGGGGGAGGGGAGAGGGGGAAGGCCGGCTGGGCCGGCCAGCTGGCTGGGCCGCGCGCCAAGGGGGGTGGCTGGGCCAAAAGGGGAAGGGGAGGGAGGGGAGAAAAAGAAAAGATTTTCCCTTTTTTTCTAATATCTATTTCCTAGATGAATGCATTCACATTTTCAAACAATCAAAAAAATGCATGGTTCGGCATGGTGCAGCAGACCAAAGAAAATAACCCTAGGGTTTACTATTATCACATGACTTAAAGTTTTGAAGAAGGATGAGGTTTTAGCGAAAAGAAATGGGAAAGAGAGGTAACGCCCGAATTTAGCGAGCGATAGAGAAAAGAAAAAATTCAACTCGAAATTCGGGGCGTTACATACACTCTGCAGAGGTTGTACCCTGTACCCACAAGTCGTGTATCCCATGTCACCAGGGTTAGCTAGACCCTTAGACACTACTGAGGTGAATGGCTAGGGATCCACTACGAGGCTTTTACAAAGTTCTACTAGCTTCCGAAAACCCGCTACAGTTTATGGGAAGAGAACTTGCAAGAATCCCCGTCTGACCGCCATCGCAGCAAAATCAACTCGAGAACCTACTTGCATGCAATCCCCTACTGCTCTTGCCCCTTTCGAGTAAGGTAGTCTTCCACTAGCTTTCCTAGTTAGTTGGCCAAGGGCGTCCCATTAAACCCTTGTGGTGGCACGTGTTTCTCAAGTTAAGCTCCATGTTCCAATTAACATTAATAATCTTGACATGAATATAAATAGGATAACAAAATAACTGGAATATGGATATAATGAAATATTATCCCAAAACTATGTAAAGCAATAGCAAAACTACTCAAGTGATTCAGGGGTAGACAAGGTAATCAGGATAAACAGACTAGGGTGACCTATTGGATCCCATCAAAATTAAACCTATGCATTGAATAGTGATAATAAAGAATATTATTGGGTAAACAAAAGTGATCAAGGGCACAACTTGCCTGACACTTGAGATTCCAGGTACCAACTTGCTTTTCAGATGACACGTGTCCTCGCGCTAGTCGTAGCAATACAAACAAATATGGTATAGATAAAATTAACATCACACCAAACATAAGAACAAACTGAATAATAATAATCTACACGTTGCTACGAGATCGCGGGATCGAGGACTACTAAGATCGGAGTCGTGGTCATCAAGCTGTGATGTGATTACATGATTAACACCAGGTTCTGTGTTTATTTTATAATGCCAGAGAAAAAGGTAACCTGTAGTAGTAATTAATTCAACTTTAATCTAAATTATAACTTGACCATAAATCATATTTTAGTAGATGAGCAGTTTAATAAGACTAACCAACACACGTTACATAAGAATCTAACTAGAAAAGAACGAGACGTGGAATAATAAATATTGTTACTGTGTAGTAAATATTCACACGAGACTAACGCAACTGGAACGGTTCAATTTGGAATTACAATGGGGAAGTTACGAATTTCCAAAGTTTCTATGTATTTGATATAGGATTAATTAGAAAATCAATTTTATTGTTGTTTTCATGACAAAACAGAGGTACTATGAGATAAAAAATAATATTATAGAATTATAGAAATTGGAATGAACTCATTTGGACTTAATATGAATTTTCTATGGATTATATAAGTTCTGGAATTATTTTGGCACTAGAAATCCATTTTCTAAACCCTTTTTCTTTTTTTTTCACAGCACTGGACTGCGCGTCAAATAAATAGGAACCCAGGGTCAATCACGTAATTTACACCAAGAATCAGTGCCCACAGCGCAGGGCTGCGGGTTGTTTCTCTAAAAACAGAGGGGCCAAAGTGTAATCTGCGCCCGCGAAGGGGTATCTACGGATCCTAGCCGCAGGATCACACACCAACGATGTGGATTAGATCAGGTCTGGCCCGAAGCGGTACACTATCCCGATCGATGGATCGGAATCCGACGGCCCAGATCAACGGACGATGGGGAACACGATTGATTTAAGTTGAGGCGTCCGATGAAGATCCAACGCTCTAGAACAAAAGGATAGTATACTCTAATCTAGACCACACGCCATCGGATCAACGGTCCTAATCTGCCCCAATACCAGGACACCTAACTCTCATCCTAACCCTCACACCCACGATCCAACGGTCAGGGATCAGTCTTCTACCTCTCAAAAGAAATAGGACAGGGTGGCGGCGCCATTACGCTGAGTGACGGAGCTCCACCAGCGAGGCCCCATATGGCGGTCCCAGGCTCCCAACTTCCGAGCTGAACGTTGCTACCCGAGGCAGAGGACGAGACGAACGCGACTGATAGGGACTCACTGGTGATCATTCAGCAGAGCAGCGCAGCGACGTTGGGGGTAGGCGGATCGGCTGCTCCGCGAAGTCCGGCGACGAATCCCGGCTAGAGTCGGCCAGATTCCGACTGGATCAGCTTCGCGCTCCTCCCCACGAATCACCGAAGTCTTCCCCCGTCACTCCCTCAACCGAATCGATGGCGTCGGTAGAATCGCCCAGTTCTGTTCATCTCCCCAGACCAGACATCGATACCGGAGCGACCTCCCAGGCGGAGATCAACCGTGGTGACTAGGCTCCCTTTCTCCCCCGTTGAACTCTCCAGGTAGCGGTGTTGGGTGCGACACGGCGCGGAGCATCTCGACGAGGAGGGCGAGCATGGCCGGCACTGGAGGGATTCGCTAGCGAATCTCGGCTGGCCAGAGCGCAGACTGGATCTCAGCCGTGGCGAGGCCGAGCAAGCACAGGGGCGACGGGGACGACCTGGGCAGTGGCCACGGGCGAACGTGGACCGCGACGACGTTGACCCTGGCCAATCCGTACAGGTGGCACCACACGACAAACGGTGAAGCGGTGACGCGCACAGCTGTTTCCTCCCCGGTGCTTTCTCTCACGCGACGGGGGGGTCGACGGTGAGCTACAAGCAGGCAGGGCAAACGCAGGGCGCAATCCGTGGGAGACGCGCGCGACCGGAGTTGAGCAGAGGGCAGGGGCATGACGGAGGAGCTTTCCATGGGGAATAGGGAGGGCTGGCCTTCAATTTTATCTCAGGATCGAGCCCGACTTTAGGGGGAGAAGCGATCGGCGAGGAGCGAGATGCCCGCGATGAACGGCCAGAGCTTCGTAGAGCCATTCCCCAACCACACGCGCAGGAAGCGGAGCTGAGCGCATTCTGTTAAACGGAGAGAAGAGATAGCTGGCAGTGCGGCCCCACTGAGGGCATGTTCGGTTACACCAATTCAGAAGGAGATTGGAGGGGATTAAATCCTGTCATAGTAAAAAATGACTAGGAGGGGAATTAAACCCCTCCAATCCCCTTCTGGATTGATGTAACCGAACAAGCCCTGAGCGGTGACCGACCCCCTTCCCCACTGGGCCGTGCGCAATGGATGCGTAAATGGGCCAAACGGCCAGATTCAGCCCAAACTCGAGTTTTTCCCATTTTCTTTCCTTTTCCATTTTTCTTTCAAAGATTTCTATTGAATTCAAATGTTCAACTGAATTTAAACTTTTGGCTTGTGAACTGGTAATTTTAAATTAAATAGTTAATCCAGTTATGCTAGTAAAAGACTCATTTATATATGTATATTTCTCTTCATGGTACTTATAGAGTTTCATTTTCCTCTCATTTATACATTATTTCCAAACCCTAGAATTTGAATCCTATTAAAATCCTAATTCCCATTATTAATGTACCTTTATTAATAATATTATTTTTATGAAATGCACAAACAAAAAAACCCAACATGATGCATAGAGTATTTTTATTAGTTATTTGTTCACTCAAATAGGATGTTCCATGTTGTAATGAGTAGATGGTAAAACATTTAAGGAGATCAACTCTACTCTCTTTGAATACATTTTTGGGTATTACAAATCCTACCCCCTTAAAAAGAATCTCGTCCTCGAGATTTAGGAAGAACTAGGGAAAAGAAGGGGAAATTCTATGCGAAGCTCTTCTTCTCTTTCCCATGTAGCTTCGCCTTCTACGTGGTGACTCCATTGAACTTTTCACATCTTTATCACTTTATTCCTTGTAACTCGAGTAATGTATCAGGAATCTTGATAGAATGATAGGATACTCCGTGTAAGTCAAATCTCCCTGAACACTGAGCTCTTTCATTGGTAACTGTTCCTCAGGGACACGGAGGCACTTCTTAAGTTGAGACACATGGAATACATTATGCACATCAGACAGATTATCAGGTAGCTCGAGTTGATAGGCCATCTCTCCAACTTGCCTAAAAACTCTGAATGGTCCAATAAAGCGAGGGGACAAGTTTCCCTTGATTTTAAATCTCCTTATTCCACGAAGTGGTGACACCTTGAAGTACACATGATCACCTTCCTCAAACTCTAGTGGTCTTCTTCTATTATCAGCGTAGCTCTTTTGCCTGGTTTGAGCTACCCTCAAATTCTCCCGAATTATACGGACTTGTTCTTCTGCCTCTTGAATGAGTTCAGGTCCAAAGAACTGTCTTCCTCTAGTCTAGTCCAAAATAGAGGAGTCCTGCATTTCCTATCATACAGTCTCGAACGATGACATCTTCAGACTGACCTGATAACTATTATTATATGAGAACTCAGCATAAGGTAGACTCTTGTCCCAACTACCATAATGCTGAAGGGCACAAGCTCTCAACATGTCCTCCAATACTTGATTAGTCCTTTCAGTCTTTCCATCAGTCTGAGGATGGTAGGGCAAACTAAAATTCAACTTTGTATCCATATTCTCATGAAAACTTTTCCAAATTCTAGAGGTAAACTGTGATCCTCTATCCAAAATGATCTTCTTCAGTACACCATGTAGAGACACAATCCGAGCCATATATAACTCTGCTAATTGAGATTCCTTATAAGTAGTATTGACCGGAATGAAATGAGCCACTTTGGTCAGTCTATCCACAATAACCCATATAGAATCATATCCTTTCGAGGTGCGAGGCAATCCAGTAATAAAATCCATACCAATCTCTTCTCACTTCCATTCGGGTATCTTCAGTGGATGCAGTAGTCCAGCTGGCCTCTGGTGTTCAGCCTTAACTCTTTGACACACATCGCACATAGCCACATGTGCAGCCACATCTCTCTTCAATCCATACCACCAGTATTTCTGCTTCAAATCCTGATACATCTTGGTACTACCAGGATGAATAGAATAATCCGAGTCATGGGTCTCCTTTAAAATAGTCTCATTAAGCCTATCAATCTCAGGGACACATATCTTGTCCTTGAACCATACGGTGCCTTGCTCACCCTCTGTGAATTCCGGACCTCGAGCTTCAGTAATCAGATCCTTAATATCTTGTATCTTAGCATCACCAATTTGTCCTTTGCGGGTCTCTTGCTCCAAAGTAGGTTCCACATCAATAGTAACTCCTTTAGTGTGAGCAACTATCCCTAGGTTAAGTCTCCTGAAATCCTCAATAATCTCATCGGGTAGCTAGGCAACAACAGCTGAATGAACATGCTCCTTTCGACTCAAGGCATCTGATAGAGCTGGAGTGCCCGATCTTTCGGTGAGTGGAGATAATTCCGATTTGGTGGAAGTAGACCCTCACGATCCGACTACGACGAGCGAACCCGAAGCGCCAATGCAATCGCTGAACCAACTCCCAATGGTTACCGACCTTGCTGCTGCGAGATCGGCCTGATCACGAAGATCGTTTCCTGTGCGCAATCGAAGAACGAACAAGAAAAAGATGCGAGCAATCTTAATATTACTCGAGGTGGAGTTCTAAATCACAGAGGACAGCACGTATTTGTGCGTGTTCTGGGGTAGCTAAAGCTAGATCTAAAACAAAACTCGGAAAATAAAGGAGGCGCAGCACCTGTATAAATAGAGAGGGGGCGCAGCCCCTAGGGGCGGCCAACCCTAGGTCGTCCATTATGGGCCGCAATTGGGCTGGTCGTCTATTCTTCCGGGCCTTCGTTCTTTAACAACATGATGTAGTTCAATTCTCTTGCACGGGCCCGAGTCACTGGCCCAGGTGGAAGGGGTGGCGCCTGGACTGGGGAAGATGGTGCCTGGGCTGGAGAAGGTGCTGCTGGTGTAGATGTGCTCGTGTTGGTGTTGATGTCCTCATCATCTTTCCCTTCTTGAACTGAAGTCGTCCTCGACGGTAACTCCTCATCTTCTCCCGCATACGGTTTCAAATCTGCAACATTAAAACTAGTGGAAACACCAAACTCCGCAGGCAGGTCAAGGATATAAGCATTATCATTAATCTTGGTTAGTACCTTAAAAGGACCAGCAGCACGAGGCATCAATTTAGAACGGCGCAAAGTAGGAAAACGATCCTTTCTCAAATGCAACCAAACCATATCACCAGGTTCAAAAGTAACTAGTTTCCGACCTTTACTACCAGTAATCTGATATTTAGCATTAGCAGCAGCAATGTTTTGTTGAGTTTGTTCATGGAGATTAATCATTTGTTCAACATGTGCAAGAGCATCTATGTGTGGGGCGTCCGCAGCATCAAGCGAAAACAAAGCAATAGGCGCCCTAGGAATGTAACCATAAACAATTTGAAAAGGGCACATCTTTGTAGAAGAATGTGTTGCATGATTATAAGCAAACTCAACATGAGGTAAGCAATCCTCCCAACGTTTCAAATTTTTGTCTAAAACAGCCCTAAGCATGGTAGACAAAGTTCGATTAACTACCTCAGTTTGACCATCAGTCTGAGGGTGACAAGTGGTGCTAAACAACAATTTAGTTCCCAATTTATTCCACAAAGATCTCCAAAAATGACTCAGAAACTTGGCATCACGATCCGAGACTATTGTATTGGGAATACCGTGCAAACGAATAATCTCTCTAAAAAACAATTCAGCAACATTGCTAGCATCATCAGTCTTATGACAAGGTATGAAATGAGCCATTTTGGAGAATCGATCAACAACCACAAAAATGTTATCCCTCCCCTTCTTAGTTCTAGGCAATCCCAAAACAAAATCCATCGAAATATCAATCCAAGGGGAAGTAGGAACAGGCAAAGGCATATACAAACCATGGTTGTTCAACCATGGTTATACAAACCATAGTAGTGCAACGTGCAACAAGGCGCTCAACATCAGCGCGCATCCGAGGCCAAAAGAAGTGGGCAGCCAACACCTCATGTGTCTTGTAGACGCCAAAGTGCCCCATGAGACCGCCTCCATGTGCTTCCTGTAACAACAAAAGACGAACCGAGCTAGCTGGAACACACAGCTTGTTAGCGCGAAACAGGAACCCATCCTGTATGTGAAATTTGCCCCATGGTTTCCCATTAATACAATGGCCGAAAGCATCTTTAAAATCAGCATCGTCAACATATTGATCTTTTACAGTGTGCAAACCAAAGATTTTAAAATCTAACTGTGACAGCATGGTATAGCGACGAGACAAAGCATCAGCAATAACATTGTCCTTCCCGTTCTTGTGTTTAATAATGTAAGGAAAAGACTCAATGAATTCTACCCATTTAGCATGACGACGGTTCAGATTTGTTTGGGTACGAATATGTTTTAAAGCCTCATGATCAGAATGAATTATGAACTCACGATGCCAAAGATAGTGCTGCCATGTATGCAAAGTGCGCACTAACGCGTAAAGCTCCTTATCATAAGTAGAATATTTCAGACTAGCACCGCTTAATTTTTCACTAAAATAAGCAACTGGTTTTCCTTCTTGTAACAAAACAGCACCTAGCCCAATACCGCTAGCATCGCATTCAAGCTCAAACACTTTATTAAAATCAGGCAATTACAATAGGGGAGCTTGGGTTAACTTATCTTTCAAAGTGTTGAACGCTTCCTCCTGCAAATCACTCCAAGCAAACGGCACATCTTTCTTTGTAAGCTCATGTAGAGGCGCTGCAATGGAGCTAAAATCACGAACAAATCTGCGGTAGAAACCGGCAAGTCCAAGAAAGCTCCGAATTTGTTTGACCGTCGTCGGTGTAGGCCACTCCCGAATGGCAGCAATCTTGCTGCTATCCACCTCAATGCCCTGTGGAGTAACAACATAACCAAGAAACGAGACACGTCGTGTGCAAAAGATGCATTTTTCCATGTTAGCAAATAACTGGGCAGCACGCAATGCATCAAAAACAACACTTAAATGTTCCAAATGCTCTTTCTTAGATTTGCTGTAAATAAGGATATCATCGAAATAAACAACCATAAACAATCCTATGAAGGGCCTCAGAACTTCATTCATCACTCGCATAAAAGTGCTGGTAGCATTAGTCAATCCAAACGGCATAACCAACCATTCATATAAACCAAATTTCGTTTTAAAGGCCGTTTTCCATTCATCACCCAGTTTCATTCTAATCTGGTGGTAACCACTACGCAAATCAATCTTAGTGAAAATAATGGCACCACTAAGCTCATCTAGCATATCATCAAGGCGTGGTATAGGATAGCGATAACGAATAGTGATGTTATTAATAGCACGACAGTCTACACACATACGCCATGACCCATCTTTCTTGGGAACAAGTAACACAGGAACAGAGCAAGGGCTAAGAGACTCACGAATGTATCCTTTGTCAAGCAACGCCTGTACCTGGCGCTGAATCTCCTTCGTCTCATCCGGATTTGTACGGTATGGTGCGCGGTTCGGAAGCTGTGCGCCGGGAATGAGGTCGATCTGGTGCTCAATGCCACGAAGCGGTGGGAGACCCGGTGGTAAGTCTTTGGGAAAGACATCAGCGTACTCCTGCAAAAGGTTAGCAACCATAGGGGGAATAGCCAAAGATGGTGCATCATCAAGTGAAATGAGGACACTAGAGCATACAAGTGCATAGCATGGCAAATGAGCACCGTGTAGATCATCAAAATCAGCACGTGTAGCAAGTAAAACAGGAGCCTTCAACTTAATTTCAGAAGGAACAGAGGGCGATGGATCAAGTTGTTTAGTAGTTATAACAGCTCGGGCAAGATCATCTTTAACAATTTGTTCAGGTGTCATTGGATGTATAATTATTTTCTGACCCTTAAAAATGAAAGAATAATGATTCGAACGACCATGATGCAAGCTATCAGTATCATATTGCCAAGGTCGACCAAGTAACAAAGAGCATGCTTCCATGGGAATAACATCACAATCAACAAAATCAGAATAAGCACCCATGGAGAAAGGAACACGCACGGAACGCGTGATTTTTATTTTACCACCATCATTAAGCCATTGAATGTGATATGGGTTTGGATGCTTACGAGTGGGTAACGACAACTTTTCGACCAGCATGGTACTCGCCAAATTGTTGCAACTGCCGCTGTCGATAATGATGCGAATTGACCGCTCCTGCACAACACCCTTTGTATGGAACAAAGTGTGTCACTGATTCTTCTCGGGCAAAGCAACCTGTGTACTAAGAACACGCTGCACAACAAGACTTTCATACCTATCAGCGTCGCCCGGGTTGACATGTACCTCCGCCTGAGCTGCATGGTTAGTGGCAAGTAGTGCATGTTCAATTTCTTCAGAATCACTAGCGGAAGAGTACTCACCATCGTCACGAATGAGCAAAGTGTGCTTGTTTGGGCAGTCTCGAATCACATGGCCAAATCCTCTACAGCGATGACACTGAATATCCCGTGTACGACCTGTGGGTGGGGCAGTGCTGGCTGGTTTGGTCGTCTTCTCGTGTGGGGTAGTGGTGGACGTGGATGGCGCAGGGGGAACTGGTGCTGAGGTGGATGTCGAGCTTCGTCCTGCAAAAGGGTTAGAATATGTCTTCGAGCGGCGTCCCTGCACTTCACGTTCAGCTTTGCAAGCATATTCAAATAAAGTAGTCATATCATAATATTCCTTATAATCAAGTATATCCTGGATTTCGCGGTTTAAACCACCACGAAAACGTGCCATAGCAGCATCGTTGTCCTCCAATATCCCACAACGAATCATACCTTTTTGTAATTCCTGGAAATAGTCCTCAACAGATTGAGAACCTTGCTGAAAACGCTGCATTTTATTAAGCAAATCACGAGCATAATACGAAGGCACAAATCGATGTCACATTGCAGCTTTCAACTGATCCCAAGTGGTTGGAATGGCAGTGGGATGCTTCATTTTATACTCACCCCACCAAATTAAAGCAAAATCAGTAAATTCACTAATAGCAGCTTTAACCTGAGAATGTGCAGCAATATCATGGCATGAAAATTTTTGTTCAACCTCTAACTCCCAATCAAGATATGCAGCAGGATCATATTTGCCATTAAAAGGTGGAATTTTAAATTTAATCTTAGAAAATAAGTCATTAGGGGGATGACGAACCACACGGCGTGCACGACCACGTCGATCTCCATCGTCCTGCTCAGTGTCACCGCCGTAGTCCTGCTCCATCTTTGTGGTCAACGCATCAAGGCGTGCCAGGATGGTGTCGAGTGTGGTGCGAGTCACCGTTTGAGCAAGGTCAAGCTGGTTGAAACGCTCGGTCGTCGAAGTGACCGTTGAATCAAGCCGTTCATGCATCGTCCTAATGTCAGCAGCAAGTCCATCAACTTGTTCCCTTACTTCCAGCAACTGGGCATCCACCGTGCCGTGTGCTCCTGCCATAGTTAGCGCAAACACCAAAACACCAAAAGGAGAAAAAAACCAACGACAAAAATAGGGGTGTACTACTCATAAGGCGCTCACACTAGTGCTGTTATCAAGTTCTTATCCGTTCTTACCAAGCCACAGTGGTGAACTGCAACCAACAGGTGGAACCGGTGAAGGATTGGATGAGCGATTGCCTGGAGAAACAGAAACCTTCTCGTCGTAGAAATATGTGGAGTTTTGGGTAGGCTGCACTCAAGTCAATGATTAGCACAATCAAACAATAATACAAAGTTGAATTATAGTGCAGAACACGAAACTATATTGCTGGCCACAAGTGCAAAGGACGGATGGAACTAGCAGAATGGTAGTACCGTAAATATTGTACTAGCGAGGCCACTAGTAGGAATCACAAGTGATTTTGTTTTTCTTTTTTGTATGATTTTTTTGATATTTTTCTCAGCACAAGAAGCAACAAAATAGGAGCTACACGAAGTTTCACCTAAAACAGAGATCAGATGTGGTCTACAGAAAATCAGGAAGTTCTCTAAAAAGCGTGCGAGAACGTTGACGAATTTTTTTCTTTATTTTCCTGAATTTTTTTGACAATTTTGTCGAAACCCAAACTGACTGGCCGGCCTCAGAATGGTGTCAACAAGCTCCTGTAAAAATTTCAGATTTTTTGGACACCCGAGCGAAAAGTTATGCCCGGTTTAAAGAAGGTACCTCAAGTTATGTTTTAAAACGACCGGGATGAGACAACCGTATCCTTTCTCCTTCGTTTTCTTTTTTTTCTGTTTTTTTTCTGACGTAACCGAAGGAGAAAAACAAGGAAACGGCCGTTGACTCGGTTTGTTTTTTCTGTTTTTTTACGTAACCGAAGGAGAAAAACAAGGAAACGATGTTGACTCGGTTTGTGGCGTGATCAAACGGGAGATGGTGGCGGGGCTAGGGTTTGAATGGTGGAAGAACACAATGCAACCAGCAACAAATAACGCGAAAGCACACAAATTCAACAATGCAGATTATTGAAAGAAAGTGCGAGGCTCAAAAGGGTGCTGGGATAAGGTCTAACCTGAATTTTTATGTGGTTTTGTGGACTGTAGGAAAAAACACTCGATAAACTCACTGATCAACCTGGAAATCTGATACCACTTGATAGAGCTGGAGTGCCCGATCTTTCGGTGAGTGGAGATAATTCCGATTTGGTGGAAGTAGACCCTCACGATCCGACTACGACGAGCGAACCCGAAGCACCAATGCAATCGCTGAACCAACTCCCAATGGTTACCGACCTTGCTGCTGCGAGATCGGCCTGATCACGAAGATCGTTTCCTGTGCGCAATCGAAGAACGAACAAGAAAAAGATGCGAGCAATCTTAATATTACTTGAGGTGGAGTTTTGAATCACAGAGGACAACACGTATTTGTGCGTGTTCTGGGGTAGCTAAAGCTAGATCTAAAACAAAACTCGGAAAATAAAGGAGGCGCAGCTCCTGTATAAATAGAGAGGGGGCGCAGCCCCTAGGGGTGGCCAACCCTAGGTCGTCCATTATGGGCCGCAATTGGGCTGGTCGTCTATTCTTCCGGGCCTTCGTTCTTTAACAACATGATGTAGTTCAATTCTCTTGCACGGGCCCGAGTCACTGGCCCAGGTGGAAGGGGTGACGCCTGGACTGGGGAAGATGGTGCCTGGGCTGGAGAAGGTGCTGCTGGTGTAGATGTGCTCGTGTTGGTGTTGATGTCCTCATCAGCATCTGCAACCAAATTTGCCTTGCCCAGATGACAGTGAATCTCCAAATCATAATCCTTAATAAGCTCCAACCAACGATGTTGCCTAAGGTTGGGATCCTTCTGAGTGAATATATACTTCATACTCTTATGATCCGTGTACACTTGGCACTTGGTTCATATGATATAATGTCTCCAAATCTTAAGCGCATGCACAACGGCTGCCAGTTCTAAGTCATGAGTGGGGTAGTTTAACTCATGTTTCCGCAATTGATGAGACGTGTAGGCGATCACATGTCCTTCTTGCATGAGCACACATCCCAAGCCTTGGCCACATGTATCACAATAAATATCAAATCCCTTCTGTAGATCTGGCATAACCAACACTGGTGGTGACATCAATCTCTTCTTTAATTGATCAAAGCTGTCTTGGCACTTCTCGTCCCACTTAAACTCTCTTCCCTTCTCCAGAAGTGAGGTCATAGGCTTAGCAACCTTAGAAAATCCTTTAATAAATCTCCGATAATATCCTGCAAGTCCCAAGAAACTCCGAATCTCCGATAATATCCTGCAAGTCCCAAGAAACTCCGGACCTCAGTAATTGTAGTGAGTACGCTCCACTCCATAATCTCCTTAACTTTAGCAGGATCCACTGATATTCCGTCATTAGAAATGATATGTCCAAGGAATGGCACCTCACCAATCCAAAACTCGCACTTGCTAAACTTGGCGTAGAGTTGATTATCTCGTAGCTTCTGTAGCACCAATCTCAGATGTTCCTCATGATCACTATCACTCTTGGAATAGATAAGAATATCGTCGATGAATACCACGACGAATCTGTCCAAATACTCCATAAACACCTTATTCATCAAATTCATAAAATAAGCTGGTGCATTGGTTAATCCAAACGACATAACGGTAAACTCATATAAACCATATCGGGTTGACAAAGTCGTCTTGGGAATATCCGATTGATGAAGACATCCACACTACTGATGCATCTATACCAATACAAGTACCAATTTCTGGTCCCATTACTCGCGCTCGTGCTCGTCAACTCAACCATCAGGTGATTACACTCTTGAGTTCATGTCCATCATATTTAGACCATGGAGACCCGTGCACTCTTGTTTTGCTTAGGAATCAGGGAGAAGACCGAAAGGGAAAAGGATTTGAACATGCTGGATTCGGACTGCAGAAGAACACCAACTTGTGACGGTCACCACGGTCAGATGCGGGCTCGGATTGGAATGTTCAAGCACAACATGGAAAGCTTATCAAGTCTACTTTCATATGGATCCGGAATTATAGTCATATCTGTTCTGAGGCCGCCGTAATCATTGTTTTCTTACCGAGACATTTCCTGCCTTTTCTGCCCATGGTGCTGCGTCACCCTATTTTGGCCCAATGGGTCGTGTATCAAGTTAGGTCCATTAGGGACGCATCCTAGGGTTGCAGCACGACCCCAATACCCTTGTGGTCGTCCTCCCATGTTTATAAACCCCCTAGCCGCCACCAAGAACAGCGGGTTTTGTTTAGATCAAGTTTAGCTCTCGCTACTTGCTTGCAAGCGCGCGTGCTAGTTCAGCCGCCCGTCTTCTTGTCTTCGGAACCCCACCATATTGTAGTTTGATCTTTAAACCTACATTTAGATCTGGTAATTCAGTACTTGTTCTACTTGTTCTTGCTAGTTCTTCGATTGCTTGCAGGACGAGTGCCCTAGTGGCCAGGGTGTCACGCTCCACAAGATCGTGACAGCCATAGGAGGTGGTGTATCGGTTGCTAAGGCGCAGCGTCTTTGGAAGGCTGTAGTCGGGCCGTGAACGTCGTCTCCTCCCCCAATCGAGTTATTCCACACCCTCTCATCGAAAGATCGGGCAATCACCCAACGGGTGCACATCAGTTGGTATCAGAGCAAGGTTTATCGGTGAGAGATTTACTTTTCTTCGCTGTTTTCTTATCTCCTATAGTCCAGAAAAAGCCAAAAAATAGTAGATTAGTTTTACCGCAATCCTATAAACCATTGAGCATTTACTAGTACTACTTAGTTAGGGCTTGTTGAGTTTTTGGTTGCATCGGTTGTGTCGAGTTGCTGGTCTTAGTTTATTCCTTTAGAGTTTTGAGTTCTACCACGTTTTGGTCACCACGAAATCCACCATCACCAAAAACATCTCTGGTTCGTTTTTGCCACCACGGATACATATCATATCCGATTTGGAAGTTTAAATACAATCTGGAAAGCTTATCTTATCTTCTTTCCAACGGATCTGACCTTATCTCAAAATTCGTTCTGAGCGCTCCGCAATCATCGTAGAGATTTCTGGACTTCCTATATTAACAAGATTTGTTAAATCTGATTTAAAGGGGTTGTTAGCAATATCTTTATTGTTTGGGTTGTCATAGTGAAAAAAAGGGTTTAGGCCCCTGCAAAAAAAAACAGAAGAAGAAGAAAAAAAAAGAATAGAAAATAAAAAAAAAGGAAAAGAAGAAGAAGGGGGCTGAATCTCTAAATCTGTTGTTTCTCTTTGTGCTGTGCTAGTTGTTCTTTTTCAGTGACTACCTTTGTGCCTAGGCTCACGTCTCTAGCCTGGTTTAGCCTAGGACCAGCACAGTACCACCGTTGAACGATTATTCAGCTTGCTTTTGTAACTAACGTGGTACTAGTGTATTCCTTGCTTCAGCCCACCTACAACTCTACATATTTCGACTACAGTTTGACAGGTCGTGTTGCTGCGGCACCGATACACTTATTCCACGGTTGCAGACTTGTTGGTTGCTGACCCCTCCTGTTGTGCAAGGTAAGAATTGGTAAGAGCTTGTGTGGCAGGTTGAGAGTGAGCGCCTTGCAGTAGCTACATCCTAATAGTTGTAGAGTTTTTATTCCTTCACGTTTTTTTTTCTTGTTGCCTCTGTTCGTCTAACCATGGCAGGATTGGAGGTTGATGATGCTTCTCGTAATATGCCACACTCTCCTCGCACCAAGGGTATCATACAACACTTTGTAAGGCTAGTGAAGACGCACACGGAAGGTCTTGATAATGACATGCAGGTGACGAATGAAAAGATGGGGCAATTGGAGGCCACACAGATCGACACGAACACCAAACTTGCAAATGTGGAAATGACAGTTGCTCATATTGACAAGAGCCTTGTCGCACTCTTGAGGCGGTTTGATGAGATGCATGCTAATATCAATGGTGGGCGTGATGAGGGCGCCGAAGGTAACTGGGATGACTATGTTGCTGATACTGAACAAGATGACCAAGAAGCACCTAATCGCCGGCGACTACGTACTAACCGTAGAGGTATGGGTGGTTTTCACCGACGTGAGGTACATGGTAATGATGATGCTTTTAGTAAGGTTAAATTTAAAATACCTCCTTTTGATGGTAAATATGACCCTGATGCTTACATTACTTGGGAGATTGCGGTTGATCAAAAGTTTGCATGCCATGAATTTCCTGAGAATGCGCGGGTTAGAGCTGCTACTAGTGAGTTTACTGAATTTGCTTCTGTTTGGTGGATAGAACATGGTAAGAAGAATCCTAATAACATGCCACAAACTTGGGATGCGTTGAAACGGGTCATGCGGGCTAGATTTGTTCCTTCTTATTATGCACGTGATATGTTAAACAAGTTGCAACAATTGAGACAGGGTACTAAAAGTGTAGAAGAATATTATCAGGAATTACAAATGGGTATGCTGCGTTGTAACATAGAGGAGGGTGAGGAATCTGCTATGGCTAGATTTTTGGGCGGGTTAAATAGGGAAATTCAGGACATCCTTGCTTATAAAGATTATGCTAATGTAACCCGATTGTTTCATCTTGCTTGCAAAGCTGAAAGGGAAGTGCAGGGACGACGTGCTAGTGCAAGGTCTAATGTTTCTGCAGGAAAATCTACACCATGGCAACAGCGCACGACTACGTCCATGACCGGTCGTACACTAGCACCAACTCCCTCGCCAAGTCGACCAGCACCCCCGCCTTCCTCCGGCGACAAACCACGTGCATCTTCCACAAATTCAGCAACCAAATCTGCCCAGAAACCAGCAGGTAGTGCCTCTTCAGTAGCCTCCACGGGTAGAACAAGAGATGTTCTGTGTTATCGATGCAAGGGCTATGGACACGTGCAGCGTGATTGTCCTAATCAGCGTGTTTTGGTGGTAAAAGACGATGGTGGGTATTCCTCTGCTAGTGATTTGGATGAAGCTACACTTGCTTTGCTTGCGGCTGATGATGTAGGCACTAAGGAACCACCCGAAGAACAGATTGGTGCAGATGATGCAGAGCATTATGAGAGCCTCATTGTACAGCGTGTGCTTAGTGCACAAATGGAGAAGGCAGAGCAGAATCAGCGACATACGTTGTTTCAAACAAAGTGTGTCATTAAGGAGCGTTCATGTCGTTTGATCATTGATGGAGGTAGCTGCAACAACTTGGCTAGCAGCGACATGGTGGAGAAGCTTGCACTTACGACCAAACCGCACCCGCATCCATATCACATTCAATGGCTCAACAATAGTGGTAAGGTCAAGGTAACCAAGCTGGTACGAATTAATTTTGCTATTGGTTCATATCGTGATGTTGTTGACTGTGATGTTGTGCCTATGGATGCTTGTAATATTCTGCTAGGTAGACCATGGCAATTTGATTCAGATTGTATGCATCATGGTAGATCAAATCAATATTCTCTCATATACCATGATAAGAAAATTATTTTGCTTCCCATGTCCCCTGAGGCTATTGTGCGTGATGATGTTGCTAAAGCTACCAAAGCTAAAACTGAGAACAACAAGAATATTAAAGTTGTTGGTAATAACAAAGATGGGATAAAATTGAAAGGACATTGCTTGCTTGCAACAAAAACTGATGTTAATGAATTATTTGCTTCCACTACTGTTGCCTACGCCTTAGTATGCAAGGATGCTTTGATTTCAATTCAAGATATGCAGCATTCTTTGCCTCCTGTTATTACTAACATTTTGCAGGAGTATTCTGATGTATTTCCAAGTGAGATACCAGAGGGGCTGCCACCTATACGAGGGATTGAGCACCAAATTGATCTTATTCCTGGTGCATCTTTGCCGAATCGTGCGCCATATAGGACAAATCCAGAGGAAACAAAAGAAATTCAGCGACAAGTGCAAGAACTACTCGACAAAGGTTACGTGCGTGAGTCTCTTAGTCCGTGTGCTGTTCCGGTTATTTTAGTGCCTAAAAAAGATGGAACATGGCGTATGTGTGTTGATTGTAGGGCTATTAATAATATCACGATACGTTATCGACACCCTATTCCACGTTTAGATGATATGTCCAAGGAATGGCACCTCACCAATCCAAAACTCGCACTTGCTAAACTTGGCGTAGAGTTGATTATCTCGTAGCTTCTGTAGCACCAATCTCAGATGTTCCTCATGATTACTATCACTCTTGGAATAGATAAGAATATCGTCGATGAATACCACGACGAATCTGTCCAAATACTCCATAAACACCTTATTCATCAAATTCATAAAATAAGCTGGTGCATTGGTTAATCCAAACGACATAACGGTAAACTCATATAAACCATATCGGGTTGACAAAGTCGTCTTGGGAATATCCGATGGCCTAATCTTCACTTGGTGATAACCCGTTCGGAGATCAATCTTCGAGAATATCCTAGCACCTCTCCTCTGATCAAATAAATCCTCAACACGTGGCAACAGATACTTGTTCTTCATGATTACATCATTAAGGGACCTATAATCCACACACATCCTTTGCGATCCATCCTTCTTCTGTACAAACAGTACTGGTGCTCCCCAAGGTGAGGAACTCGGACATATGTACCCAGCCTCTTATAATTCTGTTAACTGCTTCTTTAGTCCCTTTAACTCTTCTACAGACATCATGTATGACCGTTTGAAAGTAGGGGCGGCCCAGGTAAGGGATCAATGACAAACTCAACTTCACTATATGGTGGCATCCCTGGTAACTCTTCTGGGAAGACATCCGGAAAATCTCTAACCACACGGATGTTGACACCAACAAACTTCCCATCTATAAGAATGTTGTTAGTCTGGTGGCGGTAGTTAATGTAATTCGAACTTCAAATCTTTCTCCTTTGGAACCAGTGAGTTCTATGGTTCCTTTAGCACAGTGTATAAACTGCCTTTGACTTTCTTAACCATGACATACCAAGGATCAGGTCTATAGTGCTCTCTTCTAACACTACTCACCGGCGATCATTCATCATAGCAGCGCAGCGACGTTGGGGTAGGCGGATCGGCTGCTCCGCGAAGTCCGGCGACGAATCTCGGCTAGAGTCGGCCAGATTCCGACTGGATCAGCTTCGTGGTCCTCCCGAAGAATCACCGGAGTCTTCCCCCGTCACTCCCTCAACCGAATCGATGGCGTCGGTAGAATCGCCCAGTTCTGTTCATCTCCCCAGACCCGACATCAAGACCGGAGCGACCTCCCAGGCGGAGATCAACCATGGCGACTAGGCTCCCTTTCTCCCCCGTTGAACTCTCCAGGTAGTGGTGTTGGGTGCGACACGGCGCGGAGCATCTTAGTGAGGAGGGCGAGCATGGCCGGCACTGGAGGGATTCGCTGGCGAAACTCGGCTGGCCAGAGCGCAGACTGGATCTCAGCCGCGGCGAGGCCGAGCAAGCACAGGGGCGACGGGGACGACCTGGGCAGTGGCCACGGGCGAACGTGGACCGTGACGACGTTGACCCCGGCCACTCCGTACAAGCGTGTTACTACCTCGTCACCTGAGCAAGCACAAAACCCTGATCAAACAAAGAAGGTCGTGCGTGGTGTTCGGAAGCAGCGCACCAACGTCCGGTTCAGTGGTCCTGAGTGGGCGCGTGAGTGAGTCCGGCGTGTGGGCAGTCTGTCAGGTGGGCCTCGGGCGGAGGTCGGTATTAAATAAGTCTCTCAGTTGTGGTGTATGGACTATGCATGTATTGAACATTATTCCAATTATCTAAGAACTCCTGTTCCTCTGCATATCTTCTTCTTCCCCAAGCTACTCTCTCTCTCCTTCCTCTCTGGTAGCTAATGTTACTACCTCGTCACCTGAGCAAGCACAGAACCCTGATCAAACAAAGAAGGCCGTGCGTGGTGTTCGGAAGCGGCGCGCCAACGTCCGGTTCAGTGGTCCTGAGTGGGCGCGTGAGTGAGTTCGGCGTGTGGGCAGTCTGTCAGGTGGGCCTCGGGCGGAGGTCGGTATTAAATAAGTCTCTCAGTTGTGGTGTATGGACTATGCATGTATTGAACATTATTCCAATTATCTAAGAACTCCCGTTCCTCTGCCTATCTTCTTCTTCCCCAAGTTACTCTCTCTCCCTCCTCTCTGGTAGCTAACATTCTGGTATCAGCTTCCTTCGACAAATGGCGAAGCGGTGACGCGCACAGCTGTTTCCTCCCCAGTGCTTTCTCTCACGTGACGGGGGGGGGGGGGGGGGTCGACGGTGAGCTTCAAGCAGGCAGGGCAAACACAAGGCGCAATCCGTAGGAGACGCGCGCGACCGGAGTTAAGCAGAGGGAAGGGGCATGACGGAGGAGCTTTCCATGGGGAATAGGGAGGGCTGGCCTTCGATTTTATCTCAGGATCGAGCCCGACTTTAGGGGGAGAAGCGGTCGGCGAGGAGCGAGATGCGCGCGACGAACGGCCAGAGCTTCGCAGAGCTATTCCCCAACCACCCGCGCAGGAAGCGGAGCTGAGCGCATTCTGTTAAACGGAGAGAAGAGATAGCTGACAGTGCGGCCCCACTGAGCGGTGACCGACCCCCTTCCCCACTGGGTCGTGCGCAGTGGATGCGTAAATGGGCCAAATGGCCAGATTCAGCCCAAACTCGAGTTTTTCCCATTTTCTTTTCTTTTCCATTTTTCTTTCAAAGATTTCTATTGAATTTAAATGGGCCAAATGGCCAGATTCAGCCCAAACTCGAGTTTTTCCCATTTTCTTTTCTTTTCCATTTTTCTTTCAAAGATTTCTATTGAATTCAAATGTTCAACTGAATTTAAACTTTTGGCTTGTGAACTGGTAATTTTAAATTAAATAGTTAATACAGTTATGCTAGTAAAAGACTCATTTATATATGTATATTTCTCTTCATGGTACTTATAGAGTTTCATTTTCCTCTCTTTTATAAATTATTTCCAAACCCTAGAATTTGAATCCTGTTAAAATCCTAATTCCCATTATTAATGCACCTTTATTAATATTATTATTTTTATGAAATGCACAAACAAACAAAAACCCCAACATGATGCATAGAGTATTTTTATTAGTTATTTGTTCACTCAAATAGGATGTTCCATGTTGTAATGAGTAGATGGTAAAACATTTAAGGAGATCAACTCTACTCTCTTTGAATACATTTTTGGGTGTTACAGGTGATTTGGGCACTGGTTAGAAAGTTATAGACCCACGAAAATTGGTTTGTCCGTGGCTCAGAAATCAGTGGAAACATGCGAAAACTGAGTGTCAAAGCATGTTAAACGGAATCGGATGAATGCCATCTTTTAATATGGTGTGCCTCTATTAGTTATTAACAACTTTTATATTTGAGAAAACTTGAGTTGTTTAACAAAAATTTGGGAACGCGAGACGTCGACCCGAACGACACTAATTCCAGACTTGGAAGAATTCGAATCCTAAAATTGGATTTTTATTCTGTCTTGATGACACTGTTTGAGATACTTATAGATTGAATCATGGCTTGGTTTAAATATAAAATTTGTTGTATAACACAGGTTCTACAACTTTTATTAAAGGTCAAACCTCATATCTGGAATATAAATTAAAGTTTCACTTTGGTCAAGGTAGCATCATTATAAAGCTTCAAATTATATTTTTAATGCAATCGAGGTATTTTCTCGATATTTTCTTGGCATGGACCCTTAATAACTTTTGTTGTAGAGTACATATAGAGTTGTTTGAGAAAGATGGCAAGGTTTGGTTGAATTTCAAAATTTGCATTTGTCCAAACGAGAAGTTTCAAGCAAGCGTATGATTTATTTTTTCATGTGAGTATTTGGTTAAAACTTCTAGAAATCTTTAGAATACACTTGATAGATAGAGATGAATGATGATTTAGTTATACCAAGTCGATTTGCATAAGAATTAATTAGAATTTGACACAACATAGATTCAGTTAGAGAATGCGGATTCGAACTACGTATTTGGACATAGACCGACTATCGAGAAAGCGGATTCAGACACTGATTGGATAACATAGCAACTATCGAGAGTCCGAATAAATGAGTCTGGACGGGAGTTGCGAGACGAGATTGACTTTCGAATTTGCGTTTGCTTCAAGAAACAAAAAGTTTTAATAGGCTCCAAATTTGGTTGTTCTTGAGATCGAATAATTCCAAACCTGTTGAAACTTTCATGAGTAACTTGATGAATGGAGATAGATGTGATCGAGAAATAGAAATTTTTACTGCGCATCCGAGATTAGGATAAATCTCCCGACATAACATGAAATAGACACCTGGGGTGTCACAACCTTCCCCCTTAAAAGAATCTCGTCCCGAGATTCGATGAGTATCTTTAGAAGCATGTAACTCCCAGACTGAAGATAGATGCAAATTCATGAGATGTTATCTGACAAGATACAGAAGATAGATTTGGACCGAATATCGTGACATATTGAGACAAAATGATCTGATCAATTTGACAGGATGTCCACAAAAGATAGCACCTCAGTATAGTCCCATAATGGATCACGACTATTAACCGTGATACCAGCGCGTGCCGAGCAGCTCAACCTTATGTGTGCACCCATAGGGGGCTCTCGGTTTTGTCGCGGCACCATCAGTCGTTAGTCATAACACCATTATCAAATGCAACCAACGAGAATGCATAGGGCATAGATAGATGGAGCCCATGAGAGTATGGCTCTAAAAATAAGAATGTGACCGGAGTTGAAGCAAAGATTGTTGGCAAAAGAGCATCACATGAGAATTTTCTTCAACTCTGAGAAGTATTTTTATGATCATCACGGGGATTATCAGTCAAAGATTGATACGATAATTAATATGAGGAGAAACCAACCATGATATCAAGATTGATGAGCTTTTAGAGACATGAGAGAACCAAAGACAACATCAGCATGCATTGAACCAAATGGATATGTCGTTTAGAGGTAAGGTTGATAAAACAACGCCATGATGCCTAGAGAAAAGGCATCAGAAAGACTAGAAATAAGATATTAGGCTGATCAACATCTGACACTTGAGAATCGGTTGGAGCAGATTACAAGATGACTTGGTAGATTCTGATGAATGATCTAGAGATTCGATGGATAAGGTCACAACATGATTCACAAGGAAAATGATTACCAGATTCGGATGAAGGAGAGGTAGGAAAACAAGATCTGCTAGGATGAGCAGCAGAAATGCTATGAAGATTCGGGACAAGATCTAAGGAAAGAAACATGGCCTTGATAGGGTTTGTGCAACTAGACACCAAACAACAATTTTTTTCACAACGAGTGCACAAGGAGACTTGGGTTGATCTAGCGGTCAAGCTATGGGGATCTACAAACTGTGCAGGTGTAACTTCAAGGATAAAACACACAAGGGTTAGAGAATACCAACACAAGCATGAAGTTTTTTTAAGAGGTTTCACTTGCTAAACTCAAGGTTGTTTGGGGGGGGTCTTTTCATGAGCAGAACAGACAACGCCCTTTTTGCAAAAAGGGTTGAACAATTACAACCTAGATAGCAAGGCAAGAGAAACACATAACACAACCTAGCAAGACTTACTAATTAGACAAGAGATAAGGCATTTCTTATAGTTCATAACATAGCAACACATCACGTTATTCATAATTTCTTATTATTGGAATAAAGGTGAGAGAAGCATGTTGATGCACAAGAGCCAATTATTATGCGACAATCATGATGCATGCTCATTCTAGGCATCTTCTCAGACCTAACTACTTTTTAGGTGCTTCTAAAGCATCCTTATAATAGTAGTAGCCTTTATGGCCTATATAGATATAGCCACCTAGCTACCCATCTATTTCCTAAGGCTTCACGTCCTAGGTCTATCCTTATCGTCCTGACATCTATCCAACATTGGTTTCTAAGCAAGTTTTACTTTTGAAAAGTCGGTATTCATGACTTATTGACTTCTTTGTAATGGTATTCGCTCAGATACCAGCTGTGGCGAAACCGCCCAAATTATTCTAGCTTAAGTGTCCGTGTCACGCCTTAGAGGCAACAACACACTTAAATCGGAATAACCCGTCAGTCCCTCGGATCTAGTCCGATAAAGCCACTTACCAAGGATTGGATACCACTAGCTCACACGAAGGTGAGGCACAGAGAAATACAATAAAGCATAATACCACAAATTTAAGAAGTATCAGTAGTGATTACATTATCGGAGTTTCAAAAGCAGTAGCAATATTTTTTGTGCAGCGGAAATAACTAATGGAGAAAAAACTAATGGAGAAAACCGAGTAACATGGCGAAGCCTGGCCACGCTACTCCTCCAGGTCCTCTCCTGTCAAGGCAGCATCCCACTCAACCATCCAACCCGGTGGCAGGGTGGAAGGCCAAGTCACACCATCAACCATATCCTGTAGCGTACTTGAAAAAAATATGCCACAAGCAAGGCTGAGTATACTAATACTCAGCTAGACTTACCCGTTGAGAGGAGTCTACTCCTCTACCTCTAAACCATGCAGCTGTTTGGTTTGCCAAAAGCACTAGCTGAGTCTAAACTAAGTTTTAGCTTTTCCAGTTCTAGCATATTTAATTAAGCTAGATTTACTCCTTTCTAAGCATACATGGTAACAATCATTTAGTATAATCAACATGTTATCTCAAGTAAAACCTCATTTCACTTTTTACTCAATGCAGTACAAGGGGTCAAGCAGTCTCATTAGTTGCGAGAAGGAGACGATTCGAATCGAGTTTTTAACCTTCCCAGGTAAACCTAAACACACGACATGTAGGGGCACTCCGTCCCCACACACATCAATCGTCCCCATCGATCCCCCGTTCGCGCCCAGGGCTCATCGCCTTGGCATACAATGCTCCACTGACCCCGGCTGCCGCCGTGCAGTGACCACACTTGTACCCACCATATCCAGAATGGGAGACCACGTCTTAGGACAAGTGAGGGATAAAGTTCGTGCCCGGCTTCACTCAGGTACTAGGCTTACCGGTTATCATATTTCCTGACATGTGTTTAGTACGTTCAAACGCTTGACATAGGTATCCGCACGTTAATCCTTATTCCAATTTCATCTCGTAGACAACGCATCCCCATGGATCCGTGTCCACAGACCATCATCATTCTGTTATCAAAAATGGATACAACCAATTCCTGACCTCTTGTGAGTGCTAGAAAAATCAGTCGACTTCTACTAAGATCCCTAATTAGCAAAGCAGCTACTCGACCTAGCATACTAGTATCCATCTCAAAAAGGAATCCTGAGTTTATGCAACTAGGGTTTCAGGCAACTCCTACACTTAAGTGCACAGTATAAGCCTACAAACATTAAGTGTAGTAAAATAGCATATATAATGGTTATGCATAAAACTAGGGCTTGCCTAGAATTCAACACTTAGATAGTGTTTGCTAGATGACACTCGCTTGGCGAGCATCCACTGGTTAAGTCCATCCTTCTTTGGGTCGTCCACCGACTGCATCTTGTGGGTGGCACCACATCACTTGCACGATCATCATCTCTCGGTCCTAAATGAGATGCAGGATGCATATGCATGAATATAATGAAACACTAAGTAGCGAGACATAATGAGCAACCACACACACACCAACGCTAGCTAACTACATGTCATCGGCGTTCAACATTAACACCACTTGAAGGACAACAGACATTTCCTATATTTACCCAACACAAACACGACATCACGAGCACAAGCTTTTACCACATTCACTTTAATCATCATTTAGTTTCTTAACATTAACTTAGTTAAGTACATAAATTCGATACAACTTATATATAGACAGACTTAGTTGAAAAGGAATTAGTCACTTAATTGGGCTTTACAATTATTCACTAGGCAAACACTTATTAGACCTTAATCAATTTGGTTCACTAACTTAGCAAGACGTGTACTAGTTACTTATATATTTAGGCTCAATTATATTAGTTATATTTGTTGGGGACTTGTTCTCAAATGCTATGAATTAAGAACAAGGCAACATAAAATGTTAAATGTTAATGCCCTTCATCCGCTGAAGCATTATTCCCTCCAGGGTTTAATGAACTTCGGACGAAGGTTAACATGATACAATTACGAAGGTTGAGTCTTCGTAATTGAACCCGTAAGATTATATAAAATAATGCGAGATAAAAAGCATAATAGACAAGTGAATTATAAGTAAACAACATCGTTTACATATTATATGAACTTAATGTATTCGAATATAATATTAGATACATTTTATACCTCTGCCTTGACAAAGAATAGTTTCCGAATGACGCGATTGCAATTACAGGAATGCGTGAACAGTAAAAGAATACTGTTCACTATTTATAGGCACAGGACACAGCCTGTGAAGAATTACAACCATGCCCCTCATAAAAGTTTACAACATTGACTCAGACCTTTATGGACTAAAAGGTCATTCTATCTTTAAGTCGGTTCGACCCTTCATCTTCGGATATGTTGTAATACCAAAGCTTCATGAATGGTACCTTCGGCATCACGTACGAGCAGCTTTAGCCGAAGCTGTCTCTTTCTGCAGGACCTTCGGCGACGAAGCATGGTCCCAACAGTAGCCCCTTCGTGGTGCTAGATCGTTTTTCGTAACGAGCTTGATCCGTGAAAAAAAGTTTCTTAGGCTTCAGGAAGCCGAAGGTCCAAAAAACACCTTCCCTGAGCTCGTTGTCGAGAAACGATATAGTTTCCAAGCGCGTAGCGGTCCCACCCTGCAGGTTTACTATTTGGTCTCTGCGGCCCACCGCGCAGCGGGTGTGAGCAGCTGTTTGCTTGGTGTAAAAATCCTGACGATTCACCTTCTTACCTGCAGTACTATATAAACAGACGGGTAGGTGTGAAGTTACCACAACATTCATTGCTATTGCACTGTTTTGCTGCCAAAATTTTTAACCATAGCCGAAGCTTGACTCTCGCAATCAGACGAAGCTCCAGCTTAGAGCCTACTTCGTTAGAAGAAAAGCGCTAGAGTTGAGAGAAGAAGTTATTTAGTTCCCAAGAAATCTTTCAAGAAATTCAGAATTAAATGGCCAGGGTGCGCTCTACCGCTAGAGTTGAGCGTTGAGGGAGGCGAAGCCGAAGGAGCGGAGACTGTTCCTATCTCCGAAGCAATGCAACGATCCGGATTGGTGACTTCGGAAGGAATGCCCACTGCCGAGACAGAACAGACTGTTGCCGATACAGAACAAGTTGCTGCCGAAGCGGAGGAAGGAGATATTGAGGAAGCTGATTCCGATGATGATTACCATATCGCCGTACCGAGCAAGCCCAGCCATTTGGACTTCGGAAAGTCGACTGTCTCCAAGGCTGATTTCTCCAAAATGGTGAAGTCGGGCTATTTCAGTGAAAATGAGAAGAAGCTGCTTCGCTTCGTGGGGGAAGAAACTACCCCGAAGCCAGAAAAGGATGAAATAGTTATTTTCAAGAGTTTTCTGAAAGCTGGGTTGAGATTTCCTTTGAATAGAATGATTTCTGATGTGCTGCAAAGGTTTGGGATCTATTTTCATCATCTGACTCCTAACGCCATTGTCAGGCTTAGCGTCTATATCTGGGCTCTCCGAAGCCAGGCGGTGGAGCCGTTTGCCGACAGCTTCTGTCGAGTTCATGAGCTGCATTACCAGACTAAGGCCAGAAAAGATGGATTGCATGAAAATTTTGGTTGCTATAATTTTGCCTATCGGAAAACCACAAAGTTTCTTGTGATCAGCTACCGAAGCAAATGGCCGGCAGGCTGGAAGTCAGAATGGTTTTATGTCAAGGTTGACGAAGACAAAGAGAAGCTGGTTCAGAGCCCTCTTGAACTAATCTTCGGAGAAACAAGACCCCGATGCAAAATGGCAGTGGAAGGTCCAACTTGGGCTGCACTGGGTGAGTTCAAAATTATTGCAGAACATATTGGCACTAGAGATTTAGTCCAAGAATTTCTGGCCTTCAGGGTATTTCCAACTATGAAAGAGTGGACTATGCCGAAGCTTAAAGGGGAAAAGAAAGAAGGGGAACTCGTCCGACTGCCTTATTATTATAAGTTTAAGAAATATTTTAAAGCACCCTGCCAAGAATGGCTCGATACAATTGAAATAATGAGTAATGAAATTCTTGGAAATTACTCCAAAAAAGAGGACCAACTGATGACAGCAGCCTTCGGCACTCGACCGAAGCGAAGGCTGAACACGGTGCTAGATGCTATAGGATTTGAATATGCTGATTATGGTCGACTGGGCAGAGATGCTGGAGGCCCGAAACGAAAAAGAATTGCCAGTGCTATTGACGAAGAAGTCACCAAGGTAGCGAAAAAGAAAAAGAAAGATTCTGAAAAACTTAGCCCTGAAGAGTTAAACCCTGAGCCGAAGGTGGCCACTACAAGAAAGAGAAAAAGTGCATCTCCAGAGCCGGAAACGCTGGTTCAAGAAGAAGATACTCCTGCTACTCCTTCTGCTGTTGAAGTATAAGAGATTATGAAGGTAATGACTGAACCCTTGCCTATCAGGCTAAGTCCGCTGGCACTGAAACTGACAAAGTTTTTTCAGAAGGACAAGGCAGCTTCGGCAGACGAAGGTCCTGCACTGCCGAAAAAACGAAGGATTATTCAAATAGCAGATGTAATTCATGGGACACCGTCTCCAACACCGGCATCAAAAATTGCCATTGACCAAACTGTCGAAACTGCCGAAGCTGAAGGCGCCGCAGCCGAAGCCACCAGAGCGGAAATTTTCGAAGCTGATACTAGCGCAGCCGAAGCTGCCGAGGCTGAAATCGGGGTCACAGAAGATCTAAACCTAGAAGAAACACTTGAAGTTATTGATAACATACTCCTAAAAATGACTGAGGAGTAATCTGTTGTGGCTGCGGCAAGCACAGCTACTGAAAAGGGGAAAGAACAAGCTAAGGACATTTTGGAGGAAGAAGATTTTGAATTTCAAGATTTACTTGGGCAAGGACTGACAGACGCTGAAAAAGCAGAACTTAAAAAATGTGCTATAGCCTACGGATATAAGCCAGGGGTTACACTGTTCGGCGGTGTTAACGAAGGAAAACTGAGGTGCCTTCGAAACCGCAGCGAAGCCAAAATTGTTAGAACTCTCTGCAAAAAACATTGGCTTGCCGAAGCTAGAAGCAGACCTGTGCCGTTATCAACGACACCATATCGCCGGAAGCTTGCTTTATGCTAACTTCAAGGTAACAAATATTTTTGTTATTTTATTACTATTATTATTATCTTTTAGGTCGTGTTTTAACGAAGATCGTTTTGACAGAGCATATTATTAAGCAAGGTTCTAAAAATGCAACAAGATCTGGAAGAAGAGAAAAACAAAGCCGTCATTCAAGATTTGGCTGAGAAAGTTGAAAATTATGAAGCTAGTCTGAAAAAGAAAGACTTCACAATCCAGGACCTTGAAATCATGGTCAAAGAGCACGAAGGTGCATTAGAAAAGAAAGATTTTGTTATTCAGACCATGGAGGGTTCTTTGGCTGAAGTCCAAACTGAGAATAACAAGTTAAAGAATGAATTGCTCCGACGGTCAGAAAAATTCGAGCAAGAAAAGAAATATCTTGAAGCAAGCCTCAAAACTGAAGTGGATAAAAATTCAAATTTGCAGAAATCTTTTAAAGAACTTCAGGAGAAATGCTTAAGCTTCGGCAGCCGATGCGTGCAGCGGCTGAAGGATGTATTTCACTCTGTTGGAGCTAGCTCTGCGAAATTTACACCTTCAGCCGAAAATCTGCCCAGAACATTAGAATATATCGAAGGCGAAGTTGATGCCCTTGATGAAGTTATTGGTGGGCACGCTGACTTCTGCGCCCTGGTAGCTTCTCGGGGCACAACTACTGCTTTTTTGAAGGCTGGCTGCACGCATGGAAACATTGTGAACAGACCAAACTTTAGCTTGTCAGCATCAGATTTGATAGATATCCCAAGCCTAGCCCGAAGCATTGGAAATAGATTCATGACCCAGATCTGGGTAAGTGGCGGGCGGAAAATGGCAGGTGACGAAGCTCGAAGTCATCTTAAGCCGGTAAGAAACTTATGCTTGTTACTTTTACCTTCTCCTTTGAAATTTGCACCTTTCTTATTCTGCTGTTTGGCATACACAGGATGACGAAGCTGAAGACGAAACCTAGGCTGAAGCTTAAAGTTGCTTACAATGTGCTTTCCTGCAAAAATTCTGGAAAAACTCTTGTAATATAGCTATGAAACAACTTATGTAAATTTATACATACCTTGTAATACATTCTATCTCCCTTATCCGCATACAGTCTGCTTTGCTGTGGACGAAACTTCTCTTTTGAGCCGAAGGCGAAAAACACCTTCCCTTCTTTTCGTACACAACGAAGCATAAAAAAATTTCCTTCGAAGCTTTTCCTCATTTCTGAAGCACCTGTCTTCTTTGTGTAGTATGATGAAGATTCTATATATGTCTAAATGAATGTTTATGAATGCAAATGACATGATGAAATGTACTGTGCAAATGAATATTGGGACACATGTTCAAAAACCATAAGCATAGCCCTTCATCCCCTCAAGAATGATACAAATCTTTTTGTCGTTTACTTTTCGGCTTCACTGTTTACTTTTCGGTGTATCAGCGTTGACTTTTCGCTGTAAGCCTCCCTTGGGAGCTTCTTCGCCTTTTACTTTCAGCGGAATCAGCGTTTATTTTTCGCTGTAAGCCTCCCTTAGGAGCTTCTTCGCCTTTTACTTTCAGCGGAATCAGCGTTTATTTTTCGTTGTAGGCTCTGCATTCCCTTAGAAACGACTTTTGAGCTTCTCCCTGCTTCCTTTTCTTTTTACCTTTGCGTTTACATTTACATTTCTGGGGGATATCATTCTCATAGAATTGAAATAAAGAAAAATTACATGTTGTGGCCCCATTAAAAACCTTTCTCCCCCTTTGGAAAGGAAAAGGGTGCCACAAAAAAGAATATAAAAAATTACATCAAACTAAACATAATATCGCCGAAGCTCATCCGCATTCCACGATCTAGGAATGTCGTTGCCGTCCATATCCTTCAATCTGTAGGAACCGGGTCTTGACAAAGATACTACTAAAAAGGGGCCTTCCCACTTCAGCTGTAGTTTGCCTATTGTCTCAGGATTGGCTATTCTTCGAAGTACCAAGTGTCCTGGTTCAATGCTCTTCAGTTTAATCTTTCTGTCACGCCAGTTTATTGTTTCAGCTTGATATTTATTGATGTTTTCCACAGCTTGAAGTCTGATCCCTTCAATAGCATCTTTTTCTACAGAGCAATCCGCTTCATTTTCGCCTTCTGCCGAAGCTACTGTCCTTATTGATCCTGTTTTGGCCTCTTCTGGGTTATTGCTTCGTCGCTGAACAGTAGTTTAAAGGGTGTAAAGCCTGTTGATCTTGACATGGTTGTGTTATGACTCCACACCACTTTGATTAACTCGTCTGGCCACTTTCCCCTGGGCTGATTGAAGATTGACTTCATTATTCCTGTCATTATGATCCCATTGGCTCTTTCGACAAGTCCATTTGACTCTGGGTGTCGGACTGATGCAAAATGAATCTTCGTGCCGATTTGATTACAAAATTCTCTGAAGGCTTCAGAATCAAACTGTGTCCCATTATCCACAGTAATAGCCTTCGGCACTCCGAAGCGACAAACAATGTTTTGCCAAAAAAACTTTTGAATAGTAAATGAAGTTATTGTGGCTAAGGGCTTTGCCTCAATCCATTTGGAAAAATATTCCACTGCCCCACCACATATCTTAAGTTCCCCTGTGCTGGTGGTAACGGACCTAGCAAATCGAGACCCCACCTTTGCAACGACCAAGTGGGTTGTATTAATTGAGTTAAAGACGAAGGTTGTTTTTGATCTCTTGCACATTTCTGACAACCTTCGCACTTTTTTGAACTAAATCTGCTGCATCCGAAGCTGCCTTTGGCCAATAAAATCCTTGGCGAAAAACTTTCCCAAGCAAGGGCCTAGATCCAATGTGAGATCCACATAGACCTTCATGTATGTCCTTCATTAACTCTATACCTTCGGATCTGATGTGCACCCGTTGGGTGATTGCCCGATCTTTCGATGAGAGGGTGTGGAATAACTCGATTGGGGGAGGAGACGACGTTCACGGCCCGACTACAGCCTTCCAAAGACGCTGCGCCTTAGCAACCGATACACCACCTCCTATGGCTGTCACGATCTTGTGGAGCGTGACACCCTGGCCACTAGGGCACTCGTCCTGCAAGCAATCGAAGAACTAGCAAGAACAAGTAGAACAAGTACTAAATTACCAGATCTAAATGTAGGTTTAAAGATCAAACTCCAATATGGTGGGGTTCCGAAGACAAGAAGACGGGCGGCTGAACTAGCACGCGCGCTTGCAAGCAAGTAGCGAGAGCTAAACTTGATCTAAACAAAACCCGCTGTTCTTGGTGGCGGCTAGGGGGTTTATAAACATGGGAGGACGACCACAAGGGTATTGGGGTCGTGCTGCAACCCTAGGATGCGTCCCTAATGGACCTAACTTGATACACGACCCATTGGGCCAAAATAGGGTGACGCAGCACCATGGGCAGAAAAGGCAGGAAATGTCTCGGTAATAAAACAATGATTACGGCGGCCTCAGAACAGATATGACTATAATTCCGGATCCATATGAAAGTAGACTTGATAAGCTTTCCATGTTGTGCTTGAACATTCCAATCCGAGCCCGCATCTGACCGTGGTGACCGTCACAAGTTGGTGTTCTTCTGCAGTCCGAATCCAGCATGTTCAAATCCTTTTCCCTTTCGGTCTTCTCCCTGATTCCTAAGCAAAACAAGAGTGCACGGGTCTCCATGGTCTAAATATGATGGACATGAACTCAAGAGTGTAATCACCTGATGGTTGAGTTGACGAGCACGAGCGCGAGTAATGGGACCAGAAATTGGTACTTGTATTGGTATAGATGCATCAGTAGTGTGGATGTCTTCATCATTCTCCCCTTCTTGCATTTGAGTCGTCCTCGACTCAAGCTTAACTTCCTCTCCCAAGTAGGGCTTTAAATCTGCAATGTTAAATGTGGGGCTAACCCCAAAGTCTGCAGGCAGATCTAGCCTATATGCATTGTCGTTAATTTTCTCTAGCACTTTAAACGGTCCATCGGCTCGAGGCAACAACTTAGATTTTCGCAATTCAGGAAACCTTTCCTTTCTCAAATGCAACCAAACTAAATCTCCAGGTTCAAAATTTATTTCCTTTCTACCTTTATCACTAGCAAACTTATATCTAGCATTCATACGCTCTATGTTTTCTTTAGTAGTTTCATGCAGTTTTAACATCAATTCAGCACGCCTAGTAGCATCAAAATTTAGTTTTTCAGAAGATGGCAAAGGCATTAAATCAATAGGAGCACGAGGCAACAAACCATATACAATCTGAAATGGGCACATCTTTGTAGTAGAATGCAATGATCGATTATAAGCAAATTCAACATGAGGCAAACAGTCCTCCCACATCTTAATATTCTTCTTTAGAACTGCCCTTAACATAGTAGACAAAGTTCTATTCACAACTTCAGTTTGACCATCAGTTTGAGGATGACATGTAGTAGAAAATAAAAGCTTAGTCCCCAATTTTGCCCACAAAGTCCTCCAAAAATGACTAAGAAATTTAGCATCACGATCAGAAACGATTGTGTTGGGCACACCATGCAAGCGAACAATTTCACGAAAGAACAAATCAGCAATATGAGTAGCATCGTCAGTTTTATGACATGGTATGAAATGTGCCATCTTAGAAAATCTATCAACAACCACAAACACACTATCACGTCCCTTCCTAGTCCTAGGCAATCCCAGCACAAAATCCATAGAAATATCTTCCCAAGGAGCACTAGGAACGGGTAGAGGCAAATACAAACCGTGTGGATTTAACCGTGACTTCGCCTTTTGACATGTCGTGCAACGAGCAACCAATCTCACCACATCTGTTCTCATCTTGGGCCAAAAGAAATGACCAGCCAGTATGTCCTCCGTTTTCTTTGCTCCAAAATGTCCCATTAAGCCACCTCCATGTGCTTCCTGTAACAACAACAAACGAACGGAGCTAGCTGGAATGCATAGCTTGTTAGCTCTAAACACAAACCCATCACTAACGATATATTTGTTCCATCCTTTCCCATCTTTACAATGCAGCAACACATCCTTAAAATCAGCATCATGAACATATTGGTCTTTAATCGTCTCTAATCCAAAGATTTTGTAGTCAAGTTGATTCAGCAAAGTATATCTCCTAGACAAAGCGTCAGCAATGATATTCTCTTTTCCTTTCTTGTGCTTAATAACATAAGGAAACGATTCGATAAATTCAACCCACTTAGCATGTCTACGGTTCAGTTTTCCTTGACTACGAATATGTTTCAAAGATTCATGATCAGAATGAATAACAAACTCTTTGGGCCACAAATAATGCTGCCATGTTTCTAATGTTCGCACAAGAGCATATAATTCCTTATCATAAGTAGAATAATTTAGAACAGACCCACTCAATTTTTCACTAAAATATGCAACAGGTTTGCCTTCTTGTAACAAAACACCACCCAATCCAATTCCACTAGCATCACATTCAAGCTCAAAAGTCTTATTAAAATCAGGAAGTTGGAGGAGAGGTGCATGTGTCAACTTATCTTTCAGCACGTTGAAAGCGTGCTCTTGTACTTTGCCCCAACTAAAATGCACTCCCTTCTTCATAAGCTCATTCAAAGGTGCAGCAATGGTGCTAAAGTCCTTCACAAAACGGCGATAGAAGCCAGCAAGTCCTAGGAAACTCCGCACCTGTGTGATAGTCTTTGGCATAGGCCATCCATGTATCGCTTCTACCTTGGCTTGATCAACCTCAATTCCCTGTGGAGTCACAACATAACCAAGAAACGAAACTCGATCGGTGCAAAATGTGCACTTCTCAAGGTTACCAAATAAACGTGCATCTCGTAAAGCATTAAAAACAGCACGCATGTGATCAACATGTTCATCCATAGATTTGCTGTAGATCAATATATCATCAAAGTATACTACCACAAATTTTTCAATGAAGGCACGCAAAACCTCGTTCATTAATCTCATGAAAGTGCTAGGTGCATTAGTTAACCCAAAAGGCATGACTAACCACTCATACAATCCGAACTTAGTTTTGAAAGCAGTTTTCCATTCATCTCCCAATTTCATACGAATCTGGTGGTACCCACTACGCAAATCAACTTTAGAAAAGACAATGGCACCACTCAATTCATCAAGCATATCATCTAAACGTGGAATAGGGTGTCGATAACGTATGGTGATATTATTAATAGCCCTACAATCAACACACATACGCCATGTTCCATCTTTCTTAGGCACTAAAATAACCGGAACAGCACACGGACTAAGAGACTCACGCACGTAACCTTTGTCGAGTAGTTCTTGCACTTGTCGCTGAATTTCTTTTGTTTCCTCTGGATTTGTCCTATATGGCGCACGATTCGGCAAAGATGCACCAGGAATAAGATCAATTTGGTGCTCAATCCCTCGTATAGGTGGCAGCCCCTCTGGTATCTCACTTGGAAATACATCAGAATACTCCTGCAAAATGTTAGTAATAACAGGAGGCAAAGAATGCTGCATATCTTGAATTGAAATCAAAACATCCTTGCATACCAAGGCGTAGGCAACAGTAGTGGAAGCAAATAATTCATTAACATCAGTTTTTGTTGCAAGCAAGCAATGTCCTTTCAATTTTATCCCATCTTTGTTATTACCAACAGCTTTAATATTCTTGTTGTTCTCAGTTTTAGCTTTGGTAGCTTTAGCAACATCATCACACACAATAGCCTCAGGGGACATGGGAAGCAAAATAATTTTCTTATCATGGTGTATGAGAGAATATTGATTTGATCTACCATGATGCATACAATCTGAATCAAATTGCCATGGTCTACCTAGCAGAATATTACAAGCATCCATAGGCACAACATCACAGTCAACAACATCACGATATGAACCAATAGCAAAATTAATTCGTACCAGCTTGGTTACCTTGACCTTACCACTATTGTTAAGCCATTGAATGTGATATGGATGCGGGTGCGGTTTGGTCGTAAGTGCAAGCTTCTCCACCATGTCGCTGCTAGCCAAGTTGTTGCAGCTACCTCCATCAATGATCAAACGACATGAACGCTCCTTAATGACACACTTTGTTTGAAACAACGTATGTCGCTGATTCTGCTCTGCCTTCTCCATTTGTGCACTAAGCACACGCTGTACAATGAGGCTCTCATAATGCTCTGCATCATCTGCACCAATCTGTTCTTCGGGTGGTTCCTTAGTGCCTGCATCATCAGCCGCAAGCAAAGCAAGTGTAGCTTCATCCAAATCACTAGCAGAGGAATACCCACCATCGTCTTTTACCACCAAAACACGCTGATTAGGACAATCACGCTGCACGTGTCCATAGCCCTTGCATCGATAACACAGAACATCTCTTGTTCTACCCGTGGAGGCTACTGAAGAGGCACTACCTGCTGGTTTCTGGGCAGATTTGGTTGCTGAATTTGTGGAAGATGCACGTGGTTTGTCGCCGGAGGAAGGCGGGGGTGCTGGTCGACTTGGCGAGGGAGTTGGTGCTGGTGTACGGCCGGTCATGGACGTAGTCGTGCGCTGTTGCCATGGTGTAGATTTTCCTGCAGAAACATTAGACCTTGCACTAGCACGTCGTCCCTGCACTTCCCTTTCAGCTTTGCAAGCAAGATGAAACAATCGGGTTACATTAGCATAATCTTTATAAGCAAGGATGTCCTGAATTTCCCTATTTAACCCGCCCAAAAATCTAGCCATAGCAGATTCCTCACACTCCTCTATGTTACAACGCAGCATACCCATTTGTAATTCCTGATAATATTCTTCTACACTTTTAGTACCCTGTCTCAATTGTTGCAACTTGTTTAACATATCACGTGCATAATAAGAAGGAACAAATCTAGCCCGCATGACCCGTTTCAACGCATCCCAAGTTTGTGGCATGTTATTAGGATTCTTCTTACCATGTTCTATCCACCAAACAGAAGCAAAATCAGTAAACTCACTAGTAGCAGCTCTAACCCGCGCATTCTCAGGAAATTCATGGCATGCAAACTTTTGATCAACCGCAATCTCCCAAGTAATGTAAGCATCAGGGTCATATTTACCATCAAAAGGAGGTATTTTAAATTTAACCTTACTAAAAGCATCATCATTACCATGTACCTCACGTCGGCGAAAACCACCCATACCTCTACGGTTAGTACGTAGTCGCCGGCGATTAGGTGCTTCTTGGTCATCTTGTTCAGTATCAGCAACATAGTCATCCCAGTTACCTTCGGCGCCCTCATCACGCCCACCATTGATATTAGCATGCATCTCATCAAACCGCCTCAAGAGTGCGACAAGGCTCTTGTCAATATGAGCAACTGCCATTTCCACATTTGCAAGTTTGGTGTTTGTGTCGATCTGTGTGGCCTCCAATTGCCCCATCTTTTCATTCGTCACCTGCATGTCATTATCAAGACCTTCCGTGTGCGTCTTCACCAGCCTTACAAAGTGTTGTATGATACCCTTGGTGCGAGGAGAGTGTGGCATATTACGAGAAGCATCATCAACCTCCAATCCTGCCATGGTTAGACGAACAGAGGCAACAAGAAAAAAAAACGTGAAGGAATAAAAACTCTACAACTATTAGGATGTAGCTACTGCAAGGCGCTCACTCTCAACCTGCCACACAAGCTCTTACCAATTCTTACCTTGCACAACAGGAGGGGTCAGCAACCAACAAGTCTGCAACCGTGGAATAAGTGTATCGGTGCCGCAGCAACACGACCTGTCAAACTGTAGTCGAAATATGTAGAGTTGTAGGTGGGCTGAAGCAAGGAATACACTAGTACCACGTTAGTTACAAAAGCAAGCTGAATAATCGTTCAACGGTGGTACTGTGCTGGTCCTAGGCTAAACCAGGTTAGAGACGTGAGCCTAGGCACAAAGGTAGTCACTGAAAAAGAACAACTAGCACAGCACAAAGAGAAACAACAGATTTAGAGATTCAGCCCCCTTCTTCTTCTTTTCCTTTTTTTTTCTATTCTTTTTTTTTCTTCTTCTTCTTCTGTTTTTTTTTGCAGGGGCTTAAACCCTTTTTTTCACTATGACAACCCAAACAATAAAGATATTGCTAACAGCCCCTTTAAATCAGATTTAACAAATCTTGTTAATATAGAAAGTCCAGAAATCTCTACGATGATTGCGGAGCGCTCAGAACGAATTTTGAGATAAGGTCAGATCCGTTGGAAAGAAGATAAGATAAGCTTTCCAGATTGTATTTAAACTTCCAAATCGGATATGATATGTATCCGTGGTGGCAAAAACGAACCAGAGATGTTTTTGGTGATGGTGGATCTCGTGGTGACCAAAACGTGGTAGAACTCAAAACTCTAAAGGAATAAACTAAGACCAGCAACTCGACACAACCGATGCAACCAAAAACTCAACAAGCCCTAACTAAGTAGTACTAGTAAATGCTCAATGGTTTATAGGATTGCGGTAAAACTAATCTACTATTTTTTTGGCTTTTTCTGGACTATAGGAGATAAGAAAACAGCGAAGAAAAGTAAATCTCTCACCGATAAACCTTGCTCTGATTACCAACTGATGTGCACCCGTTGGGTGATTGCCCGATCTTTCGATGAGAGGGTGTGGAATAACTCGATTGGGGGAGGAGACGACGTTCACGGCCCGACTACAGCCTTCCAAAGACGCTGCGCCTTAGCAACCGATACACCACCTCCTATGGCTGTCACGATCTTGTGGAGCGTGACACCCTGGCCACTAGGGCACTCGTCCTGCAAGCAATCGAAGAACTAGCAAGAACAAGTAGAACAAGTACTAAATTACCAGATCTAAATGTAGGTTTAAAGATCAAACTCCAATATGGTGGGGTTCCGAAGACAAGAAGACGGGCGGCTGAACTAGCACGCGCGCTTGCAAGCAAGTAGCGAGAGCTAAACTTGATCTAAACAAAACCCGCTGTTCTTGGTGGCGGCTAGGGGGTTTATAAACATGGGAGGACGACCACAAGGGTATTGGGGTCGTGCTGCAACCCTAGGATGCGTCCCTAATGGACCTAACTTGATACACGACCCATTGGGCCAAAATAGGGTGACGCAGCACCATGGGCAGAAAAGGCAGGAAATGTCTCGGTAATAAAACAATGATTACGGCGGCCTCAGAACAGATATGACTATAATTCCGGATCCATATGAAAGTAGACTTGATAAGCTTTCCATGTTGTGCTTGAACATTCCAATCGGAGCCCGCATCTGACCGTGGTGACCGTCACAAGTTGGTGTTCTTCTGCAGTCCGAATCCAGCATGTTCAAATCCTTTTCCCTTTCGGTCTTCTCCCTGATTCCTAAGCAAAACAAGAGTGCACGGGTCTCCATGGTCTAAATATGATGGACATGAACTCAAGAGTGTAATCACCTGATGGTTGAGTTGACGAGCACGAGCGCGAGTAATGGGACCAGAAATTGGTACTTGTATTGGTATAGATGCATCAGTAGTGTGGATGTCTTCATCAGGATCTAGATAAACACTTGAGCAATGGGGAACAGACCCCATACTTGTATAACTCCCCTTCTATCATGACATATGGTCGAGCTCTTGCTTCTATTCTCCTGTTATAAACTTCGTCGTCTGAAAGAAAATTACCCTGAAGGAAAGAGATGATCTCAGTTCTCCAATCTTCACTATAAACAGGGGATATGTTAAGGATTGCTCTTTCAAGAAGCTCGACCGAAGGTGTTTTTATTGTTTCAAAAAATACTTCCAAAGGTATAGGCAGCCCCTGGGCTGCTGACTTAGCCAATAGATCAGCGTATTCATTTTCTCCACGAGGAAGATTTTTGACAGAGAAACCTTCGAAGGAAGCCTCAATCCTTCGGACTGTATCTAGATACTTTTCAAGCTTCGGGTCTCTTGCTTTGTAGCTCTTGTCAATATGACCAGAGATAACTTGAGAATCAGTTTTAAGAATGGCCCTTCTGATTCCCATTGCCTTTAATTTCCGAAGACCCAAAAGCAGAGCTTCATACTCAGCAATGTTATTTGTGCAACTAAAATCAAGTCTTGCCGCATAACAAGTTTTAACTTTGGAAGGTGAAACCAACACAGCAGCCGCTCCTGCTCCGAAGGTTCCCCAAGACCCATCGCAAAACACTGTCCATGCTTCGGCATCTTTATTTGTTTCTTCCTCCTGAGCCCCTGGCGTCCAGTCAGCAATGAAGTCTGCTAACGCCTGGGACTGAATTGAAGATCTATGAACATAATCAATACAAAATTCATTGAGCTCTGCAGCCCATTTTCCAATCCTTCCAGTAGCTTCTCGGTTTCTCATAATATCCTTCAGAGGTTGTGAAGAAGGAACAATTATGTTGTAAGCTTGAAAATAGTGCCGAAGCTTCCTGGAGGCCATCAAGACAGCATACAGTACCTTCTCCAATTCTGTATAATTTTTCTTTGATAAACTAAGAACCTCGGATACAAAATATATTGGGGCCTGCCTCTTAACTTGGCCTTCAAGCTTCTCCTGAACAAGTGCTGCACTTACCGCTGAGTGCGAAGCTGCCACAAATAATAACAAAGGAGCCCCTGGCGTAGGTGGAGTTAATGTTGTTAGATCTATCAAATACTGCTTCAGCTCTTCGAAGGCCTTCTGCTGGATTGGTCCCCATTGAAAGACTTCGGCTGACTTCAACACTTCGAAGAATGGTAAGTTTCTCTCTGCTGATCTAGATATGAATCTGTTGAGAGACGCCAGCCTTCCTGTCAATCTTTGAGCCCCCTTTTTTGTACTTGGTGGTTCCATTCGAAGTATAGCTTCGATTTTGCTTGGATTAGCCTCGATTCCCTTCGTTGAAACTAGGCAACCGAGAAATTTCCCCTTCTTTACTCCGAAGACACATTTTTCTAGATTCAATTTTAGACCAGCCTGTCTAAAATTAGCGAAGGTCTCCTGCAAATCAACAATGTGGTTATCTTGCTTCGTGCTTTTTACAATGATATCATCAACATAAGTTAGGACATTCCTGCCTATCTGAGAATGAAGGACCTTCGCTGTCATTCTGCTGAAGCTTCCTCCGGCATTCTTAAGCCCCTCAGGCATCCGAAGGTAACAATATGTCCCACTAGGGGTTATGAAGCTGGTTTTCGGTTCATCCTCCTTCTTCATCCATATTTGATGATAGCCTGAATAGCAATCCAGCAAACTCATAAGCTCTGATGAAGCTGCTGCATCAACTAAGGAATCTATCCTTGGCAATGGAAATTCGTCCTTCGGACAGGCTTTATTGAGGTCAGTAAAATCGATACACATTCTCCATTTACCATTGGCCTTCTTCACCATAACAGTGTTAGCCAACCATTCTGGGTATTTTACCTCTCTAATAACTCCGGCACTGAGGAGTCTTTTCACTTCATTCCGAGCACCTTCGGCCTTGTCATCAGACATCTTCCGAAGCCTCTGCTTCCTAGGTCTGAATGATGGATCAACATTGAGCGAGTGCTCAATAACATCCCTGTTAACTCCACAAAGATCATTAGCTGACCAAGCAAAAACATCTTTATTGTTGAACAAAAACCTTATCAAGGTTTTCTCCTGCTCTTTGGACAATTGAGATCCCAATAGCACCTTCTGCTCTGCTATATCCTCACATAAGAGCATGGGTTTCGGCTGGTCAGCCGAAGCAGCTTTTTCCCTTCTAAACTTGTATTGCTCACAAGTTTCAGTTCCATCTATATTATGGATTGCTTTTGAGTCTGTCCAATTTCCTTCGGCCCTTCTGGCAGCTTCTTGACTTCCATGAATAGCAATGGGCCCTTGGTCCGAAGGTATCTTCATGCAAAGATAAGCTGGATGCAGAATTGCTTCGAAGGCATTAAGAGTACCACGACCAATGATTGCATTGTAAGGGTATTCCATGTCAACAATATCAAACATAACTTGTTCAGTCCTTGTGTTGTTGATAAATCCGAAGGCCACTGACATTGAGATTTTGCCGAGTGCTACAATCTGCCTTCCTCCGAAGCCGCAAAGGGGATGTGTGGCATCAAGAATTTTATCTTCGGGCTCTTGCATCTGTCTGAAGGCTTTAGCAAATATGATATCAGCTGCACTGCCTGTATCAACCAAAACATTATGGACCAGAAATCCTTTGATAACACAAGAGATAACCATAGCATCGTTGTGTGGGTAATCCTTGAGTTGAAGGTCCTCTTGGGAGAAGGTAATAGGAATGTGAGACCATCTTGACTTGATGAAGGGTCCTTGCACCCCGACATGTTGTACCCTTCTCTGTGCCTCCTTCTTCTTCTTCTTGTTGGCTGGCTCTGAACATGAACCGCCTGTTATCGGGAGTACCAGCTTCGGAGCTGAAGCAGCTCCAACTTGAATGTTGAACGAAGCCATCAGCTCAGAAAAGTGGAAGTGAGTTCACCGGAGGTGGGCGCCAATGTTGGGGACTTGTTCTCAAATGCTATGAATTAAGAACAAGGCAACATAAAATGTTAAATGTTAATGCCCTTCATCCGCTGAAGCATTATTCCCTCTAGGGTTTAATGAACTTCGGACGAAGGTTAACATGATACAATTACGAAGGTTGAGTCTTCGTAATTGAACCCGTAAGATTATATAAAATAATGCGAGATAAAAAGCATAATAGACAAGTGAATTATAAGTAAACAACATCGTTTACATAATATATGAACTTAATGTATTCGAATATAATATTAGATACATTTTATACCTCTGCCTTGACAAAGAATAGTTTCCGAATGACGCGATTGCAATTATAGGAATGCGTGAACAGTAAAGGAATACTGTTCACTATTTATAGGCACAGGACACAGCCTGTGAAGAATTACAACCATGCCCCTCATAAAAGTTTACAACATTGACTCAGACCTTTATGGACTAAAAGGTCATTCTATCTTTAAGTCGGTTCGACCCTTCATCTTCGGATATGTTGTAATACTGAAGCTTCATGAATGGTACCTTCGGCGTCACGTACGAGCAGCTTCAGCCGAAGCTGTCTCTTTCTGTAGGACCTTCGGCGACGAAGCATGGTCCCAACAATATTATCATTACTTTGTTCAATCAAGATCAAAACAAACAAGTAGTTGACTCAAGACAAACACACTGGAGTGGAACAATTACTCACATCTAACCTGTTTAGGACACCAGCACAGCATTTGATTGTTTTAGTTATAACTTAAAAGATATTTATCCAAAAATAGTGAACAAATACTTTTTGGAAAGCTTAAGAAACTCTATACACTTAACAATCTTAAATGGTGATAAACGATAGCTCTGTTCAGATTTAGACATATTTAGACTTGCGACTTCAAAATTCATAACTAGAAACTCAGGCATCCAAATCAATTGATCCTAGACTCTCTAGAAAGATAATTAAAGTGTCTATACATCATTTATAAATAACTCGGGTTGATTTAAAGTGTATCAAGGTTAAAAGACACTAGGAAGGCTTTGCTGTCCAGATTTGGACAGATTCAGACTTCACACTTCAAACGCCTATAACTTAATCTTAAGACCACTAAAAAGGGGGATCCAAGACTTTTTGAAAAGCTTAGGAAAATTACTACATAACTTTTATAATCACCAAGAAGTGATTCTATGTTTAACTAAATCAATCAATACAGTTTTCGAAATCTATTCTGACAGTGGACAGAATACAGCAATCCTCTTATAAAACTCATAACTCTCAAACTATCAGTTTTATTGTCATGAAAATTTAACACAAGTAAGATAAGGAAATTATATACAACTTTCTTATAGTTGACAAGGACTGATTCTAAACTGAACTTAAGCAAACAATGGGATCTCTGAAATCTGTACAGGAATTGGATAGATTCAGTTACTGAACTTGTGAAAAGCATAACTTCTAAACGATCAGGTTTATGGCTGTCAGAATTTAACACATGTAAGGTAATAAAGTTATCTACAACTTTCTTGTGACCACCAATAACTAATTTCAACATTAACTTAAGCTACCATTGCAATCTCTGAAATCTGTTAAAAATTGGACAGATTCAGTTACTGAACTGGTGAAAAGCATAGCTTCGAAACCATTAATCCTTAGCTCATGGAAATTTAGGACGCGCTAGATAAGCAAGTGAACTACAACTTTTATATAGCATATATCTATAGAAAATATACTTTACTTAACTAGATTAATTGCACAACTAAAACTATACACGCAGGAAATTCAGCTTGCGGTCATAATAGCACTTAACTCAAGCACCAAACAAAATCATGGAGGGATAGTGCCACAAATTCTCAAGTTTAAATCATTGTGACTTAGTTATCAATTTTAAATTTATATCAAGACACATAAGCATTTCAAGAAACATCCACGATTTTGTTTACTTCTAATTTTTCGCTAATTGTTCATATAATTATAAAATGTGTCATTTTAGCACCATATGAAACTATCTAATCTGGGGATGGAATTTTTAAGAGGCATAGGTAATAACAAATTATGACTAATGTATAAATTTCACAGGCACAAGTTTTATATTGTATTTACTACAAAAATAACAAATTGTTAATGCAATAAAGTGTGGCGGAACCGCCCGAATTATTCCAGCTTAAGTGCCTAAGTCACGCCTCAAGGGCCGCAACACACTTAAATCGGAATAACCTGTCAGTCCCTCAGATCTAGTCTGATAAAGCCACTTAACCAAGATCAAATACCACATACTCACTCGAAGGTGAGTCATAGAAGAAATACAATAAAACAGGAAACCTCAAGTTAAGGTACTGAATTATTACATAAATCGAAGTTTTTCAAGTTGCTAGTAAGAGTCCATAAAATAAGATGCAGCGGATAATCGATGTCGTCAATTGCGAGGAAATGGGCAAGGCCTAACCCACTACTCCTCGTGCTCCTCTCCTGCTAGACAGCATCCCACTCGACCGTCCAACCCGGTGGTTGGGTGGTAGGCCAAGTCACACCATCAACCATATCCGGAAGTGTACCTGCAAAAATTATGCCACAAGCAAGGCTGAGTATACTAATACTCAGCTAGACTTACCCAGTGTGAGGAAACTACTCCTCTACCTCTATACCATGCAGCTGTTTGGCTGAGGGGTTTGGTTGCCAAAAGCACTAGCTGTTTCTAAAATCAATTTTTAGCTTTTCAAATTATATCATCATCATCTTAGCTAAGTTTGCTCCTTCTATACATGGTAACAAGCATTTAGTACAATCAACAAATTATCTCATGTAACCTCATTTCACTTCTTACTCAATGTAGTACAAGGGGTCAAGTAGTCTCATTAGCTGCGAGAAGCAGACAATTCGAATCAAGTTTTTATCCTTGCAAGGTAAACCTAAACACACGACATGTCAGGGTACTCCGACCCCACACATGTCAACCGTCCCCATCGATTCTCCGTTCCCGTCCAGGCCTCACCGTCTTGGCATACAATGCTACACTGACCCCGGCTGCCGCCGTGCAGTGACCGCACTTGTACCCACCATAGCTAGCATGGGAGACCTAGTCTCAGGTCGCGTGAGGGATAAAGTCGGCGCCCGACTTCACTCAGGTACTAGGTTTATCGGTTACCATAGTTCTCGACATGTGCTTAGTACGTTCAAAAGCTTGACTCAGGTATCCACAATTAATCCTTAATTCCTTTTCCCATCTCATGGACAAGGCATCCTCCCTGGATCCAAGTCCATAGACTAACATAGATCCCGTTATCAAGATGAATACAATCAATTCCTGACCTCACGCGAGTGCTAGAAAAATCATTCGACTTCTACCGAGATCATGATTAGCAAAGCAGCTACTCGACCTAGGATACTAGTATCCATCCCAAAAAGGAATCCTAAGTTCATGCTACTAGAGGTTTCAAGCAACTCCTACACTTAAGTGCACAATACAATCCTACAAACATTAAGTGTAGTAAAGTAGCATATATAAATACGGTTATGCATAAAACCGAGGCTTTCCTTCAATAGCTGAGGCTACGGGGAGATCCTCGATGGCAGCCTCGAGAGCTTGCTCCTGGTCTTCCTCTTGGATAGTTTCTTGCTCGGGGATGAGCACGTACTCTCTGTCAGCGAGATTACAATCTAATGAATGCAATGAGTAAGATACATGCATGGTATGATATGTGCTTTAGCAATTAAACTTTGATGGTGAATGATCCACTTAAATCAGATAGAGTTTAATCTTGCTACTAAAGATTTTTGGTGGTGTACTTAGTAATTTAGATCACACTCAGTTAAACTAAGTGGTAAGTCCATTTTGGTGTTCCACTGAATTCTTTTTAAAGCCTTAGTGAGAATATGTCAAGATTTCTAGTTGACTTATTGGGGCGAGGTTTATCTTTCATTTCTTTACCTCTATTTATTTTATGTTTTTAATGTGTGTTTGAACTATAAGTTGTCTTAATAGATTTCCAACAATTCTGTAAAAATTACAGTGGCTTCTTACTGGTGTATAATTCTCAGTCCTAAAATTTGGGGCTTAAAGAGTGAATAGTTCTCTCTGGATAAAATTATCAAACATTAGGGAGAAGGGGTGTTTTGAACTACAACTACCATTTAAAAGTAGGTTATTCTCTAAGACTTATTTTTTCTGGCATTTAGATGTTATGGCAAGACTTTGTACAAACTTTTAGCTACTAATATCCTTTAGTCATTTTACTATGATTTTCTAAAGTTTCTAGTCAAAGGGGTGCTTTCTACTACCACTATATTTGAAAAATATCAAACAATAGATTTCTGATTTTTTCTAGCTTCTTTGTGCAAGAGAAATCATTCTAAAGTTTGGCATCTTTTTGCTTAAGGGAAGGGTGGTAGGAATTATTTGGATTCAATGGCCTTTTTCATGAAGTATGGCAATGGGTATTATTTTGCAGCTTCCAATTGGGTTTTGCATTTTTCTCTGGTGGCCTATCTCATTATTGATCTAGCAAAATTTTATTTGCCCATTATTGCACCATTTTTAGGTTGCTCATGATTTAATTGAAATATGACCCATTATCAAGTTCTATTTGTTTACCCTACCTAAAATGATGGGCTGGGGTGTTTATTATTTTTGTAGTGGAGTTCTAGTGGTTACAAGTCCACTGGATTTTTATAAGTAATTTTGAAATTGTTTTTATAATTCTAATAATTGTTTTTCTGGTTGATTAATGCCTAATAAATCATTTCACTTTGATTCTGTTCTGGACTAGAGGTCCCTTTATTTTTCCTAGGTTCTTTGTTACTTAAGTAGGCTAGGAAAAATAATTGCACTCACTGTTCATTATTTCCTAATGTCTTTCTGATTTTCCTAAGTTTTGGGCAAAAATGGCTTTTAATAGATATCCCTACTTAAATTTTCAATACTGGGGTTCCCACTATTTTTAAACAGTGTTTAAATTGGGTTTGAACATCTACAAATTTTCTTAGGTTCAACACAGAAGCATAACAATTTTTCTTTAATTTAGTAAGGTTTGGTCCGTTTCTGTAATTAATTTCAAACTCTAAAATTTAAAACAAAAAGCATGAGGTTTAGTATTTTTAATTGGTAGTCCATAACATTTAGAATCAAGAAAACTTGGTTTGACAATTTTTGGTTAAATATTTCTCAAGTTATGAATTTCCTAAGTTCTCTGTTCATTAAAAAGATTAAACAGAAATGATTAAATGGGAAACAACTTTGCATCGGGGTCCCTGGCGGGTGTTTTCAATTTCCCTTACAAACTAGTCCTTGGGTTATTATTCAAATGTGCCACTGACGGTTCAGAAAACCCCCTGGGGTTCCACTAAACCTAACCCGAGGTCCTTCCCCCAATTGAACAGTTCCCGCGGCGGAGGAAAGGGCGGAGGGGCTTACCGGCGGCGAGACTGCTCCGGTGAGGTGGTCGAGGGTGTAGGGGAGGTCCTGAGGGTCACGGCGATGTGCGGGTCGCCGTCAGGGATGATCGGAGTCGGCCGGTCCACGAGCGCAAGCGGGGGAGCTCGTCGGCGGCGAGGAGTTCGGCCTAACCACGACACAATTGATCAATCAAATGGGTCAGAGAGCTTCACCAGGGATCAAGGAAGGTGTGTGTGTGTGTGAGGAATTGAAGAACGACTCACTGGATTGCTCGGTCTACGCGCGTATGCGGGCGGCTGAAGTCCGGCGAGGACGATCTTGGTTCTCCGGTGAAGTTCTGCCAAGTCCGAGAGCTTGGGAAGCTTCACGAGCTATTGGCGAAGCTAACCGAGCGGCTGGCGTTGCTTGGAAGTGACCGGGGTGGGCTGGCCACGGTGGCCGAGGCTCGGGTGGCAATGGCGGGCGGAAGAGAGCTCGCCGAAGCTAAGGAGGGGCGTCTGGCCGGTGAAGGTGAGCACGGGGTGAGGTGAGGCGCGCCCGGGGAGGCTTTATAGGCACGGGCGGGCACGACCGAGGGCGAGGCTCTGACAAGTGTTCGGGGCGTGCGCGGGCGAACGCCAGTGCGCGCTCTGGCGCCTGGCACAACGTCGAGCACGAGGCAGCGCAGAGAGAGGTCGAGTTCAAGCGCGGATTGGCTCCAAATCTTTGAGATTATGGCCATGATCCCGTTGAGAGATCTCTTCCCCTGACATTCCTTTGTCGTTTGTGTGTGGAGGCTTGCAAGTTTTGCTGACTGGATTAAGAGATAGAGAGGGGAGAAATCGGGTTTGTCTCACTACCGCGCACAGAGAGAAGATCCAGGGTTTGACGTGTCCAGAGCACGCTTCCCGATGCCATCTTCTGGTATGAGGTAGAGGGGTTAGTTAGGCACATTTTTGTCAATGGGGTCATTAGGATTTGAGCTAGGGATCAAGGTGAACACGCTCGGTCTTTGGATCAAGGGCTGAAATTTCAGAAATCTGAATTTCAGAAATCCCTATTGAACCTCCACTTGAAAAGCTTGTTTGGAGTTTTTATTAAACTATTTTGGCCAAGCTTCCATAATCTTTATTGTAGCTTATTTAGTATACTTCAATGTTTATAATTGGCCTAAGCCATGATTTTATATTTTTCATGGTCTTTTACCCCTTTTCTTTATCTCTACTTAGATAGCTTGATTAGGGTTGGTGTTAGGGTTTCAACATTTTTTTCCTTTTTGGAAATCTTATTTGTTTGGAACATGATTCTTTAGATACATACTTAGTAGATCTTTTATTCTTAATTTAATTTGATGCTTCATGCTCAATTTGGCTCACATGAAATGTTGATTCTTGGGTTAGCACTGAGAGAAACCCTAGGTGACACTGGGGTGTCACAGCCTTCCCCTCTTAAAGGAATCTCACCCCGAGATTCGGGTCAGAGTCCTCCCAGGGTGAAGCGAAGGGTGAGACTCACAGGAAGTGGGTGCTCTATTATTAGGGCAAACTGCTCTTCGAATGTCATTCTCTTTGCAACTTCAGAAGGAAGTCCTTTTGAATTTTGTTTCATAATTACTTCATTCTGATTTGAGATCATATTTCTGAAATTTAGATTCGAAGGGCAGGAGGAGGGGTTGGGCATGATTACGTACCAATTTCCTTAGGTAGGCAATTGGGGAAGTTGGATCGCAAGAATTCCTCAGTCTCCCAAGTAGCCTCTTCCTCTGAGTGATTACTCCATTGGATCTTATACATCTTGATCGATTTAGCCCGAGTTGATCTTTCCTTGCAATCTAGAATCTTGGAAGGGTACTATTGGTACGATAGATCTGGCTCTATCTCCAATTCTGGTTCTGCTATGATCTCGATCGGCAATCGAACACACTTCTTCAGCTGAGATACATGGAACACATTGTGGATGGCAGACATTTTTGGAGGTAACTTCAATTTATATGCCACGGGTCCACATGCTTCTATGATCTCATAAGGTCCAATGTAACAAGGGGCTAACTTGCCTTTAATTCCAAACCTCTGCACTCCCTTGGTGGGTGATACATTCAAATACACGAAATCTCCTACCTTGAACTGGAGAGGTTTCCTTCTCTTATCATGGTAACTCTTCTGCCTGGCCTGAGCAGCTTCTAGATTCTTCCTGATTAGTTTGACCTTCCTTTCGGCTTCAGTCACTAAGTCAGGTCCGAAAACTTCTCTTTCTCCAGGCTGAGACCAATTGAGTGGTGTTCTACACCTCCTTCCATAGAGAGCTTCGAAGGGTGCCATCCTTAGGCTGGATTGATAACTGTTGTTATAAGCAAACTCTGCCAAGGAGAGGTGCTTATCCCAGTTCTTGCCACAATCGATTGCAGAAGCTCTCAACATATCTTCAAGAATTTGATTCACCCTCTCAGTCTGACCATCAGTCTGTGGGTGGTAAGCTGAACTTCTGATTAGCTTGGTTCCCAAAGACTCCTGCAGTTGTTCCCAAAATCTGGCAACAAATTGGGCTCCTCGGTCAGAGACAATGGTCTGAGGCAATCCGTGCAAACACACGATCCGGTCAATGTACAATTCTGCATACTTTTGAGCCTTATCAGTGGTGTGCACAGGGAGAAAATGTGCCACTTTCATCAGTTGGTCCACAATAACCCAAATCGAATCATGATGACGAGAGGTGCTGGGCAGACCCACGATGAAATCCATGCTGATGTCATCCCATTTCCACGAAGGTATAGACAGGGGTTGCAAAGCTCCAGCTGATTTCAAGTGGCTGGCCATTATCCTCTGATAGGTGTCACATTCCGATACATATCGGGCTATCTCCCTCTTCATTCTGGTCCACCAATACAAGGGCTTCAGATCATGGTACATTTTGATGCTTCCTGGATGCATAGAGAATTTGGAGAGATGGGCCTCATCCAAGATTTTCTTCTTGAGATCCTTGTTTTTAGGAACCACCAATCTGCTTTTAAACCACAATATACCCTTTCTATCTTGGCGGAAACATTTATACTTCTCGGTCTTCTGATGGAGATTCTCCTTAATAATTTGCACTCCCTTGTCACTGGACTAGGCCATGATGATCTGGTCTTGCAAAGCTGGCTCAACGGAAAGGTGAGACAAAGCACCAGAAGGAATCACTTCAATCTGCATCTTGCTCAACTCATCACACAAGGTGCCAATACGAGAATCCATCACAACACAGTTGCATTGCAACTTTCGACTCAAGGCATCTGCTACCACATTGGCCTTTCCTGGGTGATAATGTACCTCCAGGTCATAGTCCTTGATCAGCTCTAGCCATCTTCTCTGTCTCATGTTGAGATCAGCCTGAGTAAAGATATACTTAAGGCTCTTATGATCAGTGAAGACGTTGCAGTGGGTTCCCATCAAATAGTGCCTCCACATTTTTAATGCATGAACCACTACTGCCAACTCCAGGTCATGAGTGGGATAATTCTGCTCATGAGGCCTGAGTGCTCTTGAGGCATAAGCAATGACTCGGCTGTCTTGCATCAAGACACAACCTAGTCCAGTGCTAGAGGAAGCACAATACACATAAAATGGCTTGCTGCTATCGGGTTGCGCTAACACCGGTGCTGTGGTCAGATGTTGCCTTAATGCATGGAAGACATCTTCGCACTTCTGACCCCAAACAAACTTGGCTTCTTTCTTCAACAACTTAGTTATGGGCTTCGCAATTCGAGAGAAATCCGGAATGAATCTTCGGTAATAACCAGCTAATCCCAGAAAACTCCGAATCTGCCGGACGGTCGTTGGTGGCTTCCAGTTCATCACCTCTTGCACCTTGTCAGGATCAACAACTATTCCTGCCTTAGAGATAGTGTGACCCAAGAATTTGATCTCCTTTAGCCAAAAATCACATTTTGACAACTTGGCATAAAGGTGGTGCTCTCGCAGACGTTGAAGCACTACATGCAAATGCCCGACATGCTCTTCTTCGTTCTTTGAGTACACCAAGATATCATCGATGAAAACCACTACGAATTTGTCCAATTCGGGCATGAAAACAGAATTCATCAGATACATGAAATATGCTGGTGCATTAGTCAGCCCGAAAGACATCACCAAGAATTCATATAGCCCATATCTGGTTGAGAAAGTTGTCTTCGGAATATTGCTTGCTCGTATCTTGATCTGATGGTAGCCGGAGCGAAGGTCTATCTTGGAAAACACTTTGGCTCTGACCAACTGATCAAAAAGAACATCAATACGAGGCAAAAAGGATGCTTGTTCTTGATAGTCACCGCATTAAGTGGGCAGTAATCTATACACATCCTCAAGCTTTCATCTTTCTTCTTTACAAACAAGGCTGGACATCACCAAGGCGAAGTACTTGGGCGAATAAAACTTTTGTCCAGCAACTCTTGCAATTGCTTCTTCAATTCTGCCAACTCAGCCGGTGGCATCTGGTAAGGCCTCTTGGAAATAAGTGTCGTTCCCGGTTGCAACTCGATGGCGAATTCAATATCCCAGTCGGGTGGCATTCTTGGCAATTCATCTGCGTACTCACAGACCACTGGAATCTTCTTCAGAGGTAACTCCGTCATAGAAAAAGCACATGACTGAGTAGAATCTTGACTGGACAAAATTAAGGTGAAACTCCCACAGAATGGGGAATTGATTTCCACGATGCGGCTGGCTACATCAAGCACTACTTGGTGCAGGGTCATCCAATTAGCTCCTAGAATAATGTCCACATTTTGCAAACCCAAAAAAGGGTGGTTTTGACAATGTGGCTTCCTAGTTGAATAGGCACACTTTGGTTTAATTGATTAGTTGAAATTGTACCCCCAGGTGTGGCTATCATAAACGACCCTTTTGAGTGATAGAAAGGCAGTTGACATTTAGCACTGAACTTTTGGCTAATGAAACTATGAGATGCACTAGAATCAAACAGAATTAAAGCAGGTTGATTATAAACTGAAAAGATACCGGTCATGATGAGGGCTCCCTCAGGTACTTCCTCCAGAGTAGTGAAGTTGAGCTTCCCTTGCCTGCTTGTATGTTCTGCTTTCTTCCCTTGTCTTGATTTGGTGCTAGCATCTGCCTCTGTTGATTTCTTGGGCAATTCTTGGCATAGTGGCCCACATTGCCGCAAGTGAAGCACTTGTTCCCATTGCCCTGGTGGAAATGCTGCTGCTGCGGAGGCTGATTGTTCCTTGCAGCGGGAGCTAGAAAACGAGTGGGTGCCGGCTGCTGCTGCTGAGGTCGCCTGATCACCCATCTGCCTGCCTGATGCTGAAATCCCCTGCTCTGGTTGTGAGAAACAATCCTGAACCTCTGAGCCTGAGCGGATGGTGCTGCCATTGGTGCCTTTCTCTTCTTCTCTACCCAATGAGCTACAATACAGTCCTCCTGGGAGATGGCCAGGTTGACCAACTCATTGAAGCTATCAGCCCAGACAGTGTTGAGACGTTCCCGCAGCTTGGTGTTGAGACCTCTGCGGAAGCGGTCTCTCTTCTGCTCATCAGAATTAGCATGGTAACCTGCATACTGGCACAGGTCGTTGAAGGCCTGAGCGTACTGCAATACCGTGCGGTTTCCTTGATTAAGTGCCAGAAACTCATTCAGCTTGCGATCAAGAATTCCGGCTGGGATGTGATGTCCTCTGAAAGCAGTCTTGAATTCCTCCCAAGACACTTCATGATCAGCGGGGAGCATAGCACAGAAGTGGTCCCACCAAGTCCGAGCAGGGCCGCGAAGCTGCTACGCGGCGAAGTGAGCCTTGGTATCATCAGGGCAGTCTCCCGTGAGGAGGGGAAACTTGGACTCAACGACGCGGAGCCACACGTCGGCGTCCAACGGATCCTCTGCCTTGGTGAACAAGGGTGGCTACGTACTCAGGAACTCCTGGTAGGTTACTGCTGTCGGAGGTCGCTGATGCTGGCCTCCACCATGCTGCTGAGGGTGGGGCTGGCGCTGCAAGAGCTGTCGCAGAATCTAATTCTGCTGGGCCATCACTATGGGAGCTAGAGGAGGTGGCGGGGGAACTTGCTCGTTATGCCCGCGACGCTGCCTAGCTGCCATATGAAAACAGAGATTGTCGCCATTGTTATCCCAACTCATAATTTCGAATGACATGCTATTATCTCATATGGAAGAAAAATGCCATAATCATAATATTGGGTTCGAAATGAAGATAACATGGTTACAAACATCCCACAGATTTCGAAAGTTCATAAGGGTTACATCAATTAGGGGAAAGTACCCGTAAGCCTAGTCCCAAATCTGTCATTAACTAAGCTCGCGTAGGTTTCTATCCGCCTAAAGCGTCAAGTGACTGATCAACCCTGAGTGGTGGAAGCGACACTGGATGCGGGTGAAGGGGGCATCGCGGAGATAGTCCCGTTGGCACCAGGGGCTGGTCCTAACTCCTCGGGAGCCTCTTCTCCCTCGCTTCCGGCCTCATTGGCCTCCATTTCCAAGTGGTGCATGTCCAGGTGGTCATTTGCTTCTTCGAGTTCCCGCTGCACATCGTGGAGCTGGTTCTCCAAGACATCAATAGTGTTGTCTCGGATCTCCACGTGCTGCTCCAAGGTGGTAATGCGCTGGCTCAGCCTTTCCACCTGCAAATCCTTTTCCACTAACTCGGAGGACAAGTCAACCACAAAGTCTTCTCGGCTGTCGAGGGTGAGCTTGGTGGTTTGAGCGATGTTAACAAGATGCCATAGCGTCACTCTGCAGGGCCTGAAGGCGGTACAATGCACTCATGCACTGAACAGTGACCATCCCAACCAAGTCAGGATACATTGCCCACACATCTTTCACATGGCTCACATGGTTACACCACATGGGGTCATCCTTTTTCTCAGCAGGGAAGAGTCCCAAGGGGTGCATCACCATCTCCAGGGGACGGTAGCCACAGAAAGTTGTCAGAGTCTTCATGGATGCCGCTTCAGTGGTGTCGTCCATCCTGAATCCAACCGTCTTGGAGTCAAGAGAACACCAACCCAGCTGAAGGGGATGAGCCTCCAAAGTCAGCCAGACTCGGCAACAAGGTACCCGATGCTCCTCATACAACTGCACCGTGTACAAAGGGGGCGTAGGGTAACCAGCGGAGTTAAGCACTTCCCACAAGATGGAAGGAAAGCCATCGTGAGAAAGGAAGTCAGAGCTGAAACGAGTGTCTCCTCCGCTGGCGGGGGTGGGTGAATTCATCTGCGGAAGGGCATCAAAGGTAAAGATTATGGTGGAAGGAAGAAAATAAAAGAGCCTAGATGGTTTTAAAAGTAAGAGGGTTAGCTCAATATTTTATTCCTTTTAGTTTTATAATGCATGCATGCTGAAATCAACGTCTCCTCTCCGAATGAAATAAAAGGGTGCTCCTAGGGCATCCTTCAAAAGCTAAGGACTGGCCCACAGGGCCTACTTACTTAGCCACCTATTTCCCCCTATATTCCTAAGGCCTTTCGTCCTAGGTCTAGCAGTCTAGTCCTGACGAGTCTTATCAGTTTCTAAGCAAGTTTGAGATTTTGAAAATTGGTATTCATGGTTTATTGTCCTTCTCTATGGTGGTATTTGCTCCGATACCAGCTGTGGCGGAACCGCCCGAATTATTCCAGCTTAAGTGCCTAAGTCACGCCTCAAGGGCCGCAACACACTTAAATCGGAATAACCCATCAGTCCCTCAGATCTAGTCTGATAAAGCCACTTAACCAGGATCAAATACCACATACTCACTCAAAGGTGAGTCACAGAAGAAATACAATAAAATAGGAAACCTCAAGTTAAGGTACTGAATTATTACATATATCGGAGTTTTTCAAGTTGCTAGTAAGAGTCCATAAAATAAGATGCAGCGGATAATCGATGTCATCGATAGTGAGGAAATGGGCAAGGCCTAGCCCACTACTCCTCGTGCTCCTCTCCTGCCATAGCAACATCCCACTCGACCGTCCAACCCGGTGGCAGGGTGGTAGGCCAAGTCACACCATCAACCATATCCGGAAGCGTACCTACAAAAATTATGCCACAAGCAAGGCTGAGTATACTAATAATGAGCTAGACTTACCCAGTGTGAGGAAACTACTCCTCTACCTCTAGACCATGCAGCTGTTTGGCTGAGGGGTTTGGTTGCCAAAAGCACTAGCTGTTTATAAAATCAATTTTTAGCTTTTCAAATTCTATCATCACCATCTTAGCTAAGTTTGCTCCTTCTAAGAATACATGGTAACAAGCATTTAGTACAATCAACAAATTATGTCATGTAACCTCATTTCACTTCTTACTCAATGTAGTACAAGAGGTCAAGCAGTCACATTAGCTGCGATAAGTAGACGATTCGAATCGAGTTTTTATCCTTGCAAGGTAAACCTAAACACACGACATGTTAGGGTACTCTGACCCCACACATGTCAACCGTCCCCATCGATTCCCCGTTCGCGTCTAGGCCTCACCGCCTTGGCATACAATGCTCCACTGACCTCGGCTGCCGCCGTGCAGTGACCACACTTGTACCCACCATAGCTAGCATGGGAGACCCAGTCTCAGGTCGCGTGAGGGATAAAGTTCGCGCCCAGCTTCACTCAGGTACTAGGTTTATCGGTTACCATATTTCCCGACATGTGCTTAGTACGTTCAAAAGCTTGACTCAGGTATCCACACATTAATCCTTAATTCCTTTTTCCCGTCTCATGGACAAGGCATCCTCCCTAGATCCAAGTCCATAGACTAACATAGATCCCATTATCAAGATGAATACAATCAATTCCTGACCTCGCGCGAGTGCTAGAAAAATCACTCGACTTCTACCGAGATCATGATTAGCAAAGCAGCTACTCGACCTAGCATACTAGTATCCATCTCAAAAAGGAATCCTAAGTTCATGCAACTAGAGGTTTCAAGCAACTCCTACACTTAAGTGCATAATATAATCCTACAAGCATTAAGTGTAGTAAAGTAGCAAATATAAATACAGTTATGCATAAAACTAGGGCTTGCCTTCAATAGCTGGGGCTGCAGGGAGATCCTCGATGGCATCCTCGGGAGCTTTGATAGAGATGGAGTGCCTGATCATTCGGTGAGTGGAGATAATTCCGATTTGGTGGAAGTAGACCCTCACGATCCGACTACGACGAGCGAACCCGAAGCACTAATGCAATCGCTGAACCAACTCCCAATGGTTACCGACCTTGCTGATGCGAGATCGGCCTAATCACGAAGATCGTTTCCTGTGCGCAATCGAAGAACGAACAAGAAAAAGATGCAAGCAATCTTAATATCACTCGAGGTGGAGTTCTGAATCACAGAGGACAACACGTATTTGTGCGTGTTCTGGGGTAGCTAAAGCTAGATGTAAAACAAAACTCGAAGAACAAAGGAGGCGCAGCTCCTAGATAAATAGAGAGAGGGGACACAGCCCCTAGGGGCGGCCAACCCTAGGTCGTCCACTATGGGCCGCAGTTGGGCTGGTCGTCTATTCTTCTGGGCCCTCATTCTTCAGTAGCATGACGAAGTTAAGATCTCTGGCACGGGCCTGAGTGATTGGCCCAGCTAATGAAGGAAGTGGCGCTTGATGTGGAGGTGCTGCTGGTGTAGTCGTACTCATAGTGATGTCCTCATCATCCTCCCCTTCTTGAAGTGAAGTCATCCTCGACGGCAACTCCTCATCCTCGGCCATATATGGTTTCAAATCTGCAACATTAAAACTAGTGGAAACACCAAATTCCGCAGGCAGGTCAAGGATATAAGCATTATCATTAATCTTTGTTAGCACCTTAAAAGGACCAGCAGCACGAGGCATTAATTTAGAACGGCGCAAAGTAGGAAACAAATCCTTTCTCAAGTGCAACCAAACCATATCACCTGGCTCAAAAGTAACAAGTTTTCTTCCTTTACTACCAGCAACCTGATTTTTTGCATTAGTAGCAGCAATGTTTTGTTGAGTTTGTTCATGGAGGTTAATCATTTGTTCAACATGTGCAACAACATCTATGTGTGGGGCGTCCACAGCATCAAGCGAAAACAAAGCAATAGGTGCCCTAAGAATGTAACCATAAACAATTTGAAAAGGGCACATCTTTGTAGAAGAATGTGTTGCATGATTATAAGCAAACTCAACATGAGGCAAGCAATCCTCCCAACGTTTCAAATTTTTGTCTAAAACAGCCCTAAGCATGGTAGACAAAGTTCGATTAACTACCTCAGTTTGACCATCAGTCTGAGGGTGACAAGTGGTGCTAAACAACAATTTAGTTCCCAATTTATTCCACACAGATCTCCAAAAATGACTGAGAAACTTAGCATCATGATCCGAGACTATTGTATTGGGAATACCGTGCAAACGAATAATCTCTCTAAAAAACAATTCAGCAACATTGCTAGCATCATCAGTCTTATGACAAGGTATGAAATGAGCCATTTTGGAGAATCGATCAACAACCACAAAAATGCTATCCCTCCCCTTCTTAGTTCTAGGCAATCCCAAAACAAAATCCATCGAAATATCAATCCAAGGGGAAGTAGGAACATGCAAAGGCATATACAAACCATGGTTGTTCAACCGTGACATATCTTTTTGACAAGTAGTGCAGCGTGCAACAAGGCGCTCAACATCAACGCACATCCGAGGCCAAAAGAAGTGGGCAGCCAACACCTCATGTGTCTTGTAGACGCCAAAGTACCCCATGAGACCGCCTCCATGCGCTTCCTGTAACAACAAAAGACAAACCGAGCTAGCTAGAACACACAGCTTGTTAGCGCGAAACAGGAACCCATACTGTATGTGAAATTTGCCCCATGGTTTCCCAGTAATACAATGGCCAAAAGCATCTTTAAAATCAGCATCATCAACATATTGATCTTTCACAATGTGCAAACCAAATATTTTAAAATCTAACTGTGACAACATGGTATAGCGACGAGACAAAGCATCAGCAATAACATTGTCCTTTCCGTTCTTGTGTTTAATAATGTAAGGAAAAGACTCAATGAATTCTACCCATTTAGCATGACGACGGTTCAGATTTGTTTGGGTACGAATATGTTTTAAAGCCTCATGATCAGAATGAATTATGAACTCACGATGCCAAAGATAGTGCTGCCATGTATGCAAAGTGCGCACTAAAGCGTAAAGCTCCTTATCATAAGTAGAATATTTCAGACTAGCACCGCTTAATTTTTCACTAAAATAAGCAACTGGTTTTCCTTCTTGTAACAAAACAGCACCTAGCCCAATACCGCTAGCATCGCATTCAAGCTCAAACACTTTATTAAAATCAGGCAATTGTAATAAGGGAGCTTGGGTTAACTTATCTTTCAATGTGCTGAACGCTACCTCCTACGAATCACGCCAAGAAAACGGCACATCTTTCTTTGTGAGCTCATGTAGAGGCACTGCAATGGAGCTAAAATCACGAACAAATCTGCGGTAGAAACCGACAAGTCCAAGAAAGCTCCGAATTTGTGTGACCGTCGTCGGTGTAGGCCATTCCCGAATGACAGCAATCTTGCTGCTATCCACCTCAATGCCCTGTGGAGTAACAACATAACCAAGAAACGAGACACGTCGTGTGCAAAAAATGCATTTTTCCATGTTAGCAAATAACTGGTGTTGGGGGCCTTCGGCTTTCGAAGGTCCTCAAAAACATGATTTGACAATGTTTTCCAAGTGAAATATGTGAACAGGTATCTTCGGAATCGGTTCATGAGCATACAAGAGCATGGTCAGGACGAAGCCTGAGCGAGACAAAAGGTGATTATGACGAAGGACAAGGTGATCACGAAGCTGTACGCAGAAAAGCTTCGGCATGACAACAGAAATGGGGAACCGACTTAAAGATGAAAAGGCAAATTAGACCTCGAAGAATTACTATAGAGTTATTAGCAAATGTAAAGGGCATGAATGTAATTCTACATGGGCTGCGTCTCTTGCCTATAAATAGATGAACAGTACTCCCGTACTGTTCACGCTGACTGGGCATTCGCTTTTTGCATCACGCTTGTACCCTTGCTTTTCTTCAAACCAAAGGTACATCTATAATTTGTAATTGTGGATATGGTAATGCAAATAAAAATAAGTTGATGATGTTTATATTGTTTTTCGTATTTCGTATATGAATTCTTTCCCATTATTTATTGTGTTTACGAAGGTTTTTCCTTCATAACCTTCGTCCGGAATTTATTATATCCGAAGGGAAATAATGTCTCGAAGGACGAAGGACTTTAACATTTAACACTTTTCATGTTGCCTTGTTCTTAACTCTTAGCATTTGAGAACAAGTCCCCAACATTGGCGCCCACCTCCGGTGAACTCACTTCCACTTTTTGAGTTTCGAACACCTTCAGCAAGCATAAACCTTCGTCATGCTGCCAAAGAAAGCTTCAGCAATAGGGACTGCAGCTCTGCAACCGCTGGACCCCAACCAGGAGACCCTCTCTCTTCGGGAGGCCCAAAGCCAGAAGAGGAAGGCCACCAGTCCAACGCCTCAGGAGGACGAATTGGATCAAGAGATCAGAGATATGGAGATGCTTCATCAACAGGTGCAAAGGAAGAAGGAAAAGATGGCTAGGCTAGCTGACCTGCAAAGGCAGATAGACGAAGCCTCTGAAGAAGTTTGCCATCTTACTCAAGATGAGCAGAACCGAAGGCCCCAGCACAGAGAGCTTCATCAGGAGGGCTTCTTCAACGAAGATGACTGGTATGAGAATTTCCACCATAGAAATTTTGCTTTTGATGATGCTTCTCCTCTGTCAGCAGAACTGCAGGCTACACCTCGGCCTCCGTCCTACAAGCCACCTCAACTACCCATGTACGACAGCCACTCAGATCTGAAGCAGTTTCTGATGAGTTACGAAGCAACAATATCTTCCTATGGTGGCAATACTGCAGTCATGGCGAAATCTTTCGTCATGGCTGTCAAGAATGTTGCACAAACCTGGTACTCCTCTCTTCGGCCAGGAACAATCACATCATGGCAGAAGCTGAAGGATATGCTGATCACCAGTTTTCAAGGGTTTCAAACGAAGCCGGTCACTGCTCAAGCCTTATTCCAGTGCACCCAAGATCACGAAGAATATCTTCAGGCGTATGTCCGAAGATTCTTACGCCTGAGGGCACAAGCGCCAATAGTGCCCAATGAAATTGTCATTGAAGCCATGATTAAGGGGCTTCGGCCGGGACCTTCAGGCTAATACTTTATCAGGAAACCCCCTTAGACTCTAGAAAAATTGCTTCAGAAGATGGATGAATACATTCGCGCTGACAATGACTTTCGACAGAGAAGGGAGGAAGCTTATAGATTCTCCGAAATAGCCAGGGGCTTCGGAGGGAGGTTTTATCCTAGACATGTCAGATCGATTCATTCCACCCAGAATGATGACAGGGGAAGCCAGCAGCAGAGGTCGCAATATTCCTCCTAGGCTTCCCAGGCTTCGGGGCAGCAGCAGAGTTATCCTCGGCCTCCAGCTCCAAGGGGCAGAGGTGCCAGGGGCTTCGGAGGAAGATTTGGGGATCAGTCGAGGAAAATTTATTGCTTATTCTGTGGTGAGGACAAGGGCCACACCACCAGGATGTGCCATGTCACCATCCAGAAACAAAAAGAAATAGCAGAAGCTGCAGCCCAACAGACCCAGCCGAAGCAGGTCATGCATACTACTTCGTACCACTCGCCTTATATCCCAGAGTATGTGGGTAACCACCCTACAGCTTTTGTTGCTTCGGCAAGTCGATCTCAGGCATCTTGGCAACAGCTTCCACCTCCACGACCAATGCAACGAGGCCAGCAGCCAGAAGGGAGTCAGCATACTCAACACCAACGAGACTTCAGAGAAGAGTCCGAAGCTCGCACAGTCAATAGTACTGTGCCAGAATCGAAGCACATTTATTGACGAATATCCTACCTCGGCAGCAGTTTTTGCATTCAGTATCATTTTCTTTTTAATAAGGAACAATTATTGAAAGTCTAAGTGTTTTTTGTCGTTTTCAATTTCTTGTAATAGCTTCGACTTTGCTATAGTACAAGTATACCTTCTCCACAGAATAACGGAGTCCAAAAAGTTGCCGAAGCATAAGAACTTATGGTTACGGGGTGAATCTTCGAAATAACAAAAAGTCGTTCCTAAGGGAGCGCATCGTAAGTTTTCTGCTCAAAAGTCGTTCCGAAGGGAGTGCAGAGCCTACAGCAAAAAATAAACGCTGATTCCGCTGAAAGTAAAAGGCGAAGAAGCTCCTAAGGGAGGCTTACAGCGAAAAATAAACGCTGATTCCGCTGAAGTAAAAGGCGAAGAAGCTCCTAAGGGAGGCTTGCAGTGAAAAAATGTCGATCTTCGGCAAATATCATTTTGCATAACATCACATCATCACATCATTTGCATAGCATAACATCATACATCATATTGCATCAACGACGCAAGAAGGGGGTCTCAGTATTGATATTCGAAGATTGTTTCGAAGAAATAGTGCTAGGGCACAAAAATAGTTATTGAAGAACTATACCTTCGTCAAACTCTGAAATGAAAAGATCTATTGGTTATTGATTTTACGAGGATTGGTTACTGATTTTATGAGAACACGAATATTATTTACGAAGCATGAAAAGAAGGGAAGGTGTTTTTTCGCCGAAGGCTCAAAAACGGTATGTATGTGAAGTTTCATGCATCGTAAAGAATAGAACCATAAATAGCTTATATATTACATTCAAAGTTACAAAATATTACACATGTTCCTCAACAAACATTACATTCTAAATGTTTTTACAATAACATTTAATCTTCCCTTAGAACTACTTCTGCAGCTTCGTTTAGTAGCTGATCAACAACTTTATCCATGATGGCTTCGACCATTTTTCTAATTTCGTCGTCCCCCTTCACGTGGGGGTCCGTCGATGGCTCGGTAGGCTCTGAGGGAGGAGAAAGTGCGGCTGTGTTACAAAGCGTAAACAAGTTCGAAATCAAAAAATTACAACAAAAAGCCAAAAACCACTAGTCAATACCTATTTGCCCTTCGAGATCCGCACTTTTCTCAGCGGCCTCTGCTACTTTTCTAGCGTCATGAATACCTTTCTCGCTTTTTCGTATAATTTCTTGGGCCATCTATCGGCCACCATTGTCCCAGATGTCGGTGAAAAATTTTCCACCAACCAGGCTCGCTTCGGCCGAGGGGCTTTTATATCTTCAGAGGATAAGGCGGCTTCGGATTGTGCCAAGAATTTCACATGGTCACAGCCTTTCCTCTCCAAAATAGTGGCAATCCCCCTGGCACCCGAAAAGGCACATATGTCTCCACGACTATTCAAAATTTCTTCAAAGGCTTCAGCTTCGTGGTTGATCCATCCAATTGGGCCTTCGGGGTCACCCCTTATGAAGTTCTCCTCACTTGAGAATGCGCCAACGCTGGCGAAGCTGGTTCTTATTTTCTTAACACATTCTATAGATTTTTCATAACACTTTTTCTTGGATGCCCGAAGCTCTTCAACGTTTTTTTCTAAGTGATTGGCCCATTGTTCACTAATTTCTCGTTTTGTTTCTTCAAGTGTGCACTCTTCTTTAGCTCTGACTAGCTGTTTCCGAAGATCCTCGATTTCGTGCTTCTGAGCCTCAGCTTGATCTTTGAAAGCAGCTTCGTCTTCTTTTATTTTATTCACTAACGAGTGCAATATTTTATCTTTTTCGAGACCTTCGTTCCTTAGTTCAATTACTTCGGAACGAAGGTTGCTCAAGGCTATGGTACACCCTTCGTCTTCAACATCTTTTTGTGCCCTGAGGGCATTGCTAAGTATAAGGCCCTGGAAAAAATATGTGTTAATAAGTTTAAGCAAATAAAAAAATTTTGGTTTCAAGAAAAAATACAAAGATCTCGTTTTTTCACCTTTAAACTATTGTATGCTAAGCTATCGGCCAGCTCGTTCTTTGACAACACTGAGAGCCCATCTTCTAGTGTTGGGAATCCGAAGCTTTTGCTCATCTCCCGACAGACAGAGATCTCCTTGCTGTCAGGGAGACAATACAAGAAGTCTTCTTCTCCGCTGCCGTTGAATATTAACGCCCCCTTTGGATATTTCAGTTTCTGGGCATAGAACTGAGCCTCTTGCTTTTCTTTTTCAGTCATCTCTTTCCCTGAAGCATATCGTAAAATATAATTGAAAGCTTCGGAAAATGATTCGGGGGCGGCAGTGTCAGTTTCTTCAGCTGAAATTTGTTCTGCTGCTTATGTTTCTTTGGTTTCCAAGGATTTCACCTTGGCGGGCTCTGAAGGCTCAGCTTCAGACTCAGCTTGGTGCTTTGAAGCTTCGGCACCAAAGGCTTCAATTTGCACTTCGGGACTTTCAACAATTTTCTTCGGAGTAGTGCTTGAAGACTTTATTGTCTCCAAAACATCCAGTACATTAACCATCCTTTTTCTTTTGGGGGTCATTGCTGGACCCTTTTGGCTTTTTGGTGCTTCAACTTTTGATGAAGGACTTAAAATTTCATATGTCCTTGTTTCTGAAGCCTTCGGTTCTTCTATTTTCTCCATCTTCGGCATTATGACTGGCTCTTCAACATTCGGTAGGGGAGTCGGCTCCTTGGCTTTGATGGCCGAAGAGGTTTCACCGACAAATTTAGGCACTGTGGCCGGTTCAATATAGCGTGGCCGGTGCGTAAGAACCTTTATCTTTTTCCTCTCCGGCGCTGGCTCACTAGGAGCGGCTGAAGCAACTTCCTTCGCTGAAGCAGTATCTTTCCTTTTCTGACCCCGTGTTGGGTAACGGTAGTCAGGGTACACGAACCCAATGGCATCAAATACTCGATTGAGTCTTTTCTTCTTCCGGCCTCCGAAGGCTGCGGACAATGCAGTATCTTCTGCCTTCGAGTATGGCCCAAGCAGCTCATCGCTATGGCCTCAATACTTTTCAGCCAGTCATCATCTGGCTCAACGAATTTATCTCCATATTTGAAGGTGAATTTTAACCTAACTAGTCCACCTTCGTTAGGTTCGCTGACGGTTTCCTTCGGCATTTCCCACTTTTCTGCAAGTGGCCATACTCTGAAGGCAATGTGTTCTTGGATCAAATCCCTTGTCCCGATGAAAGAACAAACCACGCCGAAGGCCCTCTGGCATTCTTCGGCTGCTTCGTCAATTTCCACCTTCGGCTTCCGAAGGCCGAAGCGCTGCCAGATAGGGCGCATAATGATATCTTTAATATCTTCTCGCGTCTTCAAGTCGTTCTTCACATAGAACCATTCCTTCATCTAGTCCCCAGGCCATCTCTTCCGAAAAGTTGGCACAGGACAGCTCGACCCAGAGTGGGCGTCGAAGCTATAGCAGCCAAAATTGTTATGGTATTGCTCTTTACCCCAAGGTTTTGTCTCATATAATAACTCATGCATGCTACAGAAACTTTTGGCATTTGGCTCCAAACCTTGACTCTTCACAGCCCATACGAAGATGCCCATCCTTATGATTGCTTCGGGAGTAATTTGATGGAGGCATATTTCAAATATCTTCAAAACTTCCACGACAAAACTGCTCAAGGGAAACCGAAGTCCAGCCTTAAAGAAGCTTCGGAATATCACGACTTCATTCTCCTCGGGAGTCGGACAAGTTCTCTCCTTCGTCAGCCCTCACAATAGACAAGTCCCGAAAATATCTACCCCTCATATTGACAAGATGGCTTTGTTTAATGCTTGATTTCCCAAAAACTGCATGGCTTGGTCGCCAAGGTCGATATTCGGAATCTTCACCACCACTTTCCACATCATAGCTGTCACTATCACTAGTGTCTTCAGAGAGGCCCTCTAAAATCTCCTTAGTAATCTTCTCTGTGTTTGTCTTTGCTATTGATTCAAGGAAGCCGAGATTCATCTCTTCGGAAAGGCTTAGCTTCGACTCAGCGACAGCTTTCTTGTCTTCAGACATCTTCGAAAATGCCAAGAAAGTGCTCTCAAATACGAAGCTTAAAAATTTAAAAAAGCCAGGCAAGCGTTGGTGTGCAAAGAGCTAAAAATTAGGAAGGCAAGAGCAGACGCCAAGAAAGCATGCTAAATGTGCTCGCGGTGCGTTCTTATTTATACGCCCAATGCGTTGCAAGTGGCAGGGCCCCACTTGTCATTGACTATTGCTATTCTAGCAAAGGAAAGATGTTTTTTCAGACCTTCGGCTTAAGGCCTTCGTCCATATCGCAATCTGAATTTATTATTCTAGCAAACTAATATTGCGAGGGGCTACTGTTGGGGGCCTTCGGCCTTCGAAGGTCCTCAAAAACATGATTTGACAATGTTTTCCAAGTGAAATATGTGAACAGGTATCTTCGGAATCGGTTCATGAGCATACAAGACATTGGTCAGGACGAAGCCTGAGCGAGACGAAAGGTGATTATGACGAAGGACAAGGTGATCACGAAGTTGTGCGCAGAAAAGCTTCGGCATGACAGCAGAAAAGGGGAACCGACTTAAAGATGAAAAGGCAAATTAGACCTCGAAGAATTACTATAGAGTTATTAGCAAATGTAAAGGGCATGAATGTAATTCTACATGGGCTGCGTCCCTTGCCTATAAATAGATAAACAGTACTCCCGTACTGTTCACGCTGACTGGCATTCGCTTTTTGCATCACGCTTGTACCCTTTCTTTTCTTCAAACCAAAGGTACATCTATAATTTGTAATTGTGGATATGGTAATGCAAATAAAAATAAGTTGATGATGTTTATATTGTTTTTTGTATTTCGTATATGAATTCTTTCCCATTATTTATTGTGTTTACGAAGGTTTTTCCTTCATAACCTTCGTCCGGAATTCATTATATCCGAAGGGAAATAATGTCTCGAAGGACGAAGGACTTTAACATTTAACACTTTTCATGTTGCCTTGTTCTTAACTCTTAGCATTTGAGAACAAGTCCCCAACAACTGGGCAGCACGCAATGCATCAAAAACAGCACTTAAATGTTCCAAATGCTCTTTCTTAGATTTGCTGTAAATAAGGATATCATCAAAATAAACAACCAAAAAAATCCTATGAAGGGCCTCAGAACTTCATTCATCACTCGCATAAAAGTGCTGGGAGCATTAGTCAATCCAAACGACATAACCAACAATTCATATAAACCAAATTTTGTTTTAAAAGCTGTTTTCCATTCATCACCCAGTTTCATTCTAATCTGGTGGTAACCACTACGCAAATCAATCTTAGTGAAAATAATGGCACCACTAAGCTCATCTAGCATATCATCAAGGCGTGGTATAGGATATCAATAACGAATAGTGATGTTATTAATAGCACGACAGACTACACACATACGCCATGACCCATCTTTCTTGGGAACAAGTAACACAGGAACAGAGCAAGGGCTAAGAGACTCACGAATGTATCCCTTATCAAGCAACGCCTGTACCTGGCGCTGAATCTCCTTCGTCTCATCCGGATTTGTACGGTACGGTGCGCGGTTCGGAAGCTGTGCGCCGAGGATGAGGTCGATCTGGTGCTCAATGCCACGAAGTGGTGGGAGACCCGGTGGTAAGTCTTTGGGAAAGACATCAGCGTACTCCTGCAAAAGGTTAGCAACCATAGGGGGAATAGCCAAAGATGGTACATCATCAAGTGAAATGAGGACACTAGAGCATACAAGTGCATAGCTTGGCAAATGAGCACCGTGTAGATCATCAAAATCAGCACGTGTAGCAAGTAAAACAGGAGCCTTCAACTTGATTTTAGAAGGAACAGAGGGTGATGGATCAAGTTGTTTAGCAGTTATAGTAGCTCGGGCAAGATCATCTTTAACAATTTGTTTAGGTGTCATTGGATGTATAATTATTTTCTGACCCTTAAAAATGAAAGAATAATGATTCGAACGACCATGATGCAAGCTATCAGTATCATATTGCCAAGGTCGACCAAGTAACAAAGAGCATGCTTCCATGGGAATAACATCAGAATCAACAAAATCAGAATAAGCACCCATGGAGAAAGGAACACGCACGGAACGTGTGATTTTTATTTTACCACCATCATTAAGCCATTGAATGTGATATGGGTTTGGATGCTTACGAGTGGGTAACGACAACTTTTCGACCAGCATGGTGCTCGCCAAATTGTTACAACTGCCGCTGTCGATAATGATGCGAATTGACCGCTCCTGCACAACACCCTTTGTATGGAACAGAGTGTGTCGCTAATTCTTCTCGGGCAAAGCGACCTGTGTACTAAGAACACGCTGCACAACAAGACTTTCATACCTATCAGCGTCGCCCGGGTTGACATGTACCTCCGCCTGAGCTGCATGGTCAGTGGCAAGTAGTGCATGTTCAATTTCTTCATAATCACTAGCGGAAGAGTACTCACCATCGTCACGAATGAGCAAAGTGCGCTTGTTTGGGCAGTCCCGAATCACATGGCCTAATCCTCTACAGCGATAACACTGAATATCCCGTGTACGACCTGTGGGTGGGGCAGTGCTGGCTGGTTTGGTCTTCTTCTCGCGTGGAGTAGTGGTGGACGTGGATGGCGCAGGGGAAACTGGTGCTGAGGTGGATGTCGAGCTTCGTCCTGCAAAAGGGTTAGAATATGTCTTCGAGCGGCGTCCGTGCACTTCACGTTCAGCTTTGCAAGCATATTCAAATAAAGTAGTCATATCATAATATTCTTTATAATCAAGTATATCCTGGATTTCGCGGTTTAAACCACCACGAAAACGTGCCATAGCAGCGTCGTTGTCCTCCAATATCCCACAACGAATCATACCTTTTTGTAACTCCTGGAAATAGTCCTCAACAGATTGAGAACCTTGCTGAAAATGCTGCATTTTATTAAGCAAATCACGAGCAAAATACAAAGGCACAAATCGATGTCGCATCGCATCTTTCAACTGATCCCAAGTGGTTGGAATGGCAGTGGGATGCTTTATTTTATACTCACGCCACCAAATTAAAGCAAAATCAGTAAATTCACTAATAGCAACTTTAACCTGAGAATGTGCAGCAATATCATAGCATGAAAATTTTTGTTCAACCTCTAACTCCCAATCAAGATATGCAGCAGGATCATATTTGCCATTAAAAGGTGGAATTTTAAATTTAATCTTAGAAAATAAGTCATTAGGGGGATGACAAACCACACGGCGTGCACGACCACGGCGATCTCCATCGTCCCACTCAGTGTCACCACCATAGTCCTGCTCCATATTTGTGGTCAACGCATCAAGGCGTGCCAGGATGGTGTCGAGTGTGGTGCGAGTCACCGTTTGAGCAAGGTCAAGCTGGTTGAAACGTTCGGTCGTCGAAGTGACCGTTGAATCAAGCCTTTCATGCATCGTCCTAATGTCAGCAGCAAGTCCATCAACTTGTCCCCTTACTTCCAGCAACTAGGCATCCACCGTGTCGTGTGCTCCTGCCATAGTTAGCGCAAACACCAAAACACCAAAAGAAGAAAAACCGACGACAACAGGGAAATGGTGGTGACAACTCGCTCAATGGAATGTTGTTATCAAGTTCTTATCCGTTCTTACCAAGCCACAGTAGTGAACTGCAACCAACAGGTGGAACCGGTGAAAGATTGGATGAGAGATTGCCTGGAGAAACAGAAAGCTTCTCGTCGTAGAAATATGTGGAGTTTTGGGTAGGCTGCACTCAAGTCAAGGATTAACACGATCAAACAATAATGCAAAGTTGAATTATAGTGCAAAACACGAAACTATATTGCTGGCCACAAGTGGAAAGGACGGATGGAACTAGCAGAATGGCAGTACAGTAAATATTGTACTAGCGAGGCCAAAAAGGCACTAGTAGGAATCACAGGGTAATTTTTTTCTTTTTTGTATGATTTTTTTGATATTTTTCTCAGCACAAGAAGCAACAAAATAGGAGCTACACGAAGTTTCACCTAAAACAGAGTTCATATGTGGTCTACAGAAAATCAGGAAGTTCTCTGAAAAGCGTGCGAGAACTTTGACGAATTTTTTTCTTTATTTTCCTGAATTTTTTTGACAATTTTCTCGAAACCAAACAGACCGAAGGTGGGTTTGGCCGGCCTCAGAATGGTGTCAACCAGCTCCTGTAAAAATTTCAGATTTTTTAAACAACCGAGCGAAAAGTTATGCCCGGTTTAAGCAAGGTATGTTTAAAGCGACCGAGATGAGACAACCGTTTTGTATCCTTTCTCCTTCGTTTTCTTTTTTTTGTTTCTGTTTTTTTTACGTAACCGAAGGAGAAAAACAAGGAAGCGGCGTTGACTCGGTTTGTTTTTTCTGTTTTTTTTTTGACGTAACTGAAGGAGAAAAATAAGGAAGCGGCGTTGACTCGGTTTGTGGCGTGATCAAACGGAATATGGTGGCGGCGCGCTAGGGTTTGAATGGTGGAATAACACAATGCAACCAACAACAAATGACATGAAAGCACACAAATTCAACAATGCAGATTATTGAAAGAAAGTGTGAGGCTCAAAAGGGTGCTGGGATAAGGTCTAACCTAAATTTTTATGTGGTTTTGTGGACTGTAGGAGAAAAAACACTCGATAAACTCACCGATCAACCTGGAAATCTGATACCACTTGATAGAGCTGGAGTGCCCGATCTTTCGGTGAGTGGAGATAATTCCGATTTGGTGGAAGTAGACCCTCACGATCCGACTACGACGAGCGAACCCGAAGCGCCAATGCAATCGCTGAACCAACTCCCAATGGTTACCGACCTTGCTGATGCGAGATCGGCCTGATCACGAAGATCGTTTCCTGTGCGCAATCGAAGAACGAACAAGAAAAAGATGCGAGCAATCTTAATATCACTCGAGGTGGAGTTCTGAATCACAGAGGGCAGCATGTATTTGTGCGTGTTCTGGGGTAGCTAAAGCTAGATGTAAAACAAAACTCGAAGAACAAAGGAGGTGCAGCTCCTAGATAAATAGAGAGAGGGGGCGCAGCCCCTAGGGGCGGCCAACCCTAGGTCGTCCACTATGGGCCGCAGTTGGGCTGGTCGTCTATTCTTCTGGGCCCTCATTCTTCAGTAGCATGACGAAGTTAAGATCTCTGGCACGGGCCCGAGTGATTGGCCCAGCTAATGAAGGAAGTGGCGCTTGATGTGGAGGTGCTGCTGGTGTAGTCGTACTAATAGTGATGTCCTCATCAAGCTTGCTCCTGGTCTTCCTCTTGGTCAGTTCCTTGCTCGGGGATGAGCACGTACTCTCCGTCAGCGAGATTACAATCTAATGAATGCAATGAGTAAGATACATGCATGGTATGATATGTGCTTTAGCAATTAAACTTTGATGGTGAATGATCCACTTAAATCAGATAGAGTTTAATCTTGCTACTAAAGATTTTTGGTGGTGTACTTAGTAATTTAGATCAATCTCAGTTAAACTAAGTGGTAAGTCCATTTTGGTGTTCCACTGAATTCTTTTTAAAGCCTTAGTGAGAATTTGTCAAGATTTCTAGTTGACTTATTGGGGTGAGGTTTATCTTTCATTTCTTTCCCTCTATTTCTGTTGGGGGCCTTCGGCTTCCGAAGGTCCTCAAAAACATGATTTAACAATGTTTCTGGAGTATAATACATGAGCAGGTATCTTCGGATTCGGATCAGAACCACAGTGTGAAGAAGCGCAAAGAACACGAAGGTTGGCACAGAGCCGAAGATATGTGCAGGAGAGCTTCGACACAATAGCAGAAAAGGAAACCGACTTAAAAAGGAAAAGGTTATTCAGACCTCAATGAGTTACTATAGAGTCATTAGCAAATGTAAAGGGCATGGGTGTAATTTTACATGGGCTGCGTCCCGTGCCTATAGATAGATGAACAGTGCTCCCGTACTGTTCACGCTGACTTGGCATTTGCTTTTGCGTTACGCTTGTACTTTTACCTTCCCTCAAGCCGAAGGTATATTTGTAATTTATATCATTTCTATTTTTCCATAATAATAAAATAGAAATGAGTTGATAATAATACTTAATTGTTTATGTTATCTCTTATACTTTATATGAATCCTTCTTCATTATTATTATATGTTGTGATGATGAAGGTATGTCCTTCATAACCTTCGTCCGAAAATCATTATATCCTAAGGGAAATAATGCTTCGAAGGACGAAGGACTTTAACGTTTAACAATTTTTGTGTTGCCTTGTTCTTAACTCATAGCATTTGAGAACAAGTCCCCAACATTGGCGCCCACCTCTGGTGAACTCTTTTCGACCACCTTCGGCAAGCACTGACCTTCGTCATGCCACCGAAGAAAGCTTTGGCGACAGGGGCTGCCGCTCTGCAGCCGCTGGACCAGAACCAGGAGACCCTTTCTCTTCGAGAGGCCCGATGCCAGAAGAGGAAGGCATGCTTTCGAAGCTATTCTTCATCCATCATATTTATGCATGAAGATACCTTCAGAACAAGGGCTCATTGTTGTTCACGGGAGTCAAGAAGCTGCCAGGAAGGCCAAAGGGAGTTGGACGGATTCAAAGGCTATCCATAACATAGATGAAGCCATAGCTTATCAGCAGTATAAGCACAAAAGAGAGAAGGCTGCTTCAGCGGATCAGCCGAAGCCTATGCTCCTGTGTGAAGACATAGAAGACCAAAAGGTACTACTGGGATCTCAGTTATCTGGTGAACAAGAAAAGACTCTGCTAAGGTTTTTGTTCAACAACAAAGGTGTCTTCGCTTGGATAGCTAACGATCTTTGTGGTGTTAATAGAGATGTCATTGAGCATTCACTCAATGTGGATCCATCTTTCAGACCAAGAAAGCAGAGACTTCGGAAAATGTCTGAGGATAAAGCCAAAGGTGCACGAAATGAAGTAAAGAGACTTCTCAGTACCGGTGTTATCAGAGAAGAAACATATCCAGAGTGGCTAGCTAACACTGTTATGGTGAAGAAGTCTAATGGGAAATGGAGAATGTGTATTGATTTAACAAACCTCAACAAGGCATGTCCAAAGGATGAGTTCCCTTAAACAAGAATAGACTCCCTAGTATATGCAGCAGCTTCTTCGGAACTCATGAGCTTATTGGACTGCTACTCAGGCTATCATCAAATTTGGATGAAGAAAGAGGATGAGCCAAAGACAAGCTTCATAACTCCCAGTGGTACTTATTGCTACCTTCGGATGCCTGAGGGGCTCAAAAATGCTGGAGGAAGCTTCAGCAGAATGACTGCTAAGGTTCTTCACTCTCAAATAGGCAGAAATGTGCTAACTTATGTTGATGACATTATAGTAAAAAGCACAAAACAAGAAAATCATGTTGCCGATTTGCAAGAGACGTTTTCCAATTTCAAGCAAGCTGGTCTCAAGTTGAATCCAGAAAAGTGTGTTTTTGGAGTGAAGAAGGGCAAGTTTCTTGGCTGTCTGGTATCAACAAAGGGTATCGAAGCTTATCCAAGCAAGGTCGAAGTTATCCTTCGGATGGAACCGCCAAATTCAAAGAAGGGGCTCAACGGTTGGCAGGAAGGCTGGCATCGTTGAATAGATTTATATCAAGATCAGCAGAGAGAAACTTACCATTCTTTGAAATATTGAAGTCAGCCGAAGTCATTCAGTGGGGTCCGATTCAACAGAAAGCCTTCGAAGAGTTAAAACAATATCTGATAGATTTGACAACTCTAACTCCACCTTCATCAGGAACTCCGCTACTCCTATATGTGGTTGCCTCCCATTCTGCAGTCAGTGCGACACTTGTACAGGAGAAGCATGATGGCCAGGTAAAAAGACAAGCACTGATATACTTCGTCTCCGAAGTACTCAGTTTATCAAAGAAAAATTACACAGAATTGGGGAAGGTATTGTATGCTGTGTTGATGGCCTCCAGGAAGCTTCGGCATTACTTTCAAGCATATTATATAATAGTGCCTTCATCACAACCTCTGAAGGACATAATGAGGAACAGAGAAGCTACAAGAAGAATTGGAAAATGGGCTGCGGAGCTTAATGAATTCACCATTGATTATGTACATAGATCCTCAATTTAATCTCAGGCGTTAGCAGATTTCATTGCTGATTGGACGCTAGGGGCTCAGGGAGAAGACGCAACAAAAGATGCCGAACCTTGGACAATATTCTGTGACGGCTCTTGGGGAACCTTCGGCGCAGGAGCAGCTGCTGTTCTAGTAGTGCCCTCTAAAGTCAGGACATGTTATGCAGTAAAGTTAGACTTTAGTTGCACAAATAACATTGCCGAGTACGAAGCTCTTCTTTTAGGGCTTCAGAAGCTAAAGGCAATGTGAATAAGAAGGGCAATCCTCAAAACTAATTCCCAACTTATTTTTGGCCATGTGGACAAAAGTAGCAAGGCAAGGGATCCGAAGCTTGAAAAATATTTGGATGCAGTCCGAAGATTGGAAGCTTCTTTTGAGGGATTTTCTGTAAAAAATATCCCAAGGGGGAAAATGAGCATGCAGATTTGCTAGCTAAGTCAGCGGCACAGGGGCTCCCTTTGCCTTCGGAAGTATTCTTTGAAACAATAAAAGCACCTTCAGTCGAACTTATGGAGAGAGCAGTGCTTACAATATCACCTGTACATAGTGAAGATTGGAGGACTGAGATTATATCTTTCCTCCAAGGCAACTGTCTTTCGGATGACAAAGTTTACAATAAAAGAATGGAAGCAAGAACAAGACCATATGTAATCATAGAAGGGGAGTTATATAAATATGGAGTCTGATCTCCATTACTCAAGTGCTTGTCGAGAGCCGAAGGTCAAGAATTGATGAAGGAAATACATGCAGGATTATTTGGGTCTCGTATTGGGTCTAGGCCTTTGCTGGGGAAGGTTTTCATAGAAGGATTTTACTGGCCGAAGGCAGCTTCGGATGCAGCAGTCTTGGTTCAAAATGTGAAAATTGCCAAAGATGCGCAAGAGACCAGAAACAACCTTCTTCTTTAACCTAGCTAATACAGGCAACTTGGCCACTGCAAAGGTGGGGTCTGGATTTGTTAGGTCCACTTCCACCAGCACAAGGAAATTTGAAATATGTTGTTGTAGCAGTGGAATATTTCTCTAAGTGGATCGAAGCAAAGCCCTTAGCCACAATAACTTCGGCCACAATACAGAAATTCTTTTGGCAAAATATTGTTTGTCGCTTCAGCGTGCTGAAGGCAATAGCTATTGACAATGGAACTCAATTTGATGTTGAAACGTTCAAAGATTTTTGTGACCGAATTGGTACAAAAATTCAATTTGCATCAGTAAGGCATCCAGAATCAAATGGGTTAGTAGAGAGAGCAAATGGAATTATAATGACAGGAATAATAAAGTTAATCTTCAATCAGCCTAGAGGAAAGTGGCCAAATGAGTTGATCAAAGTGGTGTGGAGCCATTACACAATTGTCTCAAGGTCAACAAGTTTTACACCTTTCAAGCTCCTGTTCGGTGACGAAGCAATAACACCAGAAGAAGCAAAGACATGATCAATAAGAACCACAGCTTCAGCGGAGGACGAAGCTGATTCTCAAATGACAAAAGACACTATAGAAGGGACCAGACTTTAGGCCATAGAACACATAAATAAGTATTAGGCCAAAACAATAAAATGGTGTGATAAGAAAGTTTGATTGAAAAATATCAAGTCAGGTCCTTTAGTGCTTCGGAGAGTAGCCAACCCAGATACAGTGGGCAAGCTACAACTGAAATGGGAAGGTCCTTTTTGGTAGTATCTTCGTCAAGACCCGGTTCTTACAGATTGAAGGATATGGACGGCAACGACATACCCAGATCTTGGAATGCGGATGAGCTTCGATGGTATTATGTGTAATTGATGTAACCTTTTCTATTTTTCCTATGGCACCCTTTTCCTTTCGGGAGGAGAGAAAGGTTTTTAACGGGGCCATAGTTTGTAATTTTTTATTCTAATTTAGCCCTATGCAATACAAAGGCCAAAATTCCCCAAAAATGTAACATGTAATATCAGAACCTGCACCATCGAGTGCAAAAGAGAACAGGGAAAAGCTCAAAAGTCATCCCCAAGGGGATGCAAAGCTCAAATCATTCCAAGGATGACGAAGCTACAAAAAGTCGTTCCTAAGGGATCGTAGAGTAAGTTCCAAAGCTACAAAAAGTTGTTCCTAAGGGAGCGTAGAGTAAGTCCCGAAGCTCAAAAGTCGTTCTTAAGGGAATGCAGAGTCAAATACCACCGAAATAGAAGGTGAAGAAGCTCCAAAGTCGTTCCTAAGGGGATGCAGAGCTTAAATGCCACCGAAATAGAAGGTGAAGAAGCTCCAAAGTCGTTCCTAAGGGGATGCAGAGCTTAAATGCCACCGAAATAGAATGTGAAGAAGCTCCAAAGTCGTTCCTAAGGGAATGCAGAGCTTAAAGACTCCAAAATCATTCCTAAGGGGATGCAGAGTCTGGGTGTGGCTTCGTGTGCGTTTGGGTCATACATTTGCATGTTACATTACATCATTTATTGCATTCATACAGACATTCATTAGACATTCATAGGATCATCATCATCATGACATAAAGCACGAACAAAAATAGTCCGGCTTCGGCGACAAAGTGCTTCGTTGAACACGAAGAAGCTTCGCTTCAAACATAAATACAGGCATTTTATGCAAGGAAATGCTTCGATGTGTACGAAAAGAAGGGAAGGTGTTTTTCTCCTTCGGCTCAAAAGATACACGAATTTCATCCACAACAAAGCAATACGTACATGGATGGAAAGGTAAAATTATATTATAAGGTATGGACAAATATACACAGTATTGAGTTCAACTCTTGATTACAATTCTTTACAAAAATAATACAAATATTCCCTAAGCTCTATACAGGAAGGCATAAAAGGAAGCTTCGGGCCAGCAACCTTCGGAATGTGCTATGGACTATTAACCTTCGGCACCACCATCTTGCACACATACGATGGTATAAGGTAAAAGTGACGATAAAAATCAAGGCATACAACAGGTAAAAGTTTCTTACTGATTTATGTAGATCCCGAGCTTCTTCTCCAGCCAACTCTCATCCGCCTTCAGCCCAAATTTGAGTGATGAATCTATTTCCGATACTTCGGGCCTCACCAGGAATATTAATCAGGTCTGATGACAACAAGCTAAAGGTTGGTTTGTTTACTGTCTTCGCATGCGTGCATCCGGCCTTCAAGAATGCAGCAGTCGTGCCACGAGAAGCTAGCAGAGCACAGAAGTCACCATGCCCAGCTATCACTTCATCGAGTGCATCTACTTTATTTTCAATGCGCTTGAAGGTATCTGATATATCTCTAGCCGAAGGGGCAATATCTTCAGAACTAGCCCCAACCGAGCTGAAGACTCCTTTTAACCATTGCACGCAGCGACTGCCAAATTCCAAGCATGTGTTTCGAAGGTCCCTCAGAGATTCCTGCAGCTTCGTGTTCTTATCTCCGAAGCGGATTCAGACACCGGTTGGATAACATAGCAACTATCGAGAGTCCGAATAAATGAGTCTGGACGGGAGTTGCGAGACGAGATTGACTTTCGAATTTGTGTTTGCTTCAAGAAACAAAAAGTTTCAATAGGATCCAAATTTGGTTGTTCTTGAGATCGAATAATTCCGAACCTGGTGAAACTTTCATGAGTAACTTGATGAATGGAGATAGATGCGATCGAGAAATAGAAATTTTTACTGCGCATCCGAGATTAGGATAAATCTCCCGACATAACACGAAATAGACACCTGGGGTGTCACACCCATCCATCTCTTGATCTTTTCACTGCCTATTTAAGAATAACCGGGGGGAAGAAGTGGGACTAAAGGAGAGATCCTTACCTCTATCATCAACCACGGTGTGTAGCTTCAACATAGTTTTGTTGCCTTCCCTTCCCCAAACTATACCCTAGACACGCCCAAATTCGCTGGTCAAGTGACTCAACGTGTCAGGTGACCACGTCACCGACGCCTCAACCTCACGTGGCCAGGCAAATACGGTATGGTTTGACGCCTATGATTCAATGTTCTAGTATCCTTATAGGCTGGTGAAGCTCACCGAGGTAGCCGTTTGGTCATTGTTGTCATAGTTTGGTTGGAACATGAGCTCAACGCCACGTACTAGCTCATGAACTACCCCGGTGTCAACCCACCAAAATTCTGTTGGTCCGACGTCGGTTCGTGTAAACATCACGTCGTCCATGTCCTACTAGTGCTCACTATGCCCTTAATTTTAACCCTCCGGTACTTGTACCGTATGGATGGATGCCGCAGACCCGGAACCCCGTCGTGGGTGCGGTTAGGTCGCTCTGGAGGTTTACGAGCTAAATCTATGCCCAAGACTACTCGATTTAGGTCAGGATTAGGTCTGGCAGGTGTTTGATGGACGCTCGAGCTCTCCGTCGTTGTGGCATGGCGGGATGTTCACCCGCGCCGCCGGTCGGACTCGAGGACCTGATTTTGAAAGACAAAGAAGTTAGGAGGGGCTGAAGGTAAAGTGTTATTGACACATAGAAGTCGGTCGAGGATTTCCTTTCAAATGTTTAAACCGGCAGGGGCCTTTGCGCAAATCCACCCGCGCGGTCGCGGGCGCGCTCGAATTCTGCGTAGGCCTAGGTCTGGTGGGCTGATTTCGGCCCAATATTGTTATTAGTTTTTCCTTTTCTTTTTTCGATTAAGTTTGGAAATCCATAGAAATTAGTAGAAAATTGGTAAAAATATGAGACCAATTTTAGTAAACTTCTAAAATCATTTAGTATTTAATAAAAATAGTTCCCAGATTTTTAGTCCAAACCTGGATTTATTTGGCATTTAAAGATGCCTAAACCTAGCCTTTTAGAATTTTAGAATTAATTTGGTAGCTCCTGTCACACCCAATTTTGGAAGGTAAACCGAATGCGAACCATGTACGTGCCAGGATCAGAAATTCACGTACACAGCGATTACATAAATGACTCATCATAGCACAATGCTTCAAATATAATAAAGAGTAAGTAATAATATGAAAGACTAGAGTCATTTACATAATATAATCAAAGTGCACAGAATAGAAACATAGCCAATGTAAATTAACCCACCACAGGCAGCTGACTGGGGGAGGTCGCTAGCCTAATCCTCGAACTTGTCAAAGTCTTGGAACTCCTGGAGATCTGCTTCGACGCCTTCTTCTTTACCTGAGCATAGATTGCACCAAAGGCATCCTGGTGTTTTGTGAAAGCAAGGGTGAGTACACATAAACGTACTCAACAAATGTCCCGTTTGGCTGAGGTGGACTAGCTTTATGTGGAGTTAAGCTCAAGCAGTTGCTTTTAGTTGGTCAGGTATTTATTATTAGTGGAAGCCAAGTTTTATCATATAATCAACCTGTGAATCATTTCCTCATCGAGGAACATCATTATCATCATCGAACCAAAATAATAAATAGAACCTTTGTATATCGAACCATCTGTATCTCTAATCAAAGAGGATCCCAAGGCCGCTCATAACCGTGAGCACGGCTGATATATAAGTTTATAATCCTCTGCAGAGGTCGCACACTTTACCCACGAGTCATGATTCCCTTTCTGCCCGGGGAGAGCTAATCCCCATTGACTACTACCTAGGTGGCCTAGCAGGGTATCACTACCTAGCCTTTACAAAGACTCCCCTGGTGCATAGCTACTCGTTAGGTTTCGCTAGTCATACAAACGCAGTACACCTCCCCAAGGTGGGTGACTAACAAAACCAAATCGAATGAACCTCTGCACCCCCGCCTTGGCAGAGCGAGCACTATGCCCTAGCCCCCATTGATGGCCCTCCAACAAAGCCAACTATACCCCAAGGTTCATCTAATTAATCAGCTAAGGGCGTCCCATTCCACCCTCATGGATGCACTGTTGTAACACCCCTGGTGTTACTGTCACTAAAACTTGAGCATAACATCATGAGCATTAGCATATCATGTGTTTTTTACACTTAGAGTGCATTCACTAGGCAAAAATCTCAAACAAGTTGTATTGATGTGATTGGTCATGGGTGAAACCCTAGGGTAGGGTACTTAACCCTAAACTAGGCTTAGGAGTGTCAATAAAGCCCAAATGAGAGAAAACTTCAAAACTCATGAGAAATAATCATAAGATATCACATTTAATGGACATAAGTGGCACCCAAACCCTAGAAGTGTCAAAAACCCTAAAAGACCCCTCGAAAACCCAAGTTGAAATGCTAGGGGGTTATATGTAAATTTTGCACACTTTTGGACCCAAGTGCAAAAACCAAGGTATTAGGTTACCCCAAAGCATATGGTTCACACATTTGAGGATTTCCAAGTCAAAAGATGAGGTTTGGGCTTATTTGCAAAAAGCCACTCTACACCTCTCATGTGATTAAGTCTGAAAACCAGTGAACAGGGCTGACTTTGGAGCCCTGTAGTTCTAAAAATATTAGAATTTGCCTTGGGTCAACACATCAAAAGTCTAGAGCTACAATAGGAGAACAACTTTGCTTAAGTAACTAAGCTTTGATCACATACAAAGTTTGGAGAAAAATAGGCTTAAAGGTGTGCTGTCAGTCACTCTGATGACTGAAACTAGGTCACCAGTGACATTGGCCAGACTTTTGGGCCAAATAGGAGTAGGATCTAGTGCTCGATCAAGGATAGTTGCTATAATCCATTTGTAGCTTGGTAATTGTGCTACAAATTTGTTAAAGACAGATTAGCAAGTTCTTACGCGAAAATCCGAGATCTAGGCGTTGCAACTCTGTCTGTTAGGCGCTCTGAATCAGGTTTTCGATGGTACAGTGTTCGGATCAGATCAGTTCAGTTCATCCCACCACCGGTGATCCCGCGCCAGGATCCTCGTCGCCGTTGCGATTCGCGCTCAACGAAGTACCGATTGTTGCTCGGGGTAGTAAATATCATCGTGTGGATGAACTTGAGCCACTATTCACTCCGGCCGCCGTGTCCGCCTAGCTCACGGACGCTTCAGAATCATCCTCGCCGGTGATAGCCACCTCGCGACCTTGCGCCACGTGCCTCGGTGTCTTACCACGTCGCAGTAGCTCGTGTTATGCATATCCGGTGATCGCCGGTGAGCTCGCCACGGTAAAAGCCACCAATTTCTTGCGCCAGAGCACCCCCTTCTCTCCGGCCGCCGCGCGTCTTTCCCCGAATTAATCACCACCGCTCATGGATCCTATAAATTGAGCACACCCTTGGCTCCACTAGGTATTCAAGCATCCCATCCACCCACTCGTGCCTCCAATTACTCACCAGAGAACCCCAATTTTTTGATTTTCCCCAAATCGGTTCGAAACACCACACGAAGTAACCTCGCCGTGGCTAGCTCGTTCTAGGTCCGTTCATGCTCTCTGCTCTCACGTTTCAGTGCCCTTATGTTCTCCTGATGCTCCTCGACCCATTCAATTAAGTTAGACCGTGCTAGATCTCTGGGAAAACTTCTATTCATCCGTAGTTCGCGCTGTCTCCGTGGACAGGGTGATTTAGAGCTCAGATCGTGCAATTGATCGAGGGGAAATGGTTATTAAGGGTTAAATTCGGTGTCAACCGCACGGGAGCACTGGTAGTTGAGTTATCCGGCCGGTACAGGCTCGCCGGAGCTCGGTCTGCAGCCGTGCGACGTCGTGGACTTGACGTTGTGAAGAAATAGAAGTCGAGGGGGTTTTTTGTAGCTATCAGTGAAACACAGGAATAGTGCCGCGACCCCTTTTCAAGTTATTCAAATCGCCTGGGTCTTCTGCGCAAAGTTGACAACGCGGGCGTGGGCGCGCGTGTTTTCGCCTCGGCATGGGTTGTATTGGGCCAGTTTCAGCCCATACTGTTCATGCTTTTCCTTTTTCTTTTTCTACCAGGATTAGAGAATTCATAGAAAATTGTAGAAAAATGCTAAAAATACCAGACCAATTTTGTTATATTCTTAAATTCCTATAGTATTTAATAAAAATAATTTCATGATTTTTAGTTCAAATAAGGAATTATGGAGTATTTGAAATAGCCAAAACCAATATTCCTAGAATTTTAGGAATTGATTAATAACTCCAAAAATCACTAAACATTTTGGATAAGCTTTAAATGTTATTTAGAAGCCTTGGATAAAGTTTGGTAGGATTTGGACTGTAACACCCCAGGTGTTACTGTGCGCTTAACGACGAATATGGACGACTGTCCAGAATATTTCACGAAGCTCGGACCTTAGTGACGTTCAAAAATGCCGAGTCCGGTGTTATTCGAATTTATCGGATAACGGCGAAATTCGTTTAGGTTCAACCAAATCAAATGTCGACTAAAATATCGAATCGGATCTCGTCTGATTTAATCTGTCTACATTTCGCTCCCGTGACGATACTGACATCGTCCCTGGAGGAATTCCGATTGCGATGCCGTATTCGGCTCGCACAGTTTAAAATTTATTTAATTCTAAAAGTGTCGAGCCTAGTGTCAATTTAAAATTAATCGATTAAGACGAACTAAAATTGTCACTTAAGTATTTCGCTCGGTTTGAGCAATCTCTATAAATTCGGTAAATACGCTACTAAGGGCAGACTATTTAAATAAACCGGAACCAGAACAATTGTTAGCCGATTTGGTGTCCTATTTCAAAGTCCAAGTAAATAATATGTTTAACCCATGTATCGTTTTAATTAGATTTGTTTACATCTTGTCTAGGCTCAAATTCTAATATTCTGAAATTCCTTTTACTAAATAAAATATCCTTTTATGATATTTACCACCGCTTAGTCTTTGTATTGATTTTCTGGCCATCGGCTTTATCTAATTGCGCCAAGGTTACACAAATTCATTTGCCGACTGCTCTCTCTCTGAAAATTTTCCCCTGGGCGCACTTTCCCTACTCGCGCTGGCCTGGGATATTTTTCCTGAAGCCGCTGCTGTCCTTATCTCCTCTGATTTGTACACCCGGTCGTCCTCATCCGCTCCGGCTGCTGGGAAGACAAAAAAAATTCTGACCGCCGGTGGTCGTGCTTATCTTCCCCGCGAGTCCCTGCTCCCTGATTTTTTTGTTGCTCGCTCCTGAGCCATGGGGTTCCTGCGCGCTCCCTCTGCTCACCCTGTCGTCTCCATCCATGGCCGATGCGTGCCCCTGCACTATATCTTCCTTGGCCACGCTGAAGTCTGCACCGCATGGGGCCTGCACACTCTCTCCTCTGTTCGTGAGAACAGGGCGGCGTACGCGCAGGCTGGAGGCCGCGGCAGATGCGCTGCTGGCCATCCTCTTAGCGGAGGCCTCGCAGGAGCCAGCAGTAGCCGTGGAGGCGTTTCAGACCATGTGAGCTCCCCACGTCCAAGCTCTAGATCTCATCCATGGCTGCCTCCTTGGTTCGCTGGTCTGTGCGCCCTCTCTCCCTCTGCTGGCTCGCCCCTTCCCCTGCCGAGCAGCTCACCGCGCCCTGAAGCTCCCCTGCATCGCGCCCTCCCATCTCCCTGTTGCCGCGCCTGGCTCGACCCCTGCGCGTGCGTCCTCGCCGCGCCCGAGTGCTCTGCTCACTGGTGCCGCGAGCCCAGCCGGAGCTCCCTCAGCTCACCGCACTCTGTCGAGGCCCCTACTCCCATGCGCGTCCTCGGCTCCCTACTCGCCCAACTCGCGTTTCTCCCCTGCGCACAGCGCTCCATCTCTTCCCAGCGCGCGTAGCCGTGCGCCCAGCTCCCTGTGCCAACGCTCATGCTCGCCATCAGTTGCGCTATGCCGCTGTGCCTCCTTGCGTAAGTGTCGTTGAGCGCTTGCCAGCGCTTTCCCTGTTCGCCGATGGCTCAACCGTTGTTTTTCCGCGAGCTCGCCCCCGTGCTCGGGCTTTAATAATATCAGTCGAGCTCCCTCTACGTCGCGCCCTTCCTGCCCGGTCTCGCAAACACCGAGTTCGCACTGGTCGCAAGCCTATGTGTCCGCGCCGGTATAGCCCCAGTTGCGACACCATGCACCCCTTCGGTCGTTGACGTCATGTCTCGCATTCCGCCTGTTCGATAAAATACCCAAACATATAGACTGTCGACGCACTGCTGCTATAAACGGCTGTCTCCGTCACTTGCGTCAGCTCGCCAGACCTATAGCTCTATATACGTCACCCTCACGTATCGTCATCGAGCCCGTCGAACCCCGTTCTTCCCTGCTCGACATCGTCGAACCCCGAATCCCGGACGTTGGGCAAATGTAAGCGAGGTCCATATGCATCGCTTATTAAGTGCTCGGTCAAAGACTTCAATCGAAGGTCGTCGTTGTTCCGTGCGTCATCAAGAAATCCCAAGAGTCGGGTGAAGACGGAGCTAGCAGCATGATGTTTATCAAGTACTCGATGCAAGGGCTGAACCAGAATCCTTGCCGTATTCGCGGATAACGCGTCAGATTTAGTATGGTAAGCCGATTCATATTTCCGTTAGCTTAATTATTGAATTAGTTTGATGAATGCGATGTGATTATTTTCATAATTTTGGAGTAGTCGCGTTGGGTAGATTTGAGATGTTAATTATGTGACGTATGGTAAATTAGTGAATGAAGTTTAAATTTAGTATTTTAAAATGTCTAAACAATAATATTATTAGTATTGCTAATGACGAATTGTAATTGTTTAATAAAATAATGGTAGGCTATATATGTTAGCTTAGAGTGGTATGTAATTTAATCCAGTTGCATGATCTAAAAAGTGATGTGCTTTTATTCTTGTTCTAGATTTAAATTTCTTAGACCACTAAGTTTAGAGTTTAATTAATTAACTGATAAGTTGTGTTTAGGCTAATCGTGTTAAATGTGTATAGTTTGTTGTTTCTTGATGTTTTTATTAGATTCGGTTAATCTAGAGAAGTGTAATCATTGTGTAGTCGTATATTTGTCGGGGACCATAATTAGGGGTACCTCCAAGACTCCTAATCTCAGCTCGTAACCCCCATCAGCACAAAGCTGCAAAGGCCTGATGGGTGCGATTAAGTCAAGGCTCGGTCCACTCAAGGGACGCGATCTCGCCTCGCCCGAGCCCAGCCTCGGGCAAGGGCGGCCGACCCCGGAGGATTCACGTCTCGCCCGAGGGCCCCCTCAAGCAACGGACACACCTTCGGCTCGCCCGAGGCCCAGTCTTCGCCAAGAAGCAACCTTAGCCCGATAGCCGCGCCGACCGACCGAATCGCAGGAGCATTTAATGCAAAGGTGGCCTGACACCTTTATCCTGACGCGCGCCCTTCAGTCAATAGAGCCGAAGTGACCGCAGTCACTTCGCCGCTCCTCTGACCGGCCTGACAAAAGGACAGCACCGCCTGCGCCGCTCTGACTGCTGCGCCACTCGGCAGAGTGCAGCTGACAGCAGCCAAGTCCGGCCTCGAGCGCCATAGGAAGCTCCGCCTCGCCCAACCCAGGGCTCGGACTCGGGCTCAGCCCCGGAAGACGATGAACTCCGCTTCGCCCGACCCCAGGGCTCGGACTCGGGCTCAGCCCCGGAAGACGACGAACTCCGCATCGCCCGACCCCAGGGCTCGGACTCGGGCTCAGCCCCGGAAGACGACGAACTCCGCTTCGCCCGACCCCAGGGCTCGGACTCGGGCTCAGCCCCAGAAGACGACGAACTCCGCTTCGCCCGACCCCAGGGCTCGGACTCGGGCTCAGCCCCGGAAGACGACGAACTCCGCTTCGCCCGACCCCAGGGCTCGGACTCAGCCCTGGCCTCAGCCGACGGTCTCCGCCTCGCCCAACCCAGGGGCTCGGACTCGACCTCGGCCTTGGAAGACAGACTCGACCTCGACCTCGGAGGAGCCTCCACCTCGCCCAACCCAGGGCTCGGACCGACCACGTCACAGGAGGCGCCATCATTACCCTACCCCAAGCTAACTCAGGCTACGGGGAACAAGACCGGCGTCCCATCTGGCTCGCTCCTGTAAACAAGTAATGATGGCGCCCCGCATGCTCTATGACGATGGCGGCTCTCAGCCCCCTTACGAAAGCAAGGGGACGTCAGCAAGGACTCGACAGTCCCGACAGCTGTCCTTCCGCCATGCTCCAGCGCTCCTCTAACGGCCACGACACCACACGAACCGGGTGCCAAAACCTCTCCGGCTGCCACGATGGCATGTACTTAGGGCACTAGCTCTCCTCCGCTAGACACGTTAGCACACTGCTACACCCCCCATTGTACACCTGGATCCTTTCCTTACGCCTATTAGAAGAAGGTCCAGGGCCCTCTTACAGAGGGTTGGCCGCGCGGGGAAGGACGGGACGGCGCTCGCGTAAGGCCGCTCGCTCCCTCCCGCGTGGACGCTTGTAACCCCCTACTGCAAGCGCACCCGACCTGGGCGCGGGACAAACATGAAGGCCGCGGGTTCCCCCTTTTATGCTGGTCTCCCTCCGGCTTCTTCCCCCCTTCGCGCTCCGTCTCGCGCCGACCCATCTGGGCTGGGGCACGCGGCGACAATTTACTCGTCGGTCCAGGGACCCCCCGGGTTCGAAACACCGGCAGTTGGCGCGCCAGGTAGGGGCCTGCTGCGTGTTGACGAATAGCTTCCCGTCAAGCTCCAGATGGGCAGTCTCCAGCAACCTTTCCAGCCCAGGACGGTGCTCCGTTTCGGGAGTCTTGAGTTCATGTCCCTCGACGGCAGCTACGACATGATACTCCTTCCCCTGACGCGCGACAGCGACAATGGCGGCTGACAACCCGGCCGCCGGCGGCGGAATCGACGACGTCTTCCCCACGTGGTGGAAGAACAACATTCAGGCTTGTCCCGTCCCCTCCCCCACCGACGGAGGAGGAGGCGGGGCAACCAAGGCCAAGCAGGAGGCGGCACCTCGTCGACTGTTGAGCGAGTCGACGGCGCCGGCGCCCCAACGGGGGGCACGTCGGGCATCGACCTCGCGTCTGAGACGAAGACGAGCGCCGTCTCCCCGCAACACGCCAACCCCAAGCAAACGGACGACGCCAGCACGCTCGCAAAGGACTTGCTGGACGTCACCCTCGTACCTAAGACGACGGTGCAGTCTACCCCTGACGTGACTTCGTCACCGCCTGTCGACCAAGAGGTATCGACCGATTCCCATCTCGTGCCTTTTGGATTCAGCCTCGACCCACCAAGCGACTTCGCTTTGGTGGACGCTCTCATAGAGGCGAGTCCAAACCCTCTGGGGTATTGTATGCGATCACCATGGGACCGGCTGACGGCCGTCTCGACCTACGGGCCCCCGGGTTCCGAGGAAGATGACGAGCCCGACTTCTGTTGGGATTTCTCCGGACTTGGTAACCCCAGTGCCATGCGGGACTTCATGACCGCATGCGACTACTGCCTTTCCGACTGTTCCGATGGTAGCCACAGCCTCGGCGACGAGGACTGCGGCCCAAGTCGTGAATGTTTCCACGTCAATCTAGGGGGTCCCAAAGAAGGCAACCATCTTGGTTTGCCGGAGAACGGTGATCCCCCTAGGCCTGTGCCTCGCGTCGACATCCTTCGGGAGCTAGCTGTGGTCCCCGTCCCGACGGGGGGTCATGACCCACAGCTCGAGCAAATCCGCGAGATGCAGGCCAGGCTCGACGAGGGAGCAGGAACACTTGAGCCGTTCCGCCGGGACATTGGGCAGGAATGGGCGGGCCAACCTCCGGCCGGAGAAGTGCGTCATCTACCCCAGGGCATCCAGCACCGCATCGCCGACGATGTCAGGGTAAGGCCGCCACCGGTTTCTAGTGGGGTCGGCCAAAACCTGGCTGCAGCGGCAATACTTCTCCGCGCGATGCCGGAGCCATCTACCACCAAGGGGCGGCGTATCCAGGGAGAGCTCAAGAATCTCCTAGAGGATGCCGCGGTCCGATGGGCCGAAAGCTCTGCCTCCCGAAGGCAGTGGTACCCCTCGGAACATCGCGCCGCGACTTCCCGATTCATGTGGGAAGCCTCGGTCCACACCGGGCGCACGCGCAACACAGCGCCTGCGGCCCTAGGTTGCCTCGGCAACGAGCACCATCACCGCAACCGTCGAGCCCACCTCGACGAGAAGGTGCACCGAGGCTACCACCCCAGGCGTGGTGGATGCTATGACAGCAGGGAGGATCGGAGTCCCTCGCCCGAACCACCCGGTCTGCAGGCTTTCAGCCGGGCCATACGACGGGCGCCATTCCCGACCCGGTTCCAAACTCTGACTACTATCACAAAGTACTTGGGGGAGAGGAGACCGGAACTGTGGCTCGCAGACTACCGGCTGGCCTGCCACCTGGGTGGAACGGACGATGACAACCTCATCATCCGCAACCTCCCCCTGTTCCTCTCCGACACCGCTCGAGCCTGGCTAGAGCACCTGCCTCCGAGGCAGATCTCCAACTGGGATGACCTGGTCCAAGCCTTCGCCGGCAATTTCTAGGGCACGTACGTGCGCCCAGGGAACTCCTGGGATCTCCGAAGCTGCAGCCAGCAGCCAGGGGAGTCTCTCCGAGACCACATCCGGTGATTCTCGAAGCAGCGCACCGAGCTGCCCAACGTCACCGATTCGGATGCCATCGGCGCGTTCCTCGCCGGCACCACCTGCCGCGGCCTGGTGAGCAAGCTGGGTCGCAAGACCCCCACCAGGGCGAGCGAGCTGATGGACATCGCCACCAAGTTCGCCTCTGGCTAGGAGGCAGTTGAGGCCATCTTCTGGAAGGACAAGCAGCCCTAGGGCCGCCTACCGGAAGATGTCCCTGAGGCGTCAACTTAGCGCGGCAGCAAGAAGAAAGGCAAGAAGAAGTCGCAAGCGAAACGCGACGCCGCCGATGCGAACCTTGTTGCTGCCGCTGAGTACAAGAACCCTCAAAAACCTCCCGGAGGTGCCAATCTCTTCGACAAGATGCTCAAGGAGCCGTGCCCCTATCATCAGGGGCCCGTCAAGCACACCCTTGAGGAGTGCGCCATGCTTCGGCGCCACTTTCACAAGGCTGGGCCACCTGCGGATGGTGGCAGGGCCCGCGACGACGATAAGAAGGAGGATCACAAGGCAGGAGAGTTCCCCGAGGTCCACGACTGCTTCATGATCTACGGTGGGCGAGTGGCGAACGCCTCGGCTCGGCACCGCAAGCAAGAGCGTCGGGAGGTCTGCTTGGTAAAGGTGGCGGCGCCAGTCTACCTAGACTGGTCCGACAAGCCCATCACCTTCGACCAGGGCGACCATCCCAACTGCGTGCCGAGCCCGGGGAAATATCCGCTCGTTGTCGACCCCGTCATCGGCAACGTCAGGCTCACCAAGGTCCTCATGGACGGAGGCAGCAGCCTCAACATCATCTACGCCGAGACCCTCGGGCTCCTGCGGATCGATCTGTCCTCGGTCCGGGCAGGCGCTGCGCCTTTTCACGGGATCATCCTCGAGAAGCGCGTCCAACCCCTCGGACAACTCGATCTACCCGTCTGCTTTGGGACACCCTCCAACTTCCGAAGGGAGACCCTCACGTTCGAAGTGGTCGGGTTTCGAGGAACCTACCACGCAGTGTTGGGGAGGCCATGCTACGCCAAGTTCATGGTCGTCCCCAACTACACCTACCTCAAGCTCAAGATGTCGGGCCCCAACGGGGTCATCACCATCGGCCCCACGTACCAACACGCGTACGAATGCGACTTGGAGTGCGTGGAGTACGCCGAGGCCCTCATCGCCGACCTGGAGAGCCTCTCTAAGGAGGCGCCAGACGTGAAGCGCCACGCCGGCAACTTCGAGCCAGCGGAGACGGTTAAATCCGTCCCTCTCGACCCCAGCAACGACGCCTCCAAGCAGATCCGGATCGGCTCCGAGCTCGACCACAAATAGGAAGCAGTGCTCGTCGACTTCCTCCGCGCAAACGCCGATGTTTTCACGTGGAGTCCCTCAGACATGCCCGGCATACCGAGGGATGTCGCCGAGCACTCGCTGGATATCCGAGCTGGAGCCCGACCCATGAAGCAGCCTCTGCGCCGATTCGACGAAGAAAAGCGCAGAGCCATAGGCGAGGAGATCCACAAGCTAATGGTGGCAGGGTTCATCAAAGAGGTATTCCACCCCGAATGGCTTGCCAACCCTGTGCTTGTGAGAAAGAAAGGAGGGAAATGGCGTATGTGTGTAGACTACACTGGTCTAAACAAAGCATGTCCGAAAGTTCCCTACCCTCTGCCTCGCATCGATCAAATCGTGGATTCCACTGCTGGGTGCGAAACCCTGTCTTTCCTCGATGCCTACTCAGGGTATCACCAAATCAGGATGAAAGAGTCCGACCAGCTCGCGACTTCTTTCATCACACCTTTCGGCATGTACTGCTATGTTACCATGCCGTTCGGTTTGAGGAATGCGGGTGCGACATACCAAAGGTGCATGAACCACGTGTTCGGCGAACACATTGGCCGAACGGTTGAGGCCTACATCGATGACATCGTAGTCAAGACGAGGAAAGCCTCCGACCTCCTTTCTGACCTTGGAGCGACATTCCGATGTCTCAAGGCGAAAGGCGTAAAACTCAATCCCGAGAAGTGTGTCTTCGGGGTCCCCCGAGGCATGCTCTTGGGGTTCATCGTCTCCGAGCGGGGCATCGAGGCCAACCCGGAGAAGATCGCGACCATCACCAGCATGGGGCCCATCAAGGACTTGAAAGGCATACAGAGGGTCACAGGATGCCTTGCGGCTCTGAGCCATTTCATCTCGCGCCTCGGCGAAAGAGGCCTGCCTCTGTACCGCCTCTTAAGGAAGGCCGAGTGCTTCACTTGGACCCCTGAGGCCGAGGAAGCTCTCGGGAACCTGAAGGCGCTCCTCACGAACGCGCCCATCTTGGTGCCCCCCGCTGACGGAGAAGCCCTCCTGATCTACGTCGCCGCTACCACTCAGGTGGTTAGCGCCGCGATTGTGGTTGAGAGACAAGAAGAGGGGCATGCATTGCCCGTCCAAAGGCCAATCTACTTCATCAGTGAGGTACTGTCCGAGACCAAGATCTGCTACCCACAAATTCAGAAGCTGCTGTACGCGGTGATCCTAACGCGGCGGAAGTTGCGACACTACTTCGAGTCTCATCCGGTAACTGTGGTGTCATCCTTCCCCCTGGGGGAGATCATCCAGTGCCTAGAGGCCTCGGGTAGAATTGCAAAGTGGGCGGTGGAAATCATGGGCGGAACGATCTCGTTCGCCCCTCGGAAGGCAATCAAGTCCCAGGTCTTGGCGGACTTTGTGGCTGAATGGGTCGACACCCAGCTCCCAACAGCTCCGATCCAACCGGAACTCTGGACCATGTTTTTCGACGGGTCGCCGATGAAGACAGGAGCAGGCGCAGGCCTGCTCTTCATCTCGCCCCTCGGGAAGCACCTACGCTACGTGCTACGCCTCCATTTCCCGACGTCCAACAATGTGGCCGAGTACGAGGCTCTGGTCAACGGGTTGCGCATCGCCATCGAGCTAGGGGTCCGACGCCTCGACGCTCGCGGTGACTCGCAGCTCGTCATCGACCAAGTATGAAGAACTCCCACTGCCGCGACTCGAAGATGGAAGCCTACTGCGATGAGGTTCGGCGCCTGGAAGACAAGTTCTACGGGCTCGAGCTCAACCACATCGCCCGGCGCTACAACGAGACTGCGGACGAGCTGGCTAAAAGAGCCTCGGGGCGAACAACAGTTCCCCCGGACGTCTTCTCCCGAGACCTGCATCAACCCTCCGTCAAGACCGATGACACACCCGAGCCCGAGAAGGCCTCGGCCCAGCCCGAGGCACCCTCGGCCCCTGAGGGTGAGGCACTACGCGTCGAGGAGGAGCGGAGCGGGGCCAGGCCTAATCGAAACTGGCAGACCCTGTACCTGCAATATCTCCACCGAGGAGAGCTACCCCTCAACCGAGCCAAAGCTCAGCGGTTGGCGCGGCGCGCCAAGTCGTTCGTCTTGCTGGGAGACGAGAAGGAGCTCTACCACCGCAGCCCCTCAGGCATCCTCCAGCGATGCATTTCCATCGCCGAAGGCCAGGAGCTCTTACAAGAGATACACTCGGGGGCTTGCGGCCATCACGCAGCACTTCGAGCCCTTGTTGGAAATGCCTTCCGACAAGGCTTCTACTGGCCGACCGCGGTGGCCGACGCCACTAGAATTGTCCGCACCTGCCAAGGGTGTCAATTCTATGCAAGGCAGACCCACCTGCCCGCTCAGGCTCTGCAGACCATACCCATCACCTGGCCGTTTGCTGTGTGGGGTCTGGACCTCGTCGGCCCCTTGCAGAAGGCACCCGGGGGCTACACGCACCTGTTGGTCGCCATCGACAAATTCTCCAAGTGGATCAAGGTCCGACCCCTAAACAGCATCAGGTCCGAATAGGCGGTGGCGTTCTTCACCAACATCATCCATCGCTTTGGGGTCCCGAACTCCATCATCACCGACAACGGCACCTAGTTCACCAGCAGAAAGTTCCTGGACTTCTGCAAGGATCACCACATCTGGGTGGACTGGGCCGCGCGTGGCTCACCCTATGACGAATGGGCAAGTAGAGCGTGCCAACGGCATGATCCTGCAAGGGCTCAAGCCGCAGATCTACGACGACCTCAACAAGTTCGGCAAGCGATGGATGAAGGAGCTCCCCTCGGTGGTCTGGAGTCTGAGGATAACGCCGAGCCGAGCCACGGGCTTCACGCCGTTCTTTCTAGTCTATGGGGCTGAGGCCATCTTGCCCACAGACTTGGAATACGGTTCCCCAAGGACAAGGGCCTACGCCGACCAAAGCAATTGATCTAATCGAGAAGACTCACTGGACCAGCTGGAAGAGGCTCGGGACATGGCCTTACTACACTCGGCGCGGTACCAGCAGTCCCTGCGACGCTACCACGCCCGAGGGGTTCGGTTCCGAGACCTCCAGGTGGGCGACCTGGTGCTTCGGCTGCGACAAGACGCCCGAGGGCGGCACAAACTCACGCCTCCCTGGGAAGGGCCATTCGTCATCCCAAAGTTCTGAAGCCCGGGACATACAAGCTGGCCAACAGTCAAGGCGAGGTCTACGGCAACGCTTGGAACATCCGACAGCTACGTCGCTTCTACTCTTAAGATGCTTTCAAGTTATTCATACACCTCGTTCACACATGAAGTCTAGTCATCAAGGAAGGGTCAGCCTTGTCTCGGCAAAGCCTGACCCTCCCTCGGGGGCTAGAAGGGGGGAACCCCCTCTGTGTCAAAATTTTCCTCGAAAAAAAAGTCTTCCATCAAAAAGGCTTCTGCGTTCCCCGGCTATATCAGTAGCAGGACCCCAAGAAGCGAACGAGGGCGCATGTAAGTGGCAAGGCCGACCGAGCCGAGGGACTCCTACACCTCTGGGATACGGATACCTCACTCGTCACCTACCATGAAAAATGACTCCTACTTGGGCAAGCCACCCTGCTACTGACAAACGGGGCCGGATACGCAAAATGGAAGGAAAGGGAGCACAAGTTTATACTACGATAATAAAGTGTTCGGGCCTCAGCGACCGCAAAAGACACATGTGCATTCAAAGAAAACTGCTCCGGCAGAGTCAGGCGTCGCCCGGAGAAGGAGCCGCGCCCTCGGCTTCGTCTCCACCCTCGGCAAAGTCCACCCCGGCCTCGGACGACGGCGCAGGTGGGAGGATCTCTGCCTCGAAGGTGGTTACCAGCACCGCGCTCGGGCCCGCGGCGGCCGCGTCGAGCCTCTGGACTTCAGCCAGGGCGGCTTCATCTTCGTCAGGGAGGCAATACCCCTCGCTGACCCGCTCCAGATCCACGACGTAGTGGGAAGCAAGCACGGCGAAGGCCCGCCTGACGCCGTGATGTAGCGCCTCGCGGAGTCTACCACACACATGGTCACCCGAGGCCTGCAGGCGACTTTGAGGGGAGCTTCCCGAGGGGACGTCGCCGAAGCCAAAGACCCGGCAGAAAGCCGAGATGGCCTCGGACATGGCCGCGTGGTCGGCCTCCCTCTGCTCGGTCGCCTGAACAAGCGCCCTGGTGGACTCATCAAGGGCAGACTCGAGCTCTGCGAACAGCCAAAGCACAAGACCTCAAACACAAGTGGAGGAACCGACCTGAAACGAAAACTTAAAACAGCCAGGACATACCTCCGGCTCGGGCACGCTGCTCCGAGGATGCGGCTTGGGCTACGGCTAGGTCTGCTGCAAGGGCTCCGGCCCGGCATTCGGCCTCGGCGGCCCGGCCCCGAGATTGGTCCCACTCATCGGTGACCTGGTCAAGCTCCGACTGCCGCCGCTGCACCTCTGCGCGTGCCGTCGCTGCCTCTGCTCCCAGATCGGCACAGAGCAACCGAAGGTCCGCCACCTCGGCGCCCTGCTGGGAGAGGCACGCGGTAGCCCTGGCAAGCGAGGTCCTCAGGGATCACAGCGAACCCCAGACATCGACCTCGCGGCGGATGAACGACGACTTGGCGGTGCTCAGATCTGTCAGATCCTGAGGGAAGGAAGCGGGGCGTCACAAAGGACGCCTTGATCACAAAAAAGGTATGCCTGAAATCATTACCTTGAGGATCTTGGGGACGTCCCTGCAAAAGACCTCCAAGGATGACCGAAGCGACCCCACCGTTGCCTCGGCACACTCACGGAGCTCGTCCCAAGACTGCTCCTCTCGCTCATCGTCAAGAACGAAGAAGGGATCCGAGGCCTCACGGGTCTGGAACCGGAGCAACTGGCGCCGCCCCTTGGAGATCCGCCGCGTAGGGACAAGGCTGCCGCTCAGTGGGACGGGTCGCGGTTCCACGCCCCCCTCCTCCGAGGCACCAAGTAGCGACGCCTCAGCCATCTCAGCGTCGGCGGCGACGGGTCGCTCCACGGCCAGGACGGCAACGGCTTCGGCAGCAGCCAGCGCCAGCGCCGGCGGCATGTCTGGTGGGCCCGAGGCCACAGCCGCGCCAGCCGCCTCCCCCAGCGCGACGGCCGCCTCGATAGAAGAGCCGACCTCGGGAACTCGCTCCACGGCAACTGGTGCCATCTGAGCCCCCCGCTGTGGGGCGTCTTGCGAGAAGGTCAGCTGGCCGGCGAGGCCCGGCGCGGCACCGGCTGCGGAAGCCGACGCCATCTTGAGGACCTTCCGGGGAGCCAGATCGGTCGGGCCATGACTCCGCTTGCTAAGGAGGAAAGGAAAGTCAGGGTCGGGACATACAAAGGAGGAGCCGAGACGAAGACATCCTAAAGTACATACCCACTCTGGGCCATGATCAACTGTGCCTGTGGGGAGGTCTCTCGAACCTCGACCCCCGAAGGAACCGTCGAGGTCTGCCTCGCTGCCAGCTTCGATACCATCCTCGCCTTGGGCGCCCTAGACGCCCGGGAGACGGACTGCCCAGGCGCTGCCACGACGACCTGAGGATCGCCCTCCTGCGCAGCCGGCACGGGCGACGGTTTTCGGGGAACAGGCAGCTCGGCCTGACTCCTCGGGGTCACCTCAACTTCCCCAGCTGAGGGGTCAAGTACCCCCTCGGTCTGCCCCCGCTCTTCGGACCGGGACCCCGTCGTCCCGGCCCCGGAAACCGACGGCGCCAGCCCGCTCGGGGGCTGGCTTGACGACTCCTTGCCTAGCCTCAAACCCGAGCTGAGGCCAAGGCGGGCAGCCATATCGTCATCTTCGTCATCGTCTTCATCGTCGTCGTCGTCAGGCGTTTCCGGCGACGGCTCCCTCGGGAGTCCATCCCTCTCCTGCCAACGACGGAGCTTTTCCAAGGCGTCTCGGGCCCGTGTTCGCTCGCGGGCCCGAGCCTTCTTCGCGTCCTTTTTCTCCTTCCTCTTCTCCACGGCAACCCACCGCACAGCTCGGTCCACCGCGTCCTCCAGGACCGGTGGCCGGGAAGGCTTGTGACACCCTACCTCCTGGAGACAGACGAAAAGTCTCGGCCGTGAGGGCCAAGGTCAATCCGACGCAAGGAGAAAGAAGGAGCGGACACTCACTAGGGACACACACCCGCGGTCGGGACGCATCAAGGGCTGGGAAAGGGCGCCGGCGTCCGGTTTTCCCAACGCGACGGCTACCCGCCCGTGGAGGTCGTCGACGGGAAGGGGATCTGAGGACATCCGCGAACCCTCCAAGTCGGCCTCTGGCATCATCTCCCAAAGCGGCAACCGCCGCTCCGCCAAGGGAAGCACCCTCCAGCGATGAATGGCGGCAATCACTCCCGCAGCGGTGAGCCCTCCTTTCCGCAACACCTCCAGGGCCTTCAGAAGGGGCTGGAGATTCTTCTGTCTGTCGTGCGGGGTCCCGTAGCGCCAAGCATCGGCGGCGACGGTCACCACTCACCGAGAAAACGACGGGAGCCTCCCGTCGTCATTTTGGAGATAGAACCACCGGTGCTGCCACCCTTTGTTCGAGGACGCAAGGATGGCGGGAATATACTGCGGCGCCCGTGCGGACCCTTCTCTCCCCCGTCGGCGAAGCAAAAAGCTCCGCGGAGAAGAAATGAGTCCACAGGTCCTAGTGAGGGTCAATCCCCAAGTATCCTTCGCAAACCGCTGCGAAGATGGCGGCTTGCGAGATGGAGTTAGGGCTGAGGTTGTGCAGCTCCACCCCGTAGACATGCAGAATCGCCCGCATAAAGCGACTTGCCGGCACTCCGAACCCCCGCTCGTGGAAGGAGACGAAGCTCACGACATACCCCGGCGGCGGGGACGGGGCGGCTCCGCTCGGGGGGGGGGGGGGCATCCACTCCGGCTGCCTCTCATCGGAGAGAGGGCGAAGTAAACCCTCAGCGATGAGGGCCTCCAGGTCATCCGCCGTGACTGTGGAGAAAGGCCATGGGTCGCGCGGCGGAACAATGGTCACCCGGTCGGCCATCACCAAGCAGAGGAGGTGGTGGCGGAAAGGAATGGGTGGGCGGTTTCCCTTTCTCTGGCTAATCCCTCGGGTTGCGAAAACCTAAGAAGGAGGCAAGTAGTAGAGCAAAGAACCGTCACCGGACCCTCTCCCGAATATATAAAGACCCAGGCGAGACCCGTTCAACGCGTCGCCCGAACCCACCATGGGATTCAACTCAAAGCGAAACGCCCGTTCCTCGAACGACTCGCACACGCGCAACGGCCGCCCCGCGAACCACTCGTCCCGTCGCATTAACTCTGTGGCAGGACAGGCGGCACCTTTGGCAGGAGAAGCGGGCGACGCTTCGCCTTCGCCATAATGACCGCGTCAAAGAAGGTACGCCACGTCATTCGATTTCGTATCCTTTTCCTTTTCCGCTTTCTCTCTCTTAGAACAGGGACCGGGAAAGGGGGATACCCCGAAAGGGATCCTTCTCTGTGAAGGAAATGGGCCCCGAGCCCCCCTACTGATCAGAGGTTCGAAGGCTGGCCCCTCGGACGGGTTCAACAGCCGCCTCAGAACGCTCGGGCTCCGCGCCCACTACTGGTCAGAGGTTCGAGGGCCGGCCCCTCGGAAGGGTTCAATGGCCGCCTCAGGCCACTCGGGCTCCGCGCCCACTACTGATCAGGGGTTCGTAGGCTGGCCCTCGAAGGGTTCACAGCCGCCTCAGACACAGAGCGAGGGATGACCCTAGGTACGTTCGATACATAACCAAGGCTCGGGCTATGCTCCCGAGGTACCCTAGGACATTTCCGAGACCAGCGGGAACGATCTTGTAATGGAATCCCATCAGAGGGAGGCATCGAGCCCTCGGACCCCGTCAAAAGGGGACCGGGTACGGCAGATCACCCGCAGGTACTTTTGGAGCGCGCCTCCGGGCCTCTAGCCGACCCCTAACGAATGGGGCACGGGCGTCCACTCGGATTACTCGTCAGCAGCTCACTGGAGACACTATGTTCGGCGCCCCCCAAGGGCAACATGGTGCTTCCCCCCTCCTCCTTGCGGAAAGGCGACGCAGGGGCGTATGTAAAAAAAGTCGAGTCTGTCCTTGACCGTCCTCTCGCCCTGTGCGGAGGCTCGGGTGCTGCTCTCGCAAACTCGGCTCCGGCCAAACCGTTGACAGCGTCAACATACCAGCCCGAGAACTTGGGACCCGACCGTGCACCCGGGCTACGGCCAGCCCGCATGAGGGAACAACCAGACCGGCCGAAGCATCGCGAAACGCATTAAGACCTCGAAGGAGTCAAACTACTCCTCCGAGGCCTCGGGGGCTACACCCGACAGGTGCGCTCGCGCGCACCCACCGGAACAAAATGCAACCGAGAAAGGCCGGTCCCCTTGCAAAAAAGTGCGACAAAAGCCTCCAAGCGAGTATTAACACTCCCTTCGAGGCTCAGGGGCTACTGTCGGGGACCATAATTAGGGGTACCCCCAAGACTCCTAATCTCAGTTGGTAACCCCCATCAGCACAAAGCTGCAAAGGCCTGATGGGTGTGATTAAGTCAAGGCTCGGTCCACTCAAGGGACGCGATCTCGCCTCGCCCGAGCCCAGCCTCGGGCAAGGGCGGCCGACCCCGGAGGATTCACGTCTCGCCCGAGGGCCCCCTCAAGCAACGAACACACCTTCGGCTCGCCCGAGGCCCAGTCTTCGCCAAGAAGCAACCTTGGCCCGATCGTCGCGCCGACCGACCGAATCGCAGGAGCATTTAATGCAAAGGTGGCCTGGCACCTTTATCCTGACGCGCGCTCTTCAGTCAAAAGAGCCGAAGTGACCGCAGTCACTTCGCCGCTCCTCTGACCGGCCTGACAAAAGGACAGCGCCGCCTGCACCGCTCCGACTACTGCGCCACTCGGCAGATGCGGCTGACAGTAGCCAAGTCCGGCCTCGAGCGCCATAGGAAGCTCCGCCTCGCTCGACCTAGGGCTCGGACTCGGGCTCAGCCCCGAAAGATGACGAACTTCGCTTCGCCCGACCCCAGGGCTCGGACCGGGGCTCAGCCCCAGAAGACGACGAACTCCGCATCGCCCGACCCCAGGGCTCGGACTCGGGCTCAATCCCGGAAGACGACAAACTCCGCTTCGCTCGACCCCAGGGCTCGGACTCGGGCTCAGCCCCGAAAGACGACGAACTCCACTTCGCCCGACCCTAGGGCTCGGACTCGGGCTCAGCCCCGGAAGACGACGAACTCCGCATCGCCCGACCCCAGGGCTCCGACTCGGGCTCAGCCCTGGAAGACGACGAACTCCGCTTCGCCCGACCCTAGGGCTCGGACTCGGGCTCAGCCCCGAAAGACGAAGAACTCAGCTTCGCCCGACCCCGGGGCTCGGACTCGGGCTCAACCCCGGAAGACGACGAACTCCACTTCGCCCGACCCCAGGGCTCGGACTCGGGCTCAGCCCCGGAAGACGACGAACTCCGCTTCGCCCGACCCCAGGGCTCGGACTCAGCCCTGGCCTCAGCCGACGGTCTCCGCCTCGCCCGACCCAGGGGCTCAGACTCGACCTCGGCCTTGGAAGACAGAATCGACCACGACCTTGGAGGAGCCTCCACCTCGCCCAACCCAGGGCTCGGACCGACCACGTCACAAGAGGCGCCATCATTACCCTACCCCAAGCTAACTCAGGCTACGGGGAACAAGACCGGCGTCCCATCTGGCTCGCTCCGGTAAACAAGTAATGATGGCGCCCTGCATGCTCTATGACGACGGTGGCTCTTAGCCCCCTTACGGAAGCAAGGGGACGTCAGCAAGGACTCGACAGCCCCGACATCTGTCCTTCCGCCAGGCTCCAGCGCTCCTCCGACGGCCACGACACCACACGAACCGGGTGCCAAAACCACTCCGGCTGCCACGATGGCATGTACTTAGGGCACTAGCTCTCCTCTGCTAGACACGTTAGCACACTGCTACACCCCCCATTGTACACCTGGATCCTTTCCTTACACCTATAAAAGGAAGGTCCAGGGCCCTCTTACAGAGGGTTGGCCGCGCGGGGAAGGACGGGACGGCGCTCGCGTAAGGCCGCTCGCTCCCTCCCGCGTGGACGCTTGTAACCCCCTACTGCAAGCGCACCCGACCTGGGCGCGGGACAAACACGAAGGCCGCGGGTTTCCCCTTTTACGCCGGTCTTCCTCCGGCTTCTTCCCCCCTTCGCGCTCCGTCTCGCGCCGACCCATCTGGGCTGGGGCACGCGGCGACAATTTACTCGTCGGTCCAGGGACCCCCCGGGTTCGAAACGCCGACAATATTGATAACTAGAGTTTCCATATGAAATAGTACAACACCTCGCCGCTAGGTGTTTAATTCGCTGTCATGTAGCCTTATTTAGGTTTGTGATATTCTTGTTTATATGCATTCATGTGCATTATGCAAATCATTCAGGTACGTGAATTAACCACGTGATACGGAGAACCAGAACTGAGTCGACCACAAGATGGTGCTGATAAACGGAACTGAAGATGGACAGACGAAACAAGTATCAGAACAAAAAATGGTCACCAAGTGATCGACATCTAACAAACACTAACCTAGTATTACACAGGCAAGCCCCGGTGCATTTGCCACCTCCTTGCTGTTTTAAAATCTTTATCACCTTATATGATGCATTAGGTGATAGGAGTTGTGTGCTAAACAGTTGATGCATTTCCTTCCTCGAAAATTGATTACCCTCCCTTGATACTGTTTTATGAAAAAGATCTTTAATGCTTAGCCTTGCTTTAGAAAATCAAAATGTTTTGTTTTAAAACAAAAGTGATGCTACAGATTGGATGGGAAGTTTTCAAAAGTAAAACTTGATGTTGGATCCATCATGGCCGTGATGGGTTCAACATCGGAAAAGATGTACCTCTGCCAGGTACCAGACTTTGGGTTTAAATAATAAATCTAAGATCGGGCGATTGACTTGCACGAGAAGGGAGTCTCGGTGTAGTGTCTCCGTCTGAGTCGATTAAGGACCATGTCGATGTGGGCCTGTTGACCGAAGACCCTTTAACTGGTCACATGCCTCATCATGGGTAAGCTTTGATGAGGACATCAACACCAACACGAGTACATCTACACCAGCAGCACCTTCTCCAACCCAGGCACCATCTTCCCCAGTCCAGGCGCCACCCCTTCCACCTGGGCCCTTCCACCTGGGCCAGTGACTCGGGCCCGTGCAAGAGAATTGAACTACATCATGCTGTTAAAGAACGAAGGCCCAGAAGATTAGAAGATGGCCCAACAGGAAGGCCTAGATGGGGCGCCTAGGGAAGTCGTGAATAGTAACCGCGGTACTGTAGCGCCAGCCCTACTGTTCACGCCTCTCCTCTATTTAGTCAGAGTCCTGTTTCATTTAGAACTTGAGTTTTGTTTTACATCTAGCTTTAGCTACCCCAGAACACGCACAAATACGTGATATGCTCTGTGATTTAGAACTCCACCTCGAGTGATATTAAGATTGCTCGCATCTTTTTCTTGTTCGTTCTTCGATTGCGCACAGAAAACGATCTTCGTGATCAGGCCGATCTCGCATCAGCAAGGTCGGTAACCATTGGGAGTTGGTTCAACGATTGCATTAGCGCTTCGGGTTCGCTCGTCGTAGTCGGATCGTGAGGGTCTACTTCCACCAAATCGGAATTATCTCCACTCACCGAAAGATCGGGCACTCCAGCTCTATCAAGCTTTGCCTCGGGCAGACTAATATCAGAATAAGACAACACGCAATGGGAGTGGAGAGATGGCGAGAGTAGCGTGTACCCTCCGTGGCAAGAGGCTGGACGGTGGTGTATATATGCTCTCGGTTGGCGTGAACCTGATATGGTCTTAAGAACCCCGGTGGCGAGTTGACATATGCAAGGGTTAAGTGCTACATATGTCGTGTGATTGGAGATCCTCAGCTCTATTAATCGATTCGGATCGCCGTTACTTCTCGGACATGAAGACTTGGTCACTGACTTACACGTAGCAATCCAGTGAACTGATGGGATGATAAAAGACGGCTAGTGTAGGCCAAGTGCTTGAACTAGGGTAGAAAGAACTCTAGATGCAGGTAACTTTACTTAACCTGACAAGTAAAAATGGATTTTTAAGGATCCACTCATACTAAGCTTTTCTGCAAAAAGAGACCTTGATCCTTGATAAACCATACCTTGAATCCCTTTTTGAAACCAGCATACCCTTGAGAGTCTTTTTTTAGTCGGCTAAGACTTGCTGAGTACTTGCGTACTTAGGATTTTATTCCCATTGTTGCTGCAGGTTATGAGTCACTTTGATTGTGATTGGTGTTAAGCGCCGGTGGGCACGACCTTCTTATAAGTCTAAGTAACTCTTCTAAACTTCTTATTGAGGATGGTCACTTGAGCTAGCATATATTTCAAACTATAAATAATTTATAACATTTCAAAGTTTGTTCTTTGAACCTTTTTTTATCACTCTGATTACGTACAATGTAAACTTGATGTAACTTGTAAGATTTGGTAATAAGATTTCCGCTGCAAATTGTTGGTGTGTGTGATTTGTGTTTACTAAATCCTGCGGTCCTGGTTGTAAGTGGTTTATCCGAGGTCCTTGGGGCACTCGGACAGATCCTGTTAAGTTATCTGGTGCACATGCATAGTCGTTTGAGGTCTTTGAGACAAGGACAGGTGCATGTGGACCCAATAACTTGGGAGGTTCTGCGACATCGACAATGTTTCGTTCCTAAACCCCAAAACCCTAATCTTTTAGTGATGCCTACCCTATGAGCTACAGTACTGACTCCAAAAACCCTAGCTTCCTGGAGTACCGTGAAGGAAAATTATATTCAAGACCTCAGATAATGTACCTTTATTATCTTTGCATTTTCATAAGCATTACATGAGCATTCATGATTATATATGGTTCTAAATAGAAAACGAAGAAGAAATAGAGGTTGAAGAAGGAAGAGCTACACCACCATCTGAAGACCCACCTACCGGGAACTGCTTTTATTTTGACATTTGTGGAGCAGAGCCCGACTCTCCTATAACACAAGGCAAGCCCCGGTGCATTTGCCACCTCCTTGCTATTTAAAAACCTTTCTCACTCGCTTGATGCATTAAGTGATAGGAATTGTGTGCTAAACAAATTGATGCATTTCCTTCCTTGAGAATTTGATTACCTTTCCTTGATCCCCTGTTCTATAAAAATGTTTTTCTTATGCTTAGTCTTGCTCTAGAAAAACAAAATGTTTTGTTTTGACAAAAGATGATGCTTCAAGTGGGATGGGATGTTTTCAAAATAAAACTTGATGGTGGATCCATCATGGCCATTGTTGGGACCATGCTTCGACGCCGAAGGTCCTGCAGGAAGAAACAGCTTCGGCTGAAGCTGTCCGCATGTGATGACCGAAGGTTCCTCTTCATGAAGCTTCGGAATTACAAACCGACTTAAAAGTAGAATGACCTTTTAGTCCATAAATGTTTGAGTCGTTGTTGTAAACTTTTATGAGGGGCATAATTGTAATTCCTCACAGGCTGTGTCCCGTGCCTATAAATAGTGAACAGTATTCCTTTACTGTTCACGCATTTTCTGTAATTATAATCGCATCACTCGGGAATCAATCTTTGCCAAGGCAGAGGTATAATTGTATCTAATACTTGAAAACATTAAGTTGATATAATATGAAAGTAATGTTGTTCATTTATAATTTATTTGTCTTTGATGCCTCATATTTTATATTACCTTATATAATCTATTAGAGTTTGATTACATAGATTTAACCTTCGTAATTGTATCGTCTTAAACCTTCGTCCGAAGTTCATTAATCCTTAAAGGAATAATGCTTCGTTGGACGAAGGGCATTAACATTTAACATTTTATGTTGCCTTGTTCTTAATTCATAGCATTTGAGAACGAGTCCCCAACATTGGCGCCCACCTCCGGTGAACTCACTTCCAATTTTTTGAACTGATGGCTTCGTTCAATATTCGAGCTGGAGCTGCTTCGGTTCCGAAGCTGGTACTTTCGATAACAGGCGGTTCATGTTCAGAACCAGCCAACAAGAAACAGAAGAAGGAAGCACAGAGAAGGGTACAACATGTCGGGGTACAAGGACCCTTCATCAAGTCAAGATGGTCTCACATCCCTATTACCTTCTCCCAAGAGGACCTTCAACTCAAGGATTACCCACACAATGATGCTATGGTTATCTCTTGTGTTATCAAAGGATTTTTGGTCCACAATGTTTTGGTTGATATAGGCAGTGCAGCTGATATCATATTTGCTAAGGCCTTCAGACAGATGCAAGAGCCCGAAGATAAAATTCTTGATGCCACACATCCCCTTTGCGGCTTCGGAGGAAGGCAGATTGTAGCACTCGGCAAAATCTCAATGTCAGTGGCCTTCGGATTCATCAACAACACAAGGACTGAGCAAGTTATGTTTGATATTGTTGACATGGAGTACCCTTACAATGCAATCATTGGTCGTGGTACTCTTAATGCCTTCGAAGCGATTCTGCATCCAGCTTATCTTTGCATGAAAATACCTTCGGACCAAGGGCCCATTGCTATTCATGGAAGTCAAGAAGCTGCCAGAAGGGTCGAAGGAAATTGGACAGACTCAAAAGCAATCCATAATATAGATGGAACTGAAGCTTGTGAGCAATACAAGTTTAGAAGGGAAAAAGCTGCTTCGGCTGACCAGCCGAAACCCATGCTCTTATGTGAGGATATAGCAGAGCAGAAGGTGCTATTGGGATCTCAATGGTCCGAAGAGCAGGAGAAAACTTTGATAAGGTTTTTGTTCAACAATAAAGATGTTTTTGCTTGGTCAGCTAATGATCTTTGCGGAGTTAACAGGGATGTTATTGAGCACTCGCTCAACGTAGATCCATCCTTCAGACCCAGGAAACAGAGGCTTCGGAAGATGTCTGATGACAAGGCCGAAGGAGCTCGGAATGAAGTGAAACGACTCCTCAGTGCCGGAGTCATTAGAGAGGTAAAATACCCAGAATGGTTGGCTAACACTGTTATGGTGAAGAAGGCCAATGGTAAATGGAGAATGTGCATCGATTTTACTGATCTCAATAAGGCCTGTCCGAAGGATGAGTTCCCATTGCCAATGATAGATTCTCTAGTCGATGCAGCAGCTTCATCAGAACTTATGAGTTTGCTAGATTGCTATTCAGGCTATCATCAAATCTGGATGAAGAAGGAGGATGAACCAAAAACCAGTTTCATAACCCCTAGTGGGACATACTGTTACCTTCGGATGCCTGAAGGGCTTAAGAATGCTGGAGGAAGCTTCAGCAGAATGACAGCAAAGGTTGTCCATTCTCAGATAGGCAGGAATGTACTAACTTATGTTGATGATATCATTGTAAAGAGCACGAAGCAGGATAACCACATTGCTGATTTACAAGAAACCTTTGCTAATTTTAGACAGGCTGGTCTAAAGCTGAATCCAGAAAAATGTGTCTTCGGAGTAAAGAAGGGGAAATTTCTTGGTTGCTTAGTTTCAACAAAGGGAATTGAGGCCAACCCAAGCAAAATCGAAGCTATACTTCGAATGGAGCCACCAAGTACAAAAAAGGGGGCTCAAAGATTGACAGGAAGGCTGGCATCTCTCAATAGATTCATATCCAGATCAGCAGAAAGAAACTTACCATTCTTCGAAGTGCTGAAATCAGCCGAAGTCTTTCAATGGGGACCAGTCCAGCAGAAGGCCTTTGAAGAGCTGAAACAGTATTTGATAGATCTAACAACACTAACTCCACCTACGCCAGGGGCTCCTTTGTTATTATATGTGGCAGCTTCGCACTCAGCGGTAAGTGCAGCACTTGTTCAGGAGAAGCTTGAAGGCCAAGTTAAGAGGCAGGGCCCAATATATTTTGTATCCGAGGTTCTTAGTTTGTCAAAGAAAATTTATACAGAGTTGGAGAAGGTACTGTATGCTGTCTTGATGGCCTCCAGGAAGCTTCGGCACTATTTTCAAGCTTACAACATAATTGTCCCTTCTTCACAACCTCTGAAGGATATTATGAGGAACCGAGAAGCTACTGGAAGGATTGGAAAATGGGCTGCAGAGCTTAATGAATTTTGTATTGAATATGTTCATAGACCTTCGATTCAGTCCCAGACGTTAGCAGACTTCATTGCTGACTGGACGCCAGGCGCTCAGGAGGAAGAAACAAATAAAGATGTCGAAGCATGGACAATGTTTTGCGATGGGTCTTAGGGAACCTTCGGAGCAGGAGCGGCTGTTGTGTTTGTTTCACCTTCCAAAGTTAAAACTTGTTATGCGGCAAAACTTGATTTTAGTTGCACAAATAACATCGCCGAGTATGAAGCTCTGCTTTTGGGTCTTCGGAAATTAAAGGCAATGGGAATCAGAAGGGCCATCCTTAAAACTGATTCCCAAGTTATTTCTGGTAATATTGACAAAAGTTACAAAGCAAGAGACCCGAAAGCTTGAAAAGTATCTAGATACAGTCTGAAGGATTGAGGCTTCCTTCGAAGGTTTCTCTGTCAAAAATATTCCTCGTGGAGAAAATGAGTACGCTGATCTATTGGCTAAGTCAGCAGCCCAGGGGCTGCCTGTACCTTCGGAAGTATTTTTTGAAACAATAAAAGCACCTTCAGTCGAGCTTCTTGAAAGAGCAATCCTTAACATATCCCCTGTTTATAGTGAAGATTGGAGAACTGAGATCATCTCTTTCCTTCAGGGTAATTTTCTTTCAGACGACGAAGTTTATAACAGGAGAATAGAAGCAAGAGTTCGACCATATGTTATAATAGAAGGGGAGTTATACAAGCGCGGGGTCTGTTCCCCGTTACTCAAGTGCTTATCCAGATCCGAAGGTATAGAGTTAATGAAGGACATACATGCAGGTCTGTGTGGATCTCACATTGGATCTAGGCCCTTGCTTGGGAAAGTTTTTCGCCAAGGATTTTATTGGCCAAAGGCAGCTTCGGATGCAGCGGATTTAGTTCAAAAGTGCGAAGGTTGTCAGAAATGTGCAAGAGATCAAAAACAACCTTCGTCTTTAACTCAATTAATACAACCCACTTGGCCATTGCAAAGATGGGGTCTGGATTTGCTAGGTCCATTACCACCAGCACAGGGGAACTTAAGATACGTGGTGGTGGCAGTGGAATATTTTTCCAAATGGATTGAGGCGAAGCCCTTAGCCACAATAACTTCATTTACTATTCAAAAGTTTTTCTGGCAAAACATTGTTTGTCGCTTCGGGGTGCCGAAGGCTATCACTGTGGACAATGGGACACAGTTTGATTCTGAAGCCTTCAGAGAATTTTGTAATCAAATCGGCACGAAGATCCATTTTGCATCAGTCCGACACCCAGAATCAAATGGACTTGTTGAAAGAGCCAATGGGATCATAATGACAGGAATAATGAAGTCAATCTTCAACCAGCCGAGGGGAAAGTGGCCAGACGAGTTAATCAAAGTGGTGTGGAGTCATAACACAACCATCTCAAGATCAACAGGCTTTACACCCTTTAAACTAATGTTTGGTGACGAAGCAATAACCCCAGAAGAGGCTAAAACAGGATCAATAAGGACAGTAGCTTCGGCAGAGGGCGAACACGAAGCTGATTGCTCCGTAGAAAAAGATGCTATTGAAGGGATCAGACTCCAAGCTGTGGAAAACATCAATAAGTATCAAGCTGAAACAATAAAATGGCGAGATAGGAAGGTCAAGTTGAAGAACATTGAACCAGGGCACTTGGTACTTCGAAGAGTAGCTAACCCTGAAATAGTAGGCAAATTACAGCTGAAGTGGGAAGGCCCCTTTTTGGTAGTATCTTCGTCAAGACCTGGTTCTTACAGGTTGAAGGATTTGGACGGCAATGACATTCCCAGATCGTGGAATGCGGATGAGCTTCGGAGATATTATGTTTAGTTTGATGTAATTTTTTATATTCTTTTTCGTGGCACCCTTTTCCTTTCCAAAGGGGGAGAAAGGTTTTTAATGGGGCCATAACATGTAATTTTTCTTTTCTTTATTTCAATTCTATAAGAGTGATATCCCCCAAAAATGTAAATGTAAAAGCTGAGAACGCACCCTCGAGTGCAAAGAGAAAGAAAAGAAAACAGGGAGAAGCTCAAAAGTCGTTCCTAAGGGAATGCAGAGCTTACAGCGAAAAATAAACGCTGATTCCACCGAAAGTAAAAGGCGAAGAAGCTCCTAAGGGAGGCTTACAGCGAAAAATAAACGCTGATTCCGCTGAAAGTAAAAGGCGAAGAAGCTCCTAAGGGAGGCTTACAGCGAAAAGTCAACGCTGATATACCGAAAAGTAAACGGTGAAGCCGAAAAGTAAACGGTAAAAAGATTTTTATCATTCTTGAGGGGACGAAGGGCTGTGCTTACAGTTTTTTTTAAACGTTTCTTAATATTCATTTGCACATAACATATCATCATGTCATTTGCATTCATAAACATCCATTTAGACATATATAGAATCATCATCATGCTACACAAAAAAGATAGGTGCTTCAGAAAAAAAAGAAAAGATTCGAAGGAAAATTTTTTCTATACTTCGTTGTGTACGAAAAGAAGGGAAGGTGTTTTTCGCCTTCGGCTCAAAAGACAAGTTTCGTCCACAGCAAAGCAGACTGGATGCGCTTAAAGGAGACAGAATATATTACAAGGTATGTACAAATTTACATAAGTTATTCCATATCTATATTACAAGAGTTTCTCCAAGAATTTTTGCAGGTAAGCACAGTATAAGCAATTTCAAGCTTCAGCTAAGGCTTTGTCTTCAGTTTTGTCAAACTTCAGCATTGTCAATCTTCAGCTTCGTCATCCTGTATATATCAAACAGCACAGTAAGAAAGATACAAATTTCAAAGGAGAAGGTAAAAGCAACAAACATAAGTTTTTTACCGGCTTAAGATGGCTTCGAGCTTCGTCGCCTGCCATTTTCCGCCCGCCACTTACCCAGATCTGGGTCATGAATCTATTCCCGATGCTTCTGGCTAAGCTTGGGATATCTAACAAATCTGAAGCTGACAAGCTGAAGTTTGGTCTATTCACAATGTTTCCATGTGTGCAGCCAGCCTTCAAAAAAGCAGCAGCTGTGCCCCGAGAAGCTACCAGGGCGCAGAAGTCAGCGTGCCCACCAATAACTTCGTCAAGGGCATCAACTTCGCCTTCAATATGTTCTAATGTTCTTGGCAAGTTTTCAGTTGAAGGTGTAAATTTTGAAGAGCTAGCTCCGACAGAGTGAAACACGTCCTTCAGCCGCTGCACACATCGGATGTCGAAGCTTAAGCATTTCTCCTGAAGTTCTGTAAAGGATTTCTGCAAATTTGAGTATTTATCCACTTCAGTCTTCAGGCTCGCTTCAAAATATTTCTTTTCTTGCTCGAATTTTTCTGATTGATGGAGCAATTCATTCTTTAATTTGTCATTTTCAGTTTGGACTTCAGCCAAAGAGCCCTCCATGGTCTGAATAATGAAATCCTTCTTTTCTAGTGCACCTTCGTGCTCTTTGACCATAATTTCAAGATCTTGAATTGCGGAGTCTTTCTTTTTCAGATTGGCTTCATGATTTTCAACTTTTTTCAGCCAAATCTTGAATGACGGTTTTGTTTTTCTCGTCCTCCAGATCTTGTTGCATCTTCAGAACTTTGCTTAATAATATGCTCTGTCGAAATGGTCTTCGTCAGAACACGACCCAAAAAAGTTAAATAATAATAGTAATAAAATAATAAAAAATATTCGTTACCTTGAAGTTAGCATAAAGCAAACTTCCGGCGATGTAATGTCGTTGGTAACGGCATAAGTCCGCTTCCAGCTTCGGCAAGCCAATGCTTTTGGAAAGGGTTCTAACAATTTTGGCTTCGGTGCGGTTCCGAAGGCATCTTAATTTCCCTTCGTTGACCCCACCAAAAAGCATAGCCCCTGGTTTGTATCCGCAAGATATGCCATATTTTTTCAATTCCTCCTTTTCGGCGTCCGTTAAGTCTTGTCCGAGCAAATCTTGAAAGTTAAAATCTTCTTCTTCTGAGATTTCATCAATTTGTTCTTTCCCCTTCTCAGTTGTCGTATTCACTGTAGCCACGGTAGCTTCCTCTTCAGCCATTTTCAGCAGTATGTTGTCAATAACCTCAAGTGTGGTCTCCAGGTTCGACTCTTCGGTGGCCCCGGCTTCGACCCCGGTAGCTTCGGCTTCGCCGGATTCAGCTTCAGTAGTTTTCATTTCAGTAGCTTCGGCTTCGGCAGTTTCAGCAAAAACAATTTTTGGCACCGTTGCCGGTGGTGGCGTCTGATGGATCACATCTGTTACTTGAATAATTCTCCGTTGGCTTCGCAGGACTTTCTATTGCCGAAGCTGCCTTATCCTTCTGAAAAAACTTCGTCAGTTCCAGTGCCAGCGGACTTAGCCTGAAAGGCAAAGGTTCAGTCATTACCTTCATAATTTCTTCTACTTCAATAGCAGAAGGAGAAGCAGGAGTGTCTTCTTCTTGGACCGGCGTTTCCGGCTTTGGGGATGCACTTTTTCTCTTTTTTGCCGTAGGCACCTTTGGCTCAGGATTTAACTCTTCAGCGCTAATATTATCAGAATCTTTCTTTTTCTTTTTTGCTGCCTTGACGACTTCTTCGTCAGTAGTGCTAGCAATCCTTTTTCGCTTCGGGCCCCCAGCATCTCCGCCCAGTCGACCGTAGTCAGCATATTCAAATCCTATGGCATCAAGTACTCTGTTTAGCCTTCGTTTCGGCCGAGTGCCGAAGGCCGCTGTCATTAGTTGGTCCTCTTTCTTAGAGTAATTCCCAAGAATCTCATTGCTCATTATTTCAATTGTATCAAGCCATTCTTGGCAGGGTACTTTGAAGTATTTCTTGAACTTATAATGGTAGGGGAGTCGGACGAGTTCCCCCTTTTTCTTTTCCCCTTTAAGCTTCGGCATTGTCCACTCTTTCATAGTTGGAAAAACCCTGAAGGCCAGGAATTCTTGCACTAAATCTCTAGTGCCAATATGTTCTGCAATAATTTTGAATTCACCCAGTGCAGCCCAAGTTGGACCTTCTACCTCCATTCTGCATCGGGGTCTGGTTTCTCTGAAGGTTAGTTCAAGAGGGCTCTGAACCAGCTTCTCTTTATCTTCGTCAACTTTGACATAAAACCACTCTGATTTCCAGCCTGCCGGCCATTTGCTTCGGTAGCTGATCACGGGAAACTTCATAGTTTTCCGATAAGCAAAGTTATAGCAACCAAAATTTTCATGCAATCCATCTTTTCTGGCTTTTGTTTGGTAATGCAGCTCATGAACTCGACAGAAGCTGTCGGCAAATGGCTCCACCGCCTGGCTTCGGAGAGCCCAGATATAGACGCTGAGCCTGACAATCGCGTTGGGAGTCAGTTGGTGAAAATAGATGCCAAATCTTTGCAGCACATCAGAGATCATCCTATTTAAGGGAAATCTCAACCCGGCCTTTAGGAAGCTCTTGAAAATGACTATTTCATCCTTTTCTGGCTTCGGGGTAGTTTCTTCCCCCCCCCCCGAAGCGAAGTAGCTTCTTCTCATTCTCACTGAAATAACCCGACTTCACCATCTTGGAGAGTTCAGCCTTGGAGACAGTCGACTTTCCGAAGTCCAAGTGGCTGGGTTTGCTTGGCACGGCAATATGATAATCATCATCGGGATCAGCTTCCTCAATATTTCCTTCTTCCGCTTCGGCAACAACTTCTTCTGTCTCGGCAACAGTCTGCTCTGTCTCGGCAGTACGGATTGCTTCCGAGGTCACCAGCCCAGATCGTTGCATCGCTTCAGAGATAGGAACAGTCTCCGATCCTTCAGCTTCGCCTCCCTCACGCTCAACCCTAGCGGTAGAGCGCACTCTGGCCATTTAATTCTGAATTTTTTAGGAACTAAAAACTTTTTCTTCCGAAGCTTTTTCTTCTGACGGAGTAGGCTTTAAACTGGAGCTTCGTTTGATTGCGAGAGTCAAGCTTCGGCTATGGTTAAAAATTTTGGCAGCAAAACAGTGCAATAGCAATGAATGCTGTGGTAACTTCACACCTACCCGTCTGGTTATATAGTGCTGCAGGTAAGAAGGTGAATCGTCAGGATTTTTACACCAGGCGAACAGTTGCTTACACCCGCTGCGTGGTGGACCGCAGAGACCAAATAGTAACTCTGCAGGGTGGGACCGCTATGCGCTCGGAAACTGAATCGTTTCTCGACAACGAGCTCAGGGAAGGTGTTTTTCGGACCTTCGGCTTCCCGAAGCCTAAGAGACTTTTTTCATGGATCAAGCTCGTTACGAAAAACGATCTAGCGCCGCGAAGGGGCTACTGTTGGGACCATGCTTCGACGCCCAAGGTCCTGCAGGAAGAAACAGCTTCGGCTGAAGCTGTCCGCATGTGATGACCGAAGGTTCCTCTTCATGAAGCTTCGGAATTACAAACCGACTTAAAAGTAGAATGACCTTTTAGTCCATAAATGTTTGAGTCGTTGTTGTAAACTTTTATGAGGGGCATAATTGTAATTCCTCACAGGCTGTGTCCCGTGCCTATAAATAGTGAACAGTATTCCTTTACTGTTCACGCATTTCCTGTAATTGTAATCGCATCACTCGGGAATCAATCTTTGCCAAGGCAGAGGTATAATTGTATCTAATACTTGAATACATTAAGTTGATATAATATGAAAGTAATGTTGTTCATTTATAATTTATTTGTCTTTGATGCCTCATATTTTATATTACCTTATATAATCTATTAGAGTTTGATTACATAGATTTAACCTTCGTAATTGTATCGTCTTAAACCTTCGTCCGAAGTTCATTAATCCTTAAAGGAATAATGCTTCGTTGGACGAAGGGCATTAACATTTAACATTTTATGTTGCCTTGTTCTTAATTCATAGCATTTGAGAACGAGTCCCCAACAGCCATGATGGGTTCAACATCAGAAAAGATGTACCTCTGTCAGGTACCAACTTTGGGTTGAAATGATAAAGCTGAGACTGGGCGGGTGACTTGTACGAGAAGAGAGTCTCGGTGTAGTGTCTCCGTCTGAGTCGATTAAGGACCTTGTCGATGTAGGCTTGCTGATCGAGGACCTTTTTAACTGGTCACATGCCTCATCATGGGTAAGCTTTGCCTCGAGCAGACTAATATCAGAATAAGATAACACGCAATGGGAGTGGAGAGATGGCGAGAGTAGCGTGTACCCTCCGTGGCAAGATGCTGGACAGTGGTGTATCTGTGCTCTCGGTTGGCGTGAACCTGATCTGGTCTTAAGAACCTCAGTGGCGAGTTGACATATGCAAGGGTTAAGTGCTACATATGTCGTGTGATTGGAGATCCCCAGCTGGGTATTAATCGATTCGGATCGCTGTTACTTCTCGGGCATGAAGACTTGATCAGTGCCCTACACGTAGCATTCCAGTTAACAAGAAGGGTTGATAAGAAAGTGGCTAGCATATGCCAAGTGCTTGAACTAGGGTAGAAAGAACTCTAGAATCAGGTAATGACTTAACTTGCTAATAAAACTGGATTTTTAAGGATCAGTATTAATAAGCATTTTTGCAATTAGAGTCTTGATTTTGATTCAGCCTTACCTTGACTCATCCTTGAGAGTCTTTTATTTTGATGGGTAAGACTTGTGAAAGTACACTTCGTACTCAGGGTTTTCAAACCCATGTTGTTGTAGGTGAGGAAGCAGCAAATTTTTGTTGCTTTTGTTCCAAGGTGGTGCCAAAAGAAGAAAATCGGGATTGAAGCCTCGGGAGGAAGTGTCCTCCTTTAAAACTTTTTACTATTAGCGGGAGGGGTTTTTGCCTCCTGGGTTTGTAATAATATTACTCCAGCACTCTTATATTTTACTGGTCTGTAATAATAATACTCATTCTATACTTTAATATAAAATAAGTTGTTGTAACTGCTTCCTCATATTCGTTCCTCTCATGTGTTGTAATATCTGCGTGACGGGTGAAACGCTCTTGGGCAAGGTAAATAATTCAGATACTGAACTTGTCAAGTGATTAGGTGCACCTGCAGGGTTGTTCGAGGTCCAATGGACAAGGACAACTGTAGGTGGGCCTAATGACTTGGGAGGTTCTATCACAACTGTTATTCCGGGTGGTCACTCCACGATCAGGTCCTTACGGAGAGGTACTCAGGGAAAATGGCCCAAGCCCCCTAAAATATCACAAGATCATCATCGGGATAACATCATCGTATCATAAATAATCACATCATGTTCATTGATTATGTTAAAGCAATAGCATAAAGCTAACCATGATAACCCATAAAGGTAAACAAGGATAAGGTAAATACAGACTAGTCAATCCTTAGGTTTAATTAAGTAATGCGGGATAGTGAATTATAAGTAGATAGGACATAATGGGTTAGAGGGCACTTGCCTTCACCAAACAGATGCCCAGGGTCTTCAATCTCGTAGAACTCGAAGAGCTTGATCTCAGGACCAGTGGTTCACCAAATCTTGACCGTCGATTCCTCGAAGCTCGGGAACAGATTGCAATCTATTGGCGACGCGAAGCGAAGATAAACAAGCACAAACAAACAAACATATATATATATATATGCATAAGAACATTACACCGTACAAGATAAAATATTATAAAAACATGCAGCATAAAATAGAGCTCGATTCTATGGTCACGTGAGGGAAAGAAACGTCGAACTCGAAGCTATGGTTGAGAAGTTAGCGCGTTAAAGCTAAACAAGTATTAACTATAACTTTTAGTTCAACATTATCAAATATAAATATTATACATCAGTCAGTTCGATTAATCTGCTACACTAACAAATGTCAGTTAATTAAATAATTTAATTAAAACGAGAGATTCTAAGCGAGATGAATTTATGACGCGTGAAAAAGCACGACAGCGTGCAAACGACGCGCGACATAGCACGCTGACGATAAACGAAATAGAGCGCGCGACGAGCGCAAACGACGCGCAAACCAGCACGCCACCACGTGCGGAACAACACGCGAGACAGACGAGGAAAACTAAATAGGAGACACGTTTATACTAAACAAATGTTAAATAAATAGAAAGTAGTTAAGTTAATATTTACCATGTTAATATTTATTATAAAAGCCCCAAGTGGAACACTACACATTTAATCTAGTTAGGATATTAATCTAATAAATATTAGTCGAGCAAACCATAAGTTAATTATCTAAAATATATGACATAATGCATTAACATCGTTAACATGAGTGTTTATAAACGGCAAACTACTTATTATCATGCGTAGACGCCACATGACACACGTGATTATCACGCGACGACGCACGCACACGACGTGTGACAACGCGTGTGAACGGCATGCGCGACACACGCAAAACAACGCGCACGACAGTGCGCGACACGCACGAGTCAACGCGACTATGCGCGCGAACAGCATGATGACACGCAAACGATGTCGCGCGCGAACAATAAACAAATAATTAGTTCAAAGTATTTCAGTTGATATTAATCATGTTACTTAACATTTATCCTTGTAAAAGCACAAGTTAAAAACTATAAAACAGTTTTAATTAGAGGACCCTTTTAATAAGTATCAAATTAGTAGCTAATTAAATAATATAGACTTGTGATGTGATGAAATAATATTATTAAAATGAATGTGACGCTGTTACAGAGTTGACGCGACCGAAACGAGTCGAAACAGGTTTGCGACGCATAACATATTGAATAATTAACAATTCGCGGCTAAACACGACGCGACATACGAATATCACCAGATTATAATTAGATGTGCAAAACTATATTTCTAAGTTGATTTTTAGTTAATATAAATTGTTTGTGTAAAACATTTTAGATAAATTGAATTATCAATTAGTCAACAATTAACAAGAACTCATTACTAATTATGAACGATAATAGCGAAATGATTAACTAATGTGTGCGGATCGCGTGCGCTACATAGTGCGAATGGACGGTGACGACGCACACAAACCGCGCACGCGAAAGGCAACAACGACACGTGTGAACGGCGCGAACGCGCGCACATGCAGGGGGTAGATGAGGTAGACGGGGGTAAACAGGCGTTGTCTACGAGTAGGCAAACATCATCTAAACCCCGACGGCACGCTGTGCAAACGCGGATGTGGGTACGTCCGCGGCACGAGCACGACGACAAGCGCGGAGATACGACGATGTGGTTTGGGACCGGGTTCGGCGACTTGCGCAGGTTACGTGATGGCGACGAGGCTGCTGCGTGCATAGAGAGAGGCGGGGGTGCTGCTGGCTGGCCACGCGCGACGAACGACGATGACATGGGCAGTGGAGCGCGAACGCGGCATGCATCACACGCAGAGACGGGCCGACGCGATCGGGGACGGGAGCCACACATGCCGCACGGACTGCGCCGGGGCACACTGCGCAACTGCCGCCCTAGACCGCACCGAAGGCCCTGTTGGGTGCACGCCGAGCGCTGGACGCGCCGCGGGCCGAGCAGGCCACGCTGGCCGCACCGCGAGCCGAGCTGGCCGCGACGCGCAGGCCGCACTGCCGAGCACCATGCCGTGCGCTAGCCGCGCCGCTGGACGAGCTGGCTGGCCGCGCCGAGCCACACCGACCACGGGCCGAGCAGGGGCGCCAGCCGAGCACAGGCGAGCCGCGCGCACAACCACAGCGAGCACCGCGCCGGCGAGGAAGAAAAGAGAGAGTCACATTAAGACACTCAGTAGATATGCCTTGACTCAGGCACAATGCTATTGACTGTGTGAGCTTTGGATTCCTCCTGAGTGTCGCGCTACTACTGAGCCTGGCGATGCCCTTCTGGCTATTGGTTATGGATCAGGGTAGGCGCCAGTGGTGGTGGTGGTGGCAACTGAGCCCAGGAGGCTTGGGAGTGACTCACCGAAGCAACGGAAGCCGTAGGATGTTGATTGCCCACATACTCCGGGATATATGGAGAATAGCATGAAGCAGTATGCAAGACCTGCTTCGGTGGGTAAAGCCATGCTTCAGCTTCAGCGATTTCCTTCTGCTTTTGGATCGTGACTTGGCACGTCCTTTGTCGTGTGTCCCTTATCTTCCCCACAAAATAGGCAGAACAGTCTCCTGGGCTGATTACCATATATTCCTCCGAAGCTTCTCCCCCCCCTCTGCCTCTTGGAGCTGGTGGCCTGAAGGAGCTTTGTTGTGCCCCTGATGATTGAGAGTTGTGCTGATGCCCTTGAGTATGATTTCCCTTGTCGTCGCTTGAGCTAGGGTTATGAATCGTCCTGACATGCCTGGAGTCTTCCTCCGAAGCCCCTGGTCATCTCGGAGTATCTGTAGGCTTCTTCCCTTCTCTGCCGAAAGTCATTGTCGGCTCTGATGTACTCGTCCATTTTCTGGAGGAGCTTCTCCAAGGTCTGTGGTGGCTTCCTTGCAAAATATTATGTCGTGGGTCCTGGTCGAAGGCCTTTGATCATGGCTACAATGACGATCTCATTAGGCATTGTAGGCGCCTGAGCTCTAAGTCATAAGAACCTTCGGACGTACGCCTGCAAGTACTCCTCATGGTCCTACGTACATTGGAACAGAGCTTGAGCAGTGACTGGTTTCGACTAGCATATCCTTCATCTTCTGCCACGACTTGATTGTCCCCGACCGCAGAGAAAAATACCATGTTTGAGCCACACTTCTGACTGCCATGACAAAGGACTTCGCCATGACAGCAGTGTTGCCCCCATATGAGGATATAGTTGCTTCGTAGCTCATCAGAAACTGCATCGGATCTTAGTGCCCATCATACATGGGGAGCTGAGGTGGCTTGTAAGATGGTGGCCATGGGGTAGCCTGCAACTCTGCTGCTAGTAGAGAAGCATCATCAAAAGCAAAATTACCATGATGAAAGTCATCATACCATTCATCATCATTGACTGGGCTTTCTGTACGAAGCTCCCTGTGTTGGGTCCTTCGGCCTTGGTCATCCTGAGTAATGTGACGTATTTCTTTGGCAGCTTCATCGATCTTTCTCTGAAGGTCGGCTAGCCGAAGCATCTTTTCTCTCTTCCTTTGCACTTGTTGGTGAATAGCCTCCAAATCCCTGATCTCCTGGTCCAACTCCTCCTCCTGAGGTGTTGGGCTGGTAGCCTTTCTCTTCTGACTCCTAGCTTCTCGCAGTGAGAGTGTCTCCTGATTTGTGTCCAATGGTTGCAAGGCAGCCTCTGGCACTGTTGTCTTCTTCGGCAGCATGACGAAGGTGAATGCTTGCCGAAGGTGGTCGTTTGAGTTCCCCAGAGGTTGACGCCAATGTTGGTCACTTGTTCTCAAATGATGTGAATCAAGAACAAGGCAACACAACTGTGAATTATTAGGGACCTTCGTCTTCCGAAGCATTATCTCCCCATGGGTATAATGATCATCAGACAAAGGTCATGAAGGATAGGTCTTCATCATTTAATATGTGAACATGAATGCGAAAGGGCAAAGATAGAAATTGCATCTCATTAATTCCTTCATATTCACATTCTATAAAACATGTATGAACATCAACAGAATTAATATTATATTGATACCTTCAGCTTGCTCGAAGGTGAAGGCACGAGAGAGTGATTACAATTCAACGTGAACAGTGCGGTTCTACTATTCATCTATTTATAGACACGAGATGTAGCCCGGGTAAAAGTACATTTATGTCCCTAATATTCACATATGATCATAATACAAGTTATTAAGGACTAAGTAATCTTTTCCTCTTTCGGTCAGCATCATCATTATACTTCATCTCCGTTGTGAGCCAAAGCTGTCCATCTGGCGATAGCTTCGGCGTTTACTCATCCTCTTTTAGATCTATCTTCATCTTGTGTGCCTTCGCTATGAGGTAGAGGTTTGTATCCTAAAGACGAAGCTTCCTGTAATAGCTTATGCTGAAAGGAAATGGTTAATTATGTTTTTGAGGACCTTTGGAAGAAGGCCCCCAACAGTTAATAGAAACTAGAGTATAAATTAGCATGTCTAGAAGCATCCTAGTTTGTATAACTAGTTCCTTAGAATCTGGGTGTTTTCAATTAGGCCCTAAGAGTGTTTACCCTAATAAGACAACCAATCCCCAAGTATGAGCCATGCGCCGACTAACTAAGATGATATCCAGGTTCCAACTCGTCCACGTCACTAGCGTCACACCAATACCCATGTTTAGGGTTTGGGTGGATGTAACTTTTGTGTGTGGTGTGTGGGTATAAGTTTGCTCTGGTGCCTTGTAGAAGGAGTATGGAAAAACTAAACCAAACGACTTGTTTGCTGCGGCTTGTTGTGGTTTTAATCCTGCTGTTGTTGCGGCTTCTACAATATTTTGTCTCTATAAATTACAGCTACAGCAGGACAGCCGAAACACACCAAGAAAAACTTCGGTCAGCCTCCGTCTTCCTTCTTCCCCTGCTCTTTCTTCCCTTCCCCTATCCTACTTCTAACACCAAGACCATGCAATAGTTGAACATAATGGTGGACCGTTTCTTGGCTCCAAGGCTCCAAGCAACAAGATCACGTACAAGTAATAAGCCACCTAATTTTGATAAATAAAAGTCAAAATCTAATCGAAAAATTAATGTTCTTACCGTTTCTGAGTTCAATTTCTTTAGGGAGGAGTTTCTGTTTCTTTTCCAACACCACCAGCTGCATTTTGTGTTTCGTATCATTGCATTGATACTTCTTGTACAAATGCAGAAACATTAGTTAAAAAATTGATAAACTGGATGGGCCGATGGTTAACCAGATATGCTAAACTGAATGGGCCGATGGTTGGCCCTCGTGACATGGACACATGGTCCAAGTGTTGAAAAAGGAACAGCAATATCCATTAGTCGTGCAGTCGCAAATTGACGAGTTGCAGTACTTTGACTCTGCAGCTTTAGACCATTTCAGGTTTCCAAATAGAAAAAGAAACTCAGTTCAATATAAGGGGTGTTTGGTTGCTGCTGCTAAAGTTTAGCCCGAGTCACATCAAGCGTTTGACTTTTAAATAGGAGTATGAAATATAGACCCAACCAACTAGACTAGATTTGTCTCGTCTTTTAATCTTCGGCTGACAAATTAGTTTTATAATCCGAATACATTTAATACCCGGAACGGAGGTTCAAACATTCGATATGACAGGGGCTAAATTTTAGTTTGGGGTAACCAAACACCCCTATGTTTCTAATAAATAAACAAATTAAAATCTATTCTTTATTTAGAATTTCTCTCACATTAATATTCTCCAACGACATGCTTCTCATTTCCTTTATTTTATTTCCAATCGCGAACAGTAGCACAGCAACATAATTTCTGTTCCATATCCCTTCAAGAACATTTTAGGTACGACGCCTCTTGTTCTTACTTACTCGTATAATCTTAAAAAAAAGCGAAACCTGAAGCCAATGTTTACATAGTAGTACTCTTATTTAATATTCGCCCCCGTTCAAAGTCGCTTACCGGCTGGCTGGATCGGTCGATCGATGGCTCGTTTTTTGCCGGTCCAGCCCCGTGCGTGAAGGACCTACCGCCAATACCACAGCGCGGCACTGTCGGTTAACCCTGCGATCTTCGTCGCCACCAGTCACCGACGCAGCCGCCTGCAGGACCGACCGACCGACCGACCGGCGTTTCAGGGCTTGCCCCTTTACAGCTTACACCTACCACTAGCGATTTTTTTCAGACGCGACGGCTCCATCTCCATCCAGATTTGGGTTTGGCAGAGCCAGCACCAACCAGCTGGGTCTGACTTTGTGGGTCCAGATTTTGTTGCCGGCAAAGATTTCCGTTGTCATTTTGCTCTTTATTATCGCTTAAGGCTGTTCTGGATTGTGCGAGCAACAGAATGGCAATGAAACCAAAGAAAAAATGTGATCTGATTGTGTGACAAAAATTGATACAAATATTACTCTGTTTTGTGATGGCACTGAGAATGTACCCTGCTTCTGTGAACAGAGAGGTATAAAGTGTACGGGGAACGGAGTTTTCTTTTTCTGAATCTAAGGGCGCCGAGAATTGCACCGCAGGATTACAATACAAGCCGGGCACAAGAACAGGATTTTTCATTACGAAACTTTATTTGTCGAGCTGACAGGAAATAATTATTCGACATGGTCATGAGACAAAAGATTACCGAATGGTATGTATAATATGACCCGTAATAGTTAAAACAAAAGAACGAATTCAATCACAGGGCATGTCCTTGCATGCCCCTGCAGCACAATTATACATGTTCCTTTTCATGGCCAAGGCGCCTAGCTCCAAAATATTCTACATACGCCCTGATCTGCAACCTGTGTGGTTAGCTTTGATCAGTTGAACAAAGAAGTCTTTTATAAGCGTCATTCATGCAACTGGCTAGCTGCTACTACTAATTGCAGCAGTGCGAGGGAGGGTTGGATCCCGACTGCTTCTTGTCGCCGAACATGTCCACTACCATCTCGATACCCCCTTGGCCCTTCAACGGCCTCGCATGGAGGGTGAGGACGTTGATGATTTGGATCAAGAAGACGAGCAGCAGCAGCACCTGCGCCATCCTCAAGGCCGCCATTAATGTCGTCGTGCAGAGTGCAGACACGTAGGGATGACGTGATCCAAGCGGCCGCAAGCCGGAGAAGGGAGAGACACCAAGGCAGAGATGCCTAGGGTACAGTTGCTGCTTGCGAGTTGCGACGGATGCTGGATGCCTCGTTGTTCGTTCAGGTTCTTGTTGGAGCTTGGCCTTGGAAGAGTTGTTGGATGCGTTTGTTGCATGCCGCGGTGCCGTGCTTATATATAGGTGAAGGGTTTGGTGCAGGGGGCGTGAGCCTCGTCGCACTTGGGCCCTTGACTGGTGCATATGCGCGTACGTGTACGTGTACGGTGTACCTCCTCGCTGCCGTGTGTTAGAAACGGTCGTTGTTTTCCAGTCTCGCCCTCGTACTTTTCGGTGGACAGGTTCTAACCTTTTGACCTTAGCAGGCAGCTAAACTGTATTAGAAAGTTGAAATACCTCAAATTGAATCAGAATTATATAAAAAATCATCTCAAGTTTAATCAGAATTATATAAAAATTATGATATCAAATAAACATTGAAATAAGAATTTAATTCATAAAAATCTAATGATAATTATTTAGTGATTATTATTATTATTTTATTGTAAAATTTAGTCAAATTTAAGTTGTTTTAACTTTTCCATGAAATTTTTTAATGATTTGTAAATTGCTAAAGAGGTAGTAAGCTGCTCTGCTCAAGTCAAATCTTCCTCATGCGCACGCAAATGCATGATGCTTCATGGAAACTACTGCTACCGAGGATTCAAGCTATGAGAAGTCTGGTGCGCGGTCGGAAATTGAGAAATTGAGATGAGACAGGGAAGCTAGTGTTTGTCTGAATTAGAAATTTAGAATAGCAATTGTGGGTTCGGGGTCAAACGATGAAATTTCAGCCATCTAAAAGCAACAAGGCTTGACCAAGTACTTATATACTCCTATAGTAAGTAGTATGAAGTCCAATAGCAGCAATAGTACGTAGTGTCAGTATCCCTTCATCAGTCACTGGAGGTCAGGCAGAGCATGTTCGAGGAGATGCAGCAGATAATGAAGCTACAAGACTCGCAGGCCAAGCACCAAGGTTTATAGGCCAGAATGGGCTAAATAGTTGCTAGGCCGGCCTGTGTGCCGGAATATAATATATAAGCCAAACTTAGGGTAGAGAAGGGGCATGAAATGAACCAGACTCTGAATTCTACTATCTACTATCGTCTCCCTGTTCTTCACCTCTATTCATCTTCTCTGTGTTGTCTGTCTGTATCTCTCCACTCCTGCTATTCTATTAGTGATCTATTAGGATAGCTAACAATTGGTATCAGATATCCACCGATCCTCGAATTCCATCGTTCCTCGACCGGAAAACATCCATGGCGTCTTCTTCACCGGTCCATACTCAGCTCATTCAAGCGTTGGAGCTTCAGACGCGCGCCCTCCTCTCGGAGTTAGACAAGCGTCTCGACTCCAAGTGGGTGACCAAATGGGAATCCCGTGTTGGAGCGATCGAATCGCGTTCCGCCGATTCGACTCGCGCCATGTCCGATTTCTCCTCTGCTCTTCACTCCGACGTGGAAGCGCACCTCACAGCAGCTGACGCCGCCACCGACTCCAACCTTCTCCAGATCGAAGCCGAGCTGGACCCCCGCGTGTCGGCGCTCGAATCCTCAGTGCACGCCCTCGATCTGTGGTGTCCTCGCGTGGATTCATCGATCGAGGGGCTCCACGCGTCGGTGGATTTCATCAGCACCGAAGTGTCCAAGATGGGGATTCTATGGAACCAAGACGTGTGTGTCGACGACTTAGCCAGGCCGGGCTTGTTCGGAGCACACGGATCGGCGGCGTGCTTCGACGCGTCCGCCAGCGCGCCGTCCATCCCAGCCTCGGTCATCGCCGACAACTGGGGAGGGTTCTTCGATGATGGCGAGCAGTACTGCGCGGCGCTGGACGCGCTGCCCAACAGCATCCACTCAGACCTCCTCAACACATTCGCGCGTCACAGCCACGACCATCTCTTCGTCCTCAACCCCGTGGCCGCCCAGGATTCCTCTGCCGAGGAGGCCATGGCCACGATGGAAGCAGCCGCGGACGCGGGGGATCCCGCGAGGCTCATCCAGTCCTCTCCGTCCCCTTCCCTACTCATCGCGGGGAACCTGCTGCCACCCTCCCTCACGATGCCGCAGCTGCAAGCTGAGGTGGTGGACAAGCAGTACCGCGTCGCGATGAGTCCACCGCCTCCTCTTCCCGTCGTCGACGAGCTGTACCGCGAAGAGGCAAGTCCTCCGCCTCCCATCCACGACGACGCTGCGGGGTGATGTCCTTGGACTCGAGCGCGTTCAAGGTGCTCGACCAAATGTCCAAGAGCGCAAGAGCCGACGATCTAGTGGTGAACCCGTTCGAGGAGCTGGAAAGCGGCTCGATGGCACTTCTCGCGGAGGTGACGGGCGAAAAGGTGATCGTCGTTGGGTCTGTCTTGCTATGCCGCTCACCAAGTCTCTACCCTCAATCCATGTCGTGTGACACGAGGCGATGCATGGCGTGGCTGGATGCCAAGGCGCCCAAGTCTGTGGTGTACGTGAGCTTCGGCAGTGCCAAATGCATGCCACCCATTCAGCTCAGGCAGCTCGGCATGGCGTTTGCCTCATGCCCCTCGCCTGTGCTCTGGCTCATCAAGGACGCTGACTCCCTGCCCAACAACATCAAGGATTTGCTACACGAGAACACTGTTGCAGACGATGTCGCAGGAAGCAAGTGCCTGGTGGTGCGCGGTTGGGCGCTACATGTGGCCATCCTGGCCCATCCTGCCAGTGACGGCTTCATGGCGCTCTGTGGATGGGGCTCCACTCTGGAGGTTGTTGCAGCCGGTCTGCCCATGGCTGCCTGGCCCTTTTTCGCCGAACAATTTATCAACGAGCAGCTCATCATGGACGTGCTTGGTATTGGATTGTCTGTCGCTGTGATGAAGCCAATTGAAAATGTTTTGATTGCCAGTAACATGGGTGGTGCTGTTGTGATGATATATGCTCCTGTTTTTTGGTCTTGCCTGACAAGCTTCACACTTGGAATCCATGGTCAGATAGTTGGGGTTCTATTTTTGCCATTTTTGGTAATTCAACTGAATATCAGTATAGCTGTCCAGCAAAGGTTCTTGTGGGATCCAGGTGGTGATTAGTGTTGCTTACTGAATTTGTTTATTCATGGCTTGGGGGACTTGCAGATGCAACAAGCTAGTCTGTCTTTTGTCACGAAGACAGGATGGCTGGTGATTATCCTTTCCTTGGTGCTACTCCAATGGGACAAGCCAAACCTTCGGGGTCTTAACAAATCCAAGTGCATTCAGCGTGGCTTCCGTCGATGCTATGTACATGCTTGTCCAAGCAGGTGGTCTGACTGGCTTCCGTCGGCCGAGTTTTGGTATAATAGCTCGTTCCATTCTACTACCGGTCGATCTCCTTTTGAGGACTTATATGGTTATGCACCTCGCCATTTCTGTATTACTTCATGTGATGGTCCCTCAGCTGGCCTAAATGCATTCTTGCAAGACAAACTGGTTATGACCAAACTGTTACAGCAACATCTTTTGCGCGCCAAGCAACAGATGAAGTCTATGGATGATAAGCACCGCACTGAGTGTGAATTTGCTGTTGGAGATCTGAAGGTCGTGGGTGTGCTAACGTCCTGGTATCTCCGTTGCTGCCTGCCACTGACTCTGCTTGGCACATTCATGAACAGATATTGGAGCGGCATCTGGTCGTCCCAACCTTCCTCGTTGGCAACATGGGAAGACTTGGAAGCACTCAAGCACACCTTTCCTCAGGCTCCAGCTTGGGGGCAAGCTGGTTCTCATGGAGGAGGGAATGTCAGTATCCCTTCATCAGTCACTGGAGGTCAGGCAGAGCATGTTCGAGGAGATGCAGCAGATAATGAAGCTACAAGACTCGCAGGCCAAGCACCAAGGTTTATAGGCCAGAATGGGCTAAATAGTTGCTAGGCCGGCCTGTGTGCCGGAGTATAATATATAAGCCAAACTTAGGGCAGAGAAGGGGCATGAAATGAACCAGAATCTGAATTCTACTATCTACTATCGTCTCCCTGTTCTTCACCTCTATTCATCTTCTCTGTGTTGTCTGTCTGTATCTCTCCACTCCTGCTATTCTATTAGTGATCTATTAGGATAGCTAACAGAGAAGTCTGGTGCGCGGTCGGAAATTGAGAAATTGAGATGAGACAGGGAAGCTAGTGTTTGTCTGAATTAGAATGGCAATTGTGGGTTCGGGGTCAAACGATGAAATTTCAGCCATCTAAAAGCAACAAGGCTTGGCCAAGTACTTATATACTCCTATAGTAAGTAGTATGAAGTCCAATAGCAGCAATAGTACGTAGTGCGCAGTGGTTGACGGGTAGTTTCTTCGTCCCCGTATGCGTACGTCATCAACCGTGGACGACATGCGCACAGAGAGAGAGTCAGAGAGAGAGAGAGTATGTATGTGCGCAGCCCGTTTCACATTCTCTTTGAACGCGCAGCGCAACCAAACATTGTACGTACTACATGGTCAAATTCTTCTTGTTTGACCTGCTGAATCAAATCTTAAACAAAGATTCAAAAGCACGCTGCTTTCCGTCGCGCCGATGCACGTTCCGGGCCGGACTAGCTTTTGCTCCGGTCGTCGAACAAAGCGCGAACGTTTCCAGGACTCGGGCGCCCATCAGGCAGGCCAGGCGGCGACACGCAGTTCAGATCGTAACCCCGCGTGGGAGACCGGGGGCAAGCGGGCTCCCGCGCGCCGCAGCCCGCAGCACACATGGAACGAGTCGCGCATGGTTTCTCCTTTTCGTCCTCGCGTTTGAACCAGCCGTCCTTTAATAATACTGGCGCTCCAAGCAACAACACGCGCGAGATTCAAACCATGCATGCGACCGCGCGCGCACTGTACTGACCGACCGGCATAGCTTACGTGTCTGAACTGACGGCGTCGACGGCTCGACGCTATATAAACGAGCTCCACTTCCAGGCTCCCGTAGGCATCGTTTCGGTAAGCACAAGGAGAGAGAAACCGGGGAACTCCCACCTCCCAAGCAAGCTCGCCCAGCTGCCTGCTCGTTTTTTGACTCTACCCAGAACACGCCTTCGTGCTGCGTTCGACTTCAGAGTTCAGACGCATCCATCACTAATCACTGCATCAACAACAATAATGGCGACGACGATGAAGACTGCCAAGGTGGTGTTGCTAGTCATCTTCTTGGTGCAAGTTTTGAGTGTCCTCGCCGCTGCGGCCAGGCCTCTGGCGGAGGGGGACGCCGGCACCGACAGCTGGCTAGAGAGCGGCGTCGGGATGCTCACGCAGTTGTTGCTTGGTGCTAAATCGGGGTCCAACCCGCGCACGCACTGCTGCTGATCAAGCGCGCCGCCTGCATCCCGGTCCATTCTTCTTTTTTGATTCAAACGATACATGGAGGCCATGGACGCCAACCAAAATGAAGACGTGTGTGACCGTGCCTCTGCACACTCACCAGAGTTGTTTTTTTCATATCTGCCCCTTTTCATAGAGTAGTTTGCCCTGTGTATTAGGGGACCAGATATTTCTCTTGGAAACCTTAAGATGTAATTATCATACCATGTACATGATGCTTTCTTTTGAATGCAACATTATTCCCTCGTTTCTATTGTTGGCAAACAAACAGTTCGGCGATGGCCATTTGCATAATTATTTATCATCAGGAAACTGAAATTCCATCAATAAATTGTTGATGAAATGGCAAGGAGGAAGAGACACCCAGCAAGGGCAAGTCCGCACAAGAAAACACTTGTTATGGATCATGGATGACTTTGGGAGCCTTGGCCTCCAATCATTTTTGGCTAGTTTGCTATTTCTTTTTATAATTGTAAGTGTTAACGATGCACCGGTAGAAAAACAGTCTTTATAAGCATCCAGTTTTTTTAAGCGGAGCTTATATGACAACCGACTGCATTTTTTCGGGCAACGGGACCTACAAAAGCAATTGGTTATAAAAAAACTATTGCAAGCAACTAAGTTAAGACAATCGGCTATAAAAATACGCCATATTTTGCAAGCGGCTAACCTGAGACGACCACCAGCAAAAATGTATACTTTGCAAACAGTCTTCTTAAGCAGTGGTCTAGAGGTTTCGCCTCATCCAGCCTCCGACCACAAATGGACCAAGGACCCGGGCTTCTTTGTCTTGAGCTCCGTCGTGCTTGACTCTGAGGGTGAGGGGACAAAAACTTCGCTCAACCACCCAAGCGCAGCATTCTCGGGGCCATATTGCCTCAACCATTAAGAATGTGGGTCACATAGTTTTTGCATGCGGTCGTCTTAGCCCAGCCACATATAATACTCCAAAAATCAAACCATGTTCGTTATCCAAATATGGTGTGGCCTATGGATGATCGGACAATGTAGATGCATAGAGCTCGTCGAGACGATTCCGATCGACTATTTGTCTTGTTTGGAGAGCGGATGAGTATTTTCGAGTGCCAGACAATCTGAGCCATTGGATATTAGGGTTGTAGGAGTTTTTCTTCTACTTTTTCCTCCCTACTACTAGTAGCCACGCTCCACATTCCTGTCTAGCAACACTTGCTCCTCTTCAAGAATTAATTGGTGGCAATCAACGAGTCTCCCACGACGTTGGTCTCTAGGGGAAGGAAACTTGAAGGGGCCGTAATAGGTGTTGTTGGTCACTTGTTCTCAAATAATGTGAATCAAGAACAAGTCAACATAATTGTTAAAGATTAAGGACCTTCGTCCTTCAAAGCATTATCTCTTGTCGGATATAAAATTCTTCGGACGAAGGTTATGAAGGACACACCTTCATCATTCACAAGAATAAGAGTTCATAGAGACAATATATGCTATTCATTTATCCATCCATATCTTTATTTCATGATATACATATGAACATTAACAGAATTTATATTACATTTATACCTTCGGCTTGTTTGAAGGTGTTGACGTGAGAGCAATTACAATCCAACGTGAACAGTACGGGGGTACTGTTCATCTATTTATAGGAAAGCATAAGGGTTCTTACATTATTACATTTATAACCTCAATGATTACATAAAGAGTTTTCAAAGTGTCACAAGGGTAACATCGCCATTTGTGTTTAATAACTTGAGCAACACTTTCTCCTTGCATCGTCTCATTGTTTCATCGTGATGAAGCTTGCTTGATGAATCGTGCTTCGTCGTACTTTCTTTTCATCATTCTGAAGCCACGTTGTCTACCCGTTTCACCGTGATGAAGCTTGTAAGTCGAAGCTTGCTTCACTCTTCTTGTGTTGTACCAAAGTTTTTCTGATGATGAATGTTCCTATAATACTCAGTAATATGCTGAAAGCAAATGGTTAGTCATGTTTTTAAGGACCTTCAAAAGAGGAAGGCCCCCAACAATAGCCCCTTGCAGTATTAGTTTATTTCTTTGTAACAAATTCGGACTGCAAAAAGAACGAAGGCCTTTAGCCGAAGGTTCGAAAAACACATTCTCTTCGCTAGAATAGCAAAACACTCTGCATTGCGGGCCCCACTGCTCAGTGGTGCTTTGCGTATATATACAAGGGTTTGTGGTGAAAATATATCGTGCTATCAAGCTTTGTGCTGTGTTTGTCATTTTAGCTTTCTACCTTTGCGCCTGCAATTGTTTTTTCAGCTTCGGCTTTTTGTTGAGCTTCGGCTTTTTGTTGTAACCATCGTTGAAATGGCCGAAGAGAAGAAGAGCATGCACCCCTCGCTTGCTGGTTTCTATGAAGCCATGTAGACAACCAACATTGAGAAAATCACTGACGAGATGTTAGCTAGGCTGTCTAGGAGTTCAAGCGACAGTGGGAGTTTTGATGTTGAGAGTGAGAACGAAGATACCGAAGATCGGCCGTGGAGACCAAGTCATGTTGTTTCCAGAAAATCCACTTTTAAGCAAGGGAAGATTGAAGCGATGAAGGGCAAAAATTTCTATGATATATCTATAGTGAGGGATAGAGGAGTGAGTATTGTTCCTCTTCCTGAAGCAGACAAAGTGGTGGTATTCAAAACTTTTATGAAGGTTGGGCTTCGGTTTCCCTTGCATAAGATGTTAGTCGAAGTACTGAAGACATTTGACATATACCTTCATTTGGGCTATAAGGAGCCAAGGGCTAGAGCCGGATGCCAAATGCTTCTGCAATATTCACGAATTGTCCTACCAGACGAAGGCAGTTGGGAAAGAGCAATATCATAATAACTTCGGATGTTATAGCTTTGTGTACCGGTCTGATGTGAGGTGTCCTGTGCCAACGTTTCGGAAAAAATGGCTGGGCTCTTGGATGAAGCAATAGTTTTATGTCAAGAATGATTTGAGTAAGAGGGAGGATGTGAAGGGCATAATCTAGCGTCCCATATGATCACGCTTCGACATCAGAAGGCCTTCGATCGCAAGTGGAAATGGAGCACAAGCATGTTTGATGGCCTTCAACTTAGTGTGCACTTACATTGGCACCAGAGATTTGGTTCAGGAGCACATTGCTTATAAGGTTTGGCCTCTTGTTTATGATTAGGAGATGCCGAAGGAGACCACTGTTGGCTCTAGTGAGGGTGGCCTGGTTTACCTGTAGTACATCTGTCACTACAAAAGTCAGTTTGGTGAGCCAAATGATAAATGGCTTGAAGCCGTTGAGGCGACCAGTGATGAGCTGCTGGGAGCTTATACGAAGGCAGAGCACAAAGTCATGAACACTACCTTCGGTGCTCGAGGAAAAGGAGACTGAATAGAGTTTTTGATGTGATTGGATTTATTTATCCTGACTACTGCTTCCCTGCTCGAAAACAAGGAACGAAAAGGAAAATCACAACTTCAACCTCTTCTACCACGTCGAAACCAAAGAAGGTTAACGTTTTGACCCATCGGCCGAAGGTACACTCCTTAGAGAGGACTGCTGCAGTGCCTGCCACAGAGAAGATGGAAATCATTGAATATGTCGAAGCTACCCCCTTGGCTTCGAAGATAATTCTTGTTGTGACTGCCGAAGCTACTGTCGCTCCAGCAGAAGAAGCAGAAGTAAAGAGCTCCAAGTCAGAGGAGTATCCGAAGCTGCAGAGTCCCCCAAGCATGATGGGGTTGACAAAGTTAGCATCTGCTCCAGCAGCAACTCCTAGGAAAGGAAGGAGAATGGCTAGCGTTCTGGACGTTGTTCTGAAATCTTCGAAGGTACCGACTCCTGCTTCTACTAAGACTTCTGAAGACGAAATTGAGGAGTTTGGAGGAACCATTGCTGCAAGTGCTTCTCCCGCCTGCACTAAAGCCGGGCCTTCGAAAATTAAACCAGCGGAGCTAGTGAAGGAAGATTTTTGAGAGAAACTAACATCGCCTATACCCGAAGCATTTTCTCAAGACGATTTGGGGTATATTGTTTGCCATGCTTCAGGGAAACAATTACCAGAAGAGCAATTTGCTGAAGTGCAATACTATGCAAAGGACCTGAAATATCCTTGAGGGTCCTTAGTATACGGAGGAAATGACGAAGATGACTACATTTATTGCCTGCTGGACAATAAAAAGATAGATGTTTGGCGCGAGATAATGGATAAAATGGGCTATCCAAAGCTTGAACTTGGCCTATCTACAATGCCGAAGGATCAACTTGCGGACAACCTTGCTTATAACAGCTTGAAGGTTTACATATTTATTTTTGTATTCATTGATCTTTGTTAGGCTCAGTTTGTGGTAATACTCATTATTATTATTGAGAGCACCTAGAGGGGGGGTGAATAGGTGATCCTGTAAAAACTTAAAACTTAACACCACAAACTTGATCAAGAGTTAGAAACAATGGAATTAAGTGAGTAGATAGGAGAGCTCTTGTGAAACAGAATAGACACAGTAAGGACAAGCACAAGAGACACGAGGATTTATCCCGTGGTTCGGCCAAGTACAAAACTTGCCTACTCCACGTTGTGGCGTCCCAACGGACGAGAGTTGCACTCAACTCCTCTCAAGTGATCCAATGATCAACTTGAATACCACGGTGTTCTTCTTTACTTTACTCTTTTCCCGTTTGCGAGGAATCTCCAGAACTTGGGGTCTCTCGCCCTTACAATAAGAATCAATATGAAGCACAAGAGTAAGGGAGGGAAGCAACACACTCAAAGCCACAGCAAATACGCACACACAAGACCAAAACTTGAGCTCAAGACAATATCTCGAGGTTCTCACTAGAACAGAGCTCAAATCACTAAGAATGTCGAACAAGTGCGCAAGAATGAAGTGTGAGTGATCAACAATGCTCAAGGAATGCTTGGTATACTCCTCCATGTGCCTAGGGATCCCTTTTATAGCCCCAAGGCAGCTAGGAGCCGTTGAGAGCAATTCAAGAAGGCAATTCTTGTCTTCTGTCGCCTGGCGCACCGGACAGTCCGGTGCACCACCGGACACTGTCCGGTGCGGATTTCTTTCCTTCTTTGGCGAAGCCGACCGTTGGCGGTTCAGAGCCGTTGGTGCACCGGACAGTCCGGTGCCCCTTCTGACCGTTGGCTCTTGCCACGCGTCGCGCGTGGATTATACGGCCGACCGTTGGTCCAGCCGACTGTTGGCTCACCGGACAGTCTGGTGCACCACCGGACAGTCCGGTGATTTATAGTCGTACGCCGTTAATTGCTTCCCGAGAGAAGCCAGTTGACAGACGCCGGCCTGGCGCACCGGACACTGTCCGGTGCACCGCCGGACAGTCCGGTGCACCCAGGCCGAGCTGTCTTTGGCTGAACGAAGCCATCTCTTTTCCAACTTGACTTCTCCTGTTTCTAGCACTTAGACACAATACATTAGTCTCCAAAACCATGTACTAAGTCTTAGAAACATACCTTTTTACTTGATTTGCACTTTGTCCATCACTTTGCATAGATTAACATAAGTCCACTTGTGTTGGCACTCCACCAAAATACTTAGAAATGGCCCAAGGGCACATTTCTCTTTCAATCTCCCCCTTTTTGGTGATTTATGCCAACACAATAAAAAGCAACCAAAGGAAGTGCAACATCAATACAAATAAGAACTCAAAATTGTTTTGATTCACATTTGGCATATATGGATCACTCTTTGCCACCACTTGGTTTGTTTTTGCAAATCAAACCCAATTTCCTATCGCTAAGTCAAACACACTTGTTAAAACATAAAGAGAGATATTTCAAGATAAATTGATCAAAGATTCAAAAACTCCCCCTTTTTTTCATAATCAAGCCTTCTCCCCACAAGAGACCAATGTTTTGACAATAAGAGACAAACAAGAGACAAACAAGAGTATTTTGACAACCAAAAACCAACCAAAAACTCTAACTCTACTATTTTCAAAATTCTCAAGTGGTAGCTGATCCATTTCTTGCTTTTGGCCTTATTTTCTCCCCCTTTGGCATTAAGCACCAAAACGGGATCAATTTTGGCCCTTTTAACCCTATTGCCTCACCAAAATCTTCAACTAAGAGTAAAAAGGCAATAAGAGTACATAGTTGAACTTGGAGTGAGTTACTCTCTCATCTGAGTGCAGTGGAAGTCTTGCATGGTCCAAGTCCACCTTTTCACTTTCAAACCTCCTTTGAGACTAAATTAAGCAAACTCAAGCACACAGTTAGTATCAAAGGGTCAAGTTGTAGCACATCTCCCCCTAAATATGAGCACCACTTGCAAATGGACTTGTGAGGTCCGGGGAGTGCTTGTACAACTTGAGCACCATAAACAAACAACAAAATGCATTAAGGAACATGATCAAGGCATAAAACACATGTATGCTATAAATCAATCCAGGTTCCGCGAATCTAAGACATTTAGCTCACTATGCAGCCTGCAAAAGGTCGACTCATCTAGAGGCTTGGTAAAGATATCGGCTAGCTGGTTCTCGGTGCTAACATAAAACACTTCGATATCTCCCTTTTGCTGGTGGTCTCTCAAAAAGTGATGTCGGATGTCAATGTGCTTTGTGCGGCTGTGATCAACAGGATTATCCACCATGCGGATAGCACTCTCATTATCACATAGGAGTGGGACTTTGCTCAGATTGTAGCCAAAGTCTCTGAGGGTTTGCCTCATCCAAAGTAGTTGTGCGCAACACTGTCCTGCGGCAACATACTCGGCCTCAGCGGTGGATAGGGCAACAGAGGTTTGTTTCTTAGAACTCCACGACACCAGGGACCTTCCTAAGAATTGGCATGTCCCCGATGTACTCTTCCTATCGACCTTACATCCAGCATAGTCGGAGTCTGAATATCCAATCAAGTCAAAGGTAGACCCCGTTGGATACCAGATCCCGAAGCAAGGCGTAGCGACTAAATATCTAAGAATTCGCTTCACGGCCATTAAGTGACACTCCCTTGGATCGGATTGAAATCTAGCACACATGCATACGCTAAGCATAATATCCGGTCTACTAGCACATAAATAAAGGACCCTATCATAGACTGGTATGCCTTTTGATCAACGGACTTACCTCCTTTGTTGAGGTCGGTGTGTCCGTCGGTTCCCATTGGAGTCTTTGCGGGCTTGGCGTCCTTCATCCCAAACCGCTTGATCAAGTCTTGCGTGTACTTCGTTTGGGAGATGAAGGTGCCATCCTTGAGTTGCTTCACTTGGAACCCAAGTAAGTAGTTCAACTCACCCATCATCGACATCTCGAACTTTTGAGTCATCACCCTGCTAAACTCTTCACAAGACTTTTGGTTAGTAGAACCAAATATTATGTCGTCGACATAAATTTGGCACACAAATAAATCGCCATCACATGTCTTAGTGAAAAGAGTTGGATCGGCTTTCCCAACCTTGAAAGCATTAGCAATTAAAAAGTCTCTAAGGCATTCATACCATGCTCTTGGGGCTTGCTTAAGTCCATAGAGCGCCTTAGAGAGCTTACACATGTGGTCGGAGTACCGTTCATCCTCGAAGCCAGGGGGTTGCTCCACGTACACCTCCTCCTTGATTGGCCCATTGAGGAAAGCGCTCTTCACATCCATTTGGAACAACCTGAAAGAATGGTGATGAGGACATCACTATGAGTACGACTACACCAGCAGCACCTCCACATCAAGCGCCACTTCCTTCATTAGCTGGGCCAATCACTTGGGCCTGTGCCAGAGATCTTAACTTCGTCATGCTACTGAAGAATGAGGGCCCAGAAGAATAGACGACCAGCCCAACTGTGGCCCATAGTGGACGACCTAGGGTTGGCCGCCCCTAGGGGCTGCGCCCTCTCTATTTATCCAGGAGCTGCGCCTCCTTTGTTTTCGAGTTTTGTTTTACATTAGCTTTAGCTACTCTCGAACACGCGCAAATCTGCGCTGTCTTCGTGTATTCAGAACTCCACCCTCGAGTAATAGATTAGATTGCTCGCATCTTTTTCTTGTTCGTTCTTCGATTGCGCACAGGAAACGATCTTCGTGATCAGGCCGATCTCGCATCAGCAAGGTCGGTAACCACAGGAAGTTGGTTCAGCGATTGCATTGGCGCCTCGGGCTTGCTCGTCGTAGTCGGATCGCAAGGGTCATCTTCCGCCAAATCGGAATTATCTCTACTCGCCGAAAGATCGGGCACCTCAGCTACATCAATTGGTATCAGATTTCCAGGTTGATCGGTGAGTTTATCGAGTGTTTTTTTCTCCTACAGTCCACAAAACCACATAAAAATTCAGGTTAGACCTTATACCAGCACCCTTTTGAGCCTCGCACCTTCTTTCAATAATCTGCATTGTTGAATTTGTGTGCTTTTGCGTCATTTGTTGCTGGTCGCATTGTGTTTTTTTTCTCACCATCCTTCTTCTTCCTTGTTTTTCTCCTTCGGTTACATCAAACCCTAGCGCGCCGCAACCATCTTCCTTGTTTTTCTCCTTCGGTTACATCAAACCCTAGCACGTCGCAACCATCTTCCTTGTTTCTCTCCTTCGGTTACATCAAACCGATTCAACGCCACAAACCGAGTCAACGCCGCTTCCTTGTTTTTCTCCTTCGGTTACGTAAAAAAACAGAAACAAAAAAAACAGAAAAGAAAAAAAAAGAAAAAGAAAGAGAAAGGATAGAACCAGAGAACAAACAAAAAAATAGGGAAAGGAAACAAAGCGGTTGTCTCATCTCGGTCGGTTTAAACATAACTTGAGGTACCTTCCTTAAACCGGGCATAACTTTTCGCTCGGTTGTCCAAAAAATCTGAAATTTTTACAGGAGCTAGACACCATTCTGAGGCCGGCCAAGCCGACATATGGTCTGTTTGGGTTTCGACAAAATTGTCAAAAAAATTCAGGAAAATAAAGAAAAAAATTCGTCAAAGTTCTCACATGCTTTTCAGAGAACTTCCTGATTTTCTGTAGACCACATCTGAACTCTGTTTTAGGTGAAACTTCGTGTAGCTCCTAGTTTGTTGCTTCTTGTGCAGAGAAAAATATCAAAAAATCATACAAAAAAGAAAAACAAAATCACCTGTGATTCCTACTAGTGCCTTTTTGGCATCACTAGTACAATATTTACGGTACTGCCATTCTGCTAGTTCCATCCGTCCTTTGCACCTGTGGCCAGCAATATAGTTTCGTGTTTTGCACTATAATTCAACTTTGCATTATTGTTAGATCGTGCTAATCCTTGACTTGAGTGCAGCCTACCTAGAACTCCACATATTTCTACGACGAGCAGGTTTCTGTTTCTCCACGCAATCGCTCATCCAATCTTTCACCGGTTCCACCTGTTGATTGCAGTTCACCACTGTGGCTTCGTAAGAACGTATAAGAACTTGATAACAGCATTCCATCGAGCAAGCAAGTTGTCACCACCATTCCCCTGTTGTCGTCGGTTTTTTCTCCTTTTGGTGTTTTGGTGTTTGCGCTAACTATGGCAGGAGCACACGACATGGTGGATGCCCAGTTGCAGGAAGTAAGGGGACAAGTTGATGGACTTGCTGCTGACATTAGGACGATGCATGAACGGCTTGATTCAACGATCACTTCGACGACCGAGCGTTTCAACCAACTTGACCTTGCTCAAACGGCGACTCGCACCACACTCGACACCATCCTGGCACGCCTTGATGCATTGACCACAAAGATGGAGCAGGAATACGGCGGTGACACTGAGCAAGACGATGGAGATCGCCGTGGTCGTGCACGTCGTGTGGTTCGTCATCCCCCTAATGACTTATTTTCTAAGATTAAATTTAAAATTCCATCTTTTAATGGTAAATATGATCCTGCTGCATATCTTGATTGGGAATTAGAGGTAGAACAGAAATTTTCATGCCATGATATTCCTGCTAATAGCCAAGTGAAGGCTGCCATTAGTGAATTTACCGATTTTGCTTTAATTTGGTGGCGTGAGTATAAACAAAAACTTCCCATTAACAGTGTCATTACTTGGACCCAATTAAAAACTGCCATGCGCCACAGATTTGTTCCTTCCTATTATGCTCGTGATTTGCTTAACAAAATGCAGCGTTTTCAACAAGGTTCACAATCTGTTGAGGAATATTACCAGGAGTTACAAAAGGGTATGCTTCGTTGTGGTTTGGTTGAGTCGGATGACGCTGCTATGACGTGTTTTCGTGGTGGTTTGAACAGGGAAATTCAGGATATACTTGATTATAAGGATTATTTTGATATAACCACATTGTTTGAATATGCTTGCAAAGCTGAACATGAAGTGCAGGGACAACGATCAAAGACATATACTAACTCTTTTGCAGGCCGGGGTCCAACACACAGCTCAACTCCTTCCAGCCCTGCACCTTCTACGCCTAGCACTACATCGCGCACAGGGACGACCAAGCCAGTGGCGCCCCCTGCCAAAGGCGCCGCTTTTTCCACAGGACGTACACGGGATATTCAGTGCCATCGTTGCAGAGGGTTTGGGCACATGATTCGGGACTGCCCAAACAAGCGTACCTTGCTTATACGTGACAATGGTGAGTACTCTTCAGCCAGTGATTCTGAGGAAACTAGTCATGCTATGATTGCCACTAACCATGCAGAAAATGAGGAAGTCTTGTTGTGCAGCGTGTTCTCAGCACACAGGTTGCCCAGGCCGAAAAAAATCAGCGACACACTCTATTCCATACCAAGGGCGTTGTGCACGAATGGTCGATTCGCATCATCATCGATAGTGGCAGCTGCAACAATTTGGCAAGTACAGCGTTGGTAGAGAAATTATCCTTGCCCACTCGCACACACCCACATCCGTATCACATTCAATGGCTTAATGATGGTGGTAAAATAAAGGTAACACGTTCGGTACGTGTCCCCTTTTCGCTGGGTTCTTATTCTGATTATGCTGATTGCGATGTTATTCCTATGGAAGCATGCTCTTTGTTATTGGGTAGACCTTGGCAATATGATACTGATAGTTTACATCATGGTCGTTCAAATCATTATTCTTTCACGTTTAAAGGCCAGAAAATAATTATACATCCAATGACCCCTAACCAAATTTTGAAAGATGTTCTTACTAGGGCTGCTAAAACTGCACAACAAGTCAAATTGACATCAGCCGCACCTATTAAATATGAAATCAAGTTGCACTCTCCTGTTTTACTTGCTACACGTGCTGATTTTGATGATCTCCATGAAGCTCATATGCCCTGTTATGCACTTGTATGCTCGCGCATGCTTGTTCCGCTTGATGATGCACCGTCTTTGGATATACCCCCTGCTGTTGTTAACCTTTTGCAGGAGTATGCTGATGTTTATCCTACGGACTTACCACCGGGTCTTCCTCCCCTCCGTGGCATTGAGCATCAGATCGATCTCATCCCCGGCGCTTCTCTTCCGAACCGCGCCCCATACCGTACAAATCCAGATGAGACGAAGGAGATCCAGCGCCAGGTGCAGACACTGCTTGATAAAGGTTACATTCGTGAGTCTCTTAGCCCTTGCTCGGTTCCTGTTTTACTCGTTCCAAAGAAAGATGGGTCATGGCGTATGTGCGTAGATTGTCGTGCTATTAATAACATCACAGTTCGTTATCGATATCCTATTCCACGCCTTGATGATATGTTAGATGAGCTTAGTGGTGCCATTATTTTCTCTAAGGTTGATTTGCGTAGCGGTTACCATCAGATTAGAATGAAACTCGGTGATGAATGGAAAACGACTTTTAAAACGAAATTTGGTTTATATGAATGGTTGGTTATGCCATTTGGATTGACTTATGCTCCCAGCACCTTTATGCGTTTAATGAACGAATTTTACGGGCCTTCATAGGTTTGTTTGTTGTTGTTTATTTCGATGATATCCTTATTTACAGCAAGTCTATAGAGGAGCATTTAGAACATTTGCGTGTTGTTTTTGATGCTTTGCGTGCTGCTCGCTTGTTTGGTAACATGGAAAAGTGCACATTTTGCACGCAACGTGTCTCGTTTCTTGGTTATGTGGTTACTCCGCAGGGCATTGAGGTGGATAGCAGCAAGATTGCTGTCATTCGGGAGTGGCCTACACCGACGATGGTCACACAAATTCGGAGCTTTCTTGGACTTGCCGGTTTCTACCACAGATTTGTTCGTGATTTTAGCTCCATTGCAGCGCCTCTACATGAGCTTACAAAGAAAGATGTGCCATTTGCTTGGAGTGATTCGCAGGAGGTAGCGTTCAGCACTTTGAAAGATAAGTTAACCCAAGCTCCCCTCTTGCAATTGCCTGATTTTAATAAAGTTTTTGAGCTTGAATGCGATGCTAGCGGTATTGGGCTAGGTGCTGTTTTGTTACAAGAAGGAAAACCAGTTGCTTATTTCAGTGAAAAATTAAGCGGTGCTAGTCTGAAATATTCTACTTATGATAAGGAGCTTTACGCTTTAGTGCGCACTTTGCATACTTGGCAGCACTATATTTGGCATCGTGAGTTCATAATTCATTCTGATCATGAGGCTTTAAAACATATTCGTACCCAAACAAATCTGAACCGTCGTCATGCTAAATGGGTCGAATTCATTGAGTCCTTTTCTTACATTATTAAACACAAGAACGGGAAGGACAATGTTATTGCTGATGCTTTGTCTCGTCGCTATACCATGCTGTCACAATTAGATTTTAAAATCTTTGGTTTGGACACTGTGAAGGATCAATATGTTGACGATGCTGATTTTAAAGATGCTTTCGGCCATTGTATTAATGAGATACCATGGGGCAAATTTCACATACAGGATGGGTTCCTGTTTCGCGCTAACAAGTTGTGTGTTCCAGCTAGCTCGGTTCGTCTTTTGTTGTTACAGGAAGCGTATGGAGGCGGTCTCATGGGGCATTTTGGCGTCTACAAAACGCATGAGGTGTTGGCTGCCCACTTCTTTTGGCCTCGGATGCGCGCTGATGTTGAGCGCCTTGTTGCACACTGCACTACTTGTCAGAAAGCTAAGTCACGGTTGAACAACCATGGTTTGTATATGCCTTTGCCTGTCCCTTCTTCTCCTTGGCTTGATATCTCTATGGACTTTGTTTTGGGCTTGCCTAGAACTAAGAAGGGGAGGGATAGTATTTTTGTGGTTGTTGATAGATTCTCTAAAATGGCTCACTTTATACCTTGTCATAAAACTGATGATGCTAGCATTGTTGCTGAATTGTTCTTTAGAGAAATTATTCGTTTACATGGTATTCCAAAAACAATAGTCTCTGATCGCGATGCTAAGTTTCTAAGCCATTTTTGGAGATCTCTTTGGAATAAATTGGGAACTAAATTGTTGTTTAGCACTACTTGTCACCCTCAGACTGATGGACAAACTGAGGTAGTAAATAGAACTTTATCTACCATGCTTAGGGCTGTTTTAGACAAAAATTTGAGACGTTGGGAGGACTGCTTGCCTCATGTTGAATTTGCTTACAATCATGCCACGCATTCTTCTACAAAGATGTGCCCTTTCCAGATTGTTTATGGTTACATCCCTAGGGCACCTATTGATTTGATTTCACTTAATGCTGCGAACGCCCCACATGTAGATGCTGCTGCACATGTTGAACAAATGATTACCATACATGAACAAACGAAACAGAACATTGCTGCTACTAATGCAAAAAATCAGGTTGCTGGTAGTAAAGGAAGAAAACATGTTACTTTTGAGCCAGGTGATATGGTTTGGTTGCACTTGAGAAAGGATCGGTTTCCTACTTTGCGCCGTTCTAAATTAATGCCTCGTGCTGCTGGTCCTTTTAAGGTGCTAACAAAGATTAATGATAATGCTTATATCCTTGACCTGCCTGCGGAATTTGGTGTTTCCACTAGTTTTAATGTTGCAGATTTGAAACCATATATGGCTGAGGATGAGGAGTTGTCGTCGAGGACGACTTCACTTCAAGAAGGGGAGGATGATGAGGACATCACTATGAGTACGACTACACCAGCAGCACCTCCACATCAAGCGCCACTTCCTTCATTAGCTGGGCCAATCACTCGGGCCCTTGCCAAAGATCTTAACTTCGTCATGCTACTGAAGAATGAGGGCCCAGAAGAATAGACGATGTTGGGTCTATGCTTCGTCGCCGAAGGTCTTCAAGGGAGAAGCGACTTAAAATGTGTGAGCAGGTATCTTCGGACTCGTATCAGAAAGGGAAAAGCTACAAAGGTTGACACAGCGCCGAAGCTGTGAAGCATGAAAGCTTCGGCATGTTCGCAGAAAAGGGAACCGACTTAAAGATGAAAAGGCCATTTAGACCTCGATAGAGTGCTATAGAATTATCACCAAATGTAAAGGGCATGTATGTAATTTTGTATGAGTTGTACCCCGTGCCTATAAATAGGTGAACAGTACCCCCGTGCTGTTCACGTTGACTTGGCATTTGCTTTTGCGTCACACTTGTATTTTCATCTCCTTCCAAGCCGAAGGTACATTTATAATTCGATATCGTCTCTATTTCTCTATGATGATATAATAAAGTTAAACGAATAATGTTATATGATTATTCGTGCTATCTTTTATGTTTCATATGCTTCGTCTTTCATTAATGTATACCGTGATGATGAAGGTTCGTCCTTCATGACCTTCGTCCGGAGATCGTTATATCCTAAGGGAAATAATGCCTCAAAGGACGAAGGACTTTATCGTTTAACATTCTCTGTGTTGCCTTGTTCTTAACTCATAGCATTTGAGAACAAGTCCCCAACATTGGCGCCCACCTCCGGTGAACTTACTTCCACTTTTTGAGCTGATGGCTTCGTTCAACGACCAAGCTGGAGCTGCTTCGGACCCGAAGCTGGTGCTCCCGATCACAGGTGGCTCGTCCTCAGAGCCAGCTAACAAGAAACAGAAGAAGGAAGCACAGAGAAGGGTACAGCATGTTGGGGTGCAAGGACCCTTCATAAAGTCAAGATGGTCTCACATTCCTATTACCTTCTCCCAAGAGGACCTTCAGCTCAAAGATTACCCACACAACGATGCCATGGTTATCTCTTGTATTATCAAAGGATTTCTGGTCCACAATGTTTTGGTTGACACAGGCAGTGCAGCTGACATCATATTTGCTAAGGCCTTCAGACAAATGCAAGAGCCAGAAGATAAGATTCATGATGCTACACATCCTCTCTGTGGCTTCGGAGGAAGACAGATTGTAGCATTGGGCAAGATCACCATGTCAGTGACCTTCGGGTTCATCAACAACACTAGAACTGAGCAAGTTGTGTTTGACATTGTCGACATGGAATACCCTTACAATGCAATTATTGGTCGTGGTACTCTCAATGCCTTCGAAGCAATCCTTCATCCTGCCTATCTTTGCATGAAGATACCTTCGGATCAGGGACCCATCGCTATCCATGGAAGTCAGGAAGCTGCAAGAAGGGCCGAAGGTAATTGGACTGACTCAAAAGCAATTCATAACATCGATGGAGCTGAAGCTTGTGAACAGTACAAATTCAGAAGGGAGAAAGCAGCTTCAGCAGACCAGCCGAAGCCTATGCTTTTATGTGAGGACATAGCAGAGCAGAAGGTGCTGTTAGGCTCTCAGTTATCCGAAGAGCAGGAGAAAACCTTGATAAGGTTTTTGTTCAATAACAAGGATGTTTTTGCATGGTCAGCCAATGATCTCTGCGGAGTTAATAGAGATGTTATCGAGCACTCACTCAATGTCGATCCATCCTTCAGACCCAGAAAGCAAAGGCTTCGGAAGATGTCAGATGATAAGGCCGAAGGTGCTCGCAACGAAGTCAAAAGACTCCTCAGTGCAGGAGTTATCAGAGAAGTGAAGTACCCAGAATGGCTGGCTAACACTGTTATGGTAAAAAAGGCCAATGGCAAGTGGCGAATGTGCATCGATTTTACAGATCTTAACAAAGCTTGCCCGAAGGATGAATTCCCACTACCAAGGATAGATTCTTTAGTTGATGCAGCAGCTTCTTCAGAGCTCATGAGTCTGTTAGACTGTTATTCAGGCTATCACCAAATTTGGATGAAGCAGGAAGATGAGCCGAAGACTAGCTTCATAACTCCAAGTGGCACATATTGCTATCTTCGGATGCCTGAGGGGCTCAAAAACGCTGGAGGAAGTTTCAGCCGAATGACTGCGAAGGTTCTCCAATCTCAAATAGGCAGAAACGTGCTAACTTATGTTGATGATATCATTGTCAAAAGCACGAAGCAGGAGAATCATATTGCTGATCTGCAGGAGACCTTCGCCAGTTTCAGGCAAGCTGGCTTAAAGTTAAATCCAGAAAAATGCGTCTTCGGAGTGAAGAAGGGGAAATTTCTTGGATGCTTGGTTTCAACAAAGGGGATTGAAGCTAATCCAAGTAAAATTGAAGCTATACTTTGGATGGAGCCACCAACTACAAAGAAGGGGGCTCAAAGATTGACAGGAAGATTGGCATCTCTCAATAGATTCATATCCAGATCAGCAGAGAGAAACTTACCATTCTTCGAAGTACTGAAGTCAGCCGAAGTCTTTCAATGGGGACCAATCCAACAGAAGGCCTTTGAAGAGCTAAAACAGTATTTAATAGATCTAACAACATTGACTCCACCAATGCCAGGGGCTCCTTTGTTATTATATGTGGCAGCTTCGCACTCAGCGGTAAGTGCAGCGCTTGTCCAGGAGAAGCTTGATGGTCAAGTCAAGAGGCAGGCCCCAATATATTTTGTATCCGAGGTTCTTAGTTTGTCAAAGAAAAATTACACAGAGCTGGAGAAGGTATTGTATGCTGTCTTGATGGCCTCCAGGAAGCTTCGGCACTATTTCCAAGCTTACAACATAATTGTTCCTTCATCACAACCTCTGAAGGATATTATGAGGAATCGAGAAGCTACTGGAAGGATTGGAAAATGGGCTGCAGAGCTCAATGAATTTTGTATTGAATATGTTCATAGATCTTCAATTCAGTCACAGGCGCTGGCAGACTTTATTGCTGATTGGACGCCATGATGTGCACCCGTTGGGTGATTGCCCGATCTTTCGATGAGAGGGTGTGGAATAACTCGATTGGGGGAGGAGACGACGTTCACGGCCCGACTACAGCCTTCCAAAGACGCTGCGCCTTAGCAACCGATACACCACCTCCTATGGCTGTCACGATCTTGTGGAGCGTGACACCCTGGCCACTAGGGCACTCGTCCTGCAAGCAATCGAAGAACTAGCAAGAACAAGTACTGAATTACCAGATCTAAATGTAGGTTTAAAGATCAAACTACAATATGGTGGGGTTCCGAAGACAAGAAGACGGGCGGCTGAACTAGCACGCGCGCTTGCAAGCAAGTAGCGAGAGCTAAACTTGATCTAAACAAAACCCGCTGTTCTTGGTGGCGGCTAGGGGGTTTATAAACATGGGAGGACGACCACAAGGGTATTGGGGTCGTGCTGCAACCCTAGGATGCGTCCCTAATGGACCTAACTTGATACACGACCCATTGGGCCAAAATAGGGTGACGCAGCACCATGGGCAGAAAAGGCAGGAAATGTCTCGGTAAGAAAACAATGATTACGGCGGCCTCAGAACAGATATGACTATAATTCCGGATCCATATGAAAGTAGACTTGATAAGCTTTCCATGTTGTGCTTGAACATTCCAATCCGAGCCCGCATCTGACCGTGGTGACCGTCACAAGTTGGTGTTCTTCTGCAGTCCGAATCCAGCATGTTCAAATCCTTTTCCCTTTCGGTCTTCTCCCTGATTCCTAAGCAAAACAAGAGTGCACGGGTCTCCATGGTCTAAATATGATGGACATGAACTCAAGAGTGTAATCACCTGATGGTTGAGTTGACGAGCACGAGCGCGAGTAATGTGACCAGAAATTGGTACTTGTATTGGTATAGATGCATCAGTAGTGTGGATGTCTTCATCACGCCAGGGACTCAGGAGGAGGAAACGAATAAAGACAACGAAGCCTGGACAGTGTTTTGTGATGGATCTTGGGGAACCTTCGGAGCAGGAGCGGCTGCTGTGTTGGTTTCACCTTCCAAAGTCAAAATTTGTTATGCGGCAAAGCTTGATTTTAATTGCACAAATAACATTGCTGAGTACGAAGCATTGGTTATAGGTCTTCGGAAGTTAAAAGCAATGGGAATCAGAAGGGCCATATTTAAAACTGATTCCCACGTTGTTTCGGGTCATATTGACAAAAGTTGTAAGGCTAAGGATCCGAAGCTTGAAAAATATCTGGATATGGTTCGAAGAGTCGAAGCTTCCTTCGAAGGGTTTTCTGTCAAGAATATCCCTCGAGGACAAAATGAGCATGCTGATCTGCTAGCTAAGTCAGCAGCACAGGGGCTGCCTTTACCTTCGGATGTGTTCTTCGAAACAATAAAAGCACCTTCGGTGGAACTTCTTGAAAGAGCAGTTCTTAATATATCTCCTGTTTTTAGCGAAGATTGGAGAACCGAGATCATCTCTTACCTTCAGGGTAAATTTCTTTCAGATGACGAAGCTTATAACAAGAGGATAGAGGCAAGAGCTCGTCCATATGTCATGATAGAAGGGGAGTTGTAAAAACATGGAGTTTGTGCTCCGCTGCTCAAATGTTTATCCAGAACCGAAGGTATAGAGTTAATGAAAGAAATACATGCAGGCCTGTGTGGATCTCACATCGGATCTAGGCTGTTACTTGGAAAAGTTTTCCGTCAAGGGTTTTACTGGCCGAAGGCAGCTTCGGATGCAGCAGAATTGGTTCAAAAGTGCGAAGGATGTCAGAAATGTGCAAGAGATCAAAAACAACCTTCGTCCTTAACACAGCTCATACAACCCACTTGGCCATTACAAAGGTGGGGCCTTGACTTGTTAGGTCCGTTACCACCGGCCCAAGGGAACCTGAGGTATGTTGTAGTAGCTGTGGAATATTTTTCTAAATGGATTGAGGCGAAGCCTTTAGCCACAATAACTTCGGCTACCGTCCAAAAGTTTTTCTGGCAAAATATTGTTTGTCGTTTCGGGGTGCCAAAGGCTATCACTGTGGACAATGGAACACAGTTTGACTCCGAAGTTTTCAGGGATTTCTGTGACCAAATTGGTACGAAGATCCATTTTGCATCAGTTAGGCACCCGGAGTCAAATGGACTCGTTGAAAGAGCCAACGGCATTATAATGACAGGAATAATGAAGTTAATCTTCAATCAACCCAGAGGAAAATGGCCAGATCAGTTAATCAAAGTGGTGTGGAGCCACAACACGACAACATCAAGGTCTACAGGCTTCACTCCATTCAAGTTGTTATTCGGTGACGAAGCAATAACTCCAGAGGAAGCTAAAACCGAATCAATAAGGATAGTAGCTTCGGCAGAATCAGATTCCGAAGCTGCTTATTCTATAGAAAAAGATGCTTTAGAAGGGATCAGACTGCAAGCCGTGGAGAATATCAATAAATATCAAGCTGAAACAGTTAAATGGCGGGATAGAAAGGTTCGGCTAAAAAATATTGGGCCAGGGCACTTGGTGCTTCGGAGGGTGGCCAACTCGGAAACAGTGGGCAAATTGCAGTTGAAATGGGACGGGCCTTTCTTAGTAGCATCTTCGTCAAGACCCGGTTCATACAGATTGAAAGATATGGACGGCAATGACATTCCTAGATCTTGGAATGCGGATGAGCTTCAGCGATATTATGTATAATTCGATGTAATTTTTCAAATTTTTTATTTTCTAGTTCTTCTTTCATGGCACCCTTTTCCTTTCCGAAGGGGGAGAAAGGTTTTTAATGGGGCCATCACGTGTAATTTTCTTTTTTAGTTCTATAAGAGCAAAATCCCCCAAAGAATGTAAATGTAAAAGCTGAGAATGCACCATCGAGTGCCAAAAAGAAAAAAAAAGAGAAGCTCCAAAGACGTTCCTAAGGGAATGCAGAGCTTACAGCGAAAAGTCAACGCTGATTCCGCCAAAAGTAAAGGCGAAGAAGCTCCAAAGACGTTCCTAAGGGAATGCAGAGCTTACAGCGAAAAGTCAACGCTGATTCCGCCAAAAGTAAAGGCGAAGAAGCTCCAAAGTCGTTCCTAAGGGAATGCAGAGCTGAGGTGTGATTGTTTTTAAGAAAATGAATATGGCTTCGGATACGTGTTTGGCCATTCATTTGCACATCACATTACATCATAGCATTTGCATTCATAAACATTCATCTAGGCATATGTAGGATAATCATCTTCATCGCATAAAATGGTTGCTTCGGCAAGAAGAGAAAAAAGAAGGGGAAAAATTTCTATGAAGAAGAGCTTCGGAGAAAAGGAAAATGTTGTTTTTTATGAAGGAGAGCTTCGGAGAAAAGGAAAATGTTGTTTTCTATGAAGGAGAGCTTCGGAGAAAAGGAAAATGTTGTTTTCTATGAAGGAGAGCTTCGGAAAAAAGGAAAATGTTGTTTTCTATGCTTCGTTGCGTACGAAAAGAAGGGAAGGTGTTTTTTTCGCCTTCGGCTCAAAAAAAGGAAATTTCGTCCACATCAAAGCATTTCTCATGCATCAGTGAAAGGTTAAGGATATATTACAAGGTATGAACAGCATACATTAAAAACAAGTTTTTGTTTACATTTACAAAAGTTATCTCAAAAGTTTTTCAAGTACTGTCTGCAGTCTACTATCTAAATCTCCAAGGAGCTTCGGCTTCGGCGCTATTTTTGATCATCAGCTTCGGCTTCGTCATCCTACATGAATAAGGTCGTTGGAAGTCAGAACCAAGTTTACAGGAAAAGGTAAGCACAAGGTATGATTTCTTACTGGATCAAGGTGACTACGAGCTTCGTCTCCAGCTTTCTCTCGACCACCTTTTGTCCATATCATTTTTACAAATCGATTCGAGATGCTTCGGGCGAGATCAGGGATGTCATCCAGGATTGATGGTGACAAAGTAAAATTTGGCCTATTGACAATTTTCCCATGATCACAGCCAGCCTTCATGAAGGCTGCAGCAGTCCCTCGAGAAGCCACCCAGGCACAGAAGTCACCATGCCCAGCTATGACTTCGTCGAGCTCGTCAATCTCCCCCTCAATGTGTTCGAAGGTTTTTGGTAGATCTTCAGCTGAGGGGGTAAATTTTTCGCTGCTAGCTCCAACCGAGTAAAAAATCTTTCTTAGTCGTTGAATGCACTTGTTGCTAAATTCCAGGCATTTTTCTTGAAGATTTGTCAGTAGTTTTCTCAAATCCGAATTTTGCTGAGCTTCGGCTTCAAGTTTTGCATTGAGATCTTGCTTTTCTCGTTCGAACTGCTCAGACTGGCGGAGAAGCTTCGAGTTCAGTTCTGATATTTTTGCTTCAGCTTCCGCCAGTAAGCCTTCGGCTGCCTGAAGCTCAAAGTTCTTTTTCTCAAAAGCATCTGATTGCTCCTTTATTTTGTTTTCCAAATTTCCGATTATAATTTCATGCTTTTTATCTTCAAGATCTTGCTGCATTTGCAAGGCTTTGCTCAATAACATACTCTACACAAACACAACCTTCGTCAGACATGTTTTTATTAGAAGCAATAAAGGTTAAAGGACAAGTCATTCACCTTGAAGTTGGAGTAAAATAAACTACCAACGATATGTTGTCGTCGGTAGCGGCTGATGTCTGTTTCTAGCTTCGGGAATCCAATACTCTTGGACAGAGTACTGATAACTTTGGCCCCTGTTTGGTCCCAAATACACTCTAGTTTCTCGTCATCAACGCCTCCGAAGAGGAGTGCCCCAGGTTTGTATCCACAGGATTGGGCATACTCTTTAAGCTCTTCTATTTCAGCTTTTGTTAGATGTTCTCCAACTAAGTTTTGGAACGCGAAGGCTTCGTTTTCTGAAGCTTCATCAGCAATTTCTTTTCCTTTCTTTGACGCTGCGGTCACAGTCTCTTCGGCAGCAGTGGCAGCTTCTTCTGCAGCCATGTCTAGCAGCATTTGGTCAATATGTTCAATTGTGCTCTCTAAATTCAAATCTTTAGCTGAGGTAACTTCGGCGGCTGCGGCCTCCGAAGGTGCAATTTCAATATCTGCCCCCTCTAAAGCTGCTCGTGTTTTTTGGGCCGAAGCTCTTGGCGGCGTTTTGTCAATTACCTCTGTCACGGTAATGATTCTTTGTTTCCTTGCCTTGATTGTTTTCTTCGATTTCTCGGGCTCCTTGTCCTTCTGAAAAAACTTTGTCAGTTGAGGACCCAGTGGACTTAGCTTCGCAGGTAAGGATTCAGTCATTACCTTCAGAATTTCCTCAACAACAGCAGCAGAAGGTGATGCGGGAGTTTCTTCTGCTTCGGATATTTGTTGCTTCGGAGAAGAAGCTTTCCTTTTCTTCGGAATTTTCTTCGTTACTGGCTCTTTTTCACCTTCATCTAAGGCTTCATTTACCCTTTTCCTTTTTTGGCCTCCGGCACCTTTGTTCAGATTTTCGTAGTCTGGGTATTCGAAACCCAAGGCGTCCAACACTCGATTTAGCCTTCGTTTTGGACGGGTGCCGAAGGCTGCGGTCATCAATTGATCTTCTTTTTTGGAATAATTGCCAAGTATTTCATTACACATCGCTTCAATCGTATCTAGCCACTCTTGGCAGGGTGCTTTAAAGTACTTTTTAAACTTGAAATAGTAAGGTAAACGTACGAGTTCACCTTCTTTCTTTTCCCCCTATAGCTTCGGCATTTCCCATTCTCTCAAACTGGGAAAAACTTTGAATGCTAAAAACTCTTGAACCAGGTCCCTTGTGCTGATATGCTCTGCAATAATTCTAAATTCACTCATTGCTTGTTGTGTTGGACCTTCGGGTGTCATATTGCAGCGAGGTCGGGTTTCTCCGAAGATTAATTCCAGCGGGCTTTGTACAAGCTTTTCCTTGTCGTCATCAATCTTGACATAGAACCACTCTGATTTCCAGCCTGCTGCCCACTTGCTTCGGTAGCTAATTACAGGGAACTTTGTAGTTTTCCGATAGGCAAAGTTATAGCAACCAAAATTATCGTGTAATCCATCTTTTCTAGCCTTTGTTTGATAATGTAGCTCGTGAACCCGGCAGAAGCTGTCTGCAAATGGTTCCACTGCTTGGCTTCGGAGTGCCCAGATATAAACAATAAGCCTAACGATAGCGTTAGGGGTCAGCTGATGAAAATAGATACCGAACCTCTTCAGTACCTCTCCAATAATCCCGTGTAGGGGGAACCTTAATCCAGCCTTTAGAAAACTTTTAAAAATAACAATCTCATCCTTCTCTGGCTTCGGGGTAGTCTCTTCTCCACCGAAGCGCAACAACTTCTTCTGATTTTCAGTAAAAAAGCCCGCTTTTACCATCTTGGACAAATCAGCCTTCGAAACAGTAGATTTCCCGAAGTCCAGGTGGCTCGGCTTGCTAGGCATGGCAATGCGGTAATCATCTTCGGAATCAGTTTCCTCAATATCTTCTTCCTCTGCTTCAGCGATTGCTTGTTCTGCTTGTTTTGCATCATCATGAGGGATCTTTTCTGAAATCACTAGACCCGATCGTTGCATGGCTTCGGAGATGGGAAGAGTCTCCGAAGCTTCAGTTTCCTCCCCCTCGCGCTCAACCCTGGCGGTAGAGCGGACTCTGGCCATTCAATTATGAACTTGTGAAACTTTAAAATTTTCTTCCTCCGAAGCAGGTTTCAAACTGGAGCTTCGTTCGTTTCTAACGGACAAGCTTCGGCGATGGTTAAAAATTTTGGCAGGAAAACAGTGCAAATAGCAATGAATGCTGTGGTAACTTCACACCTACTCGTCTGTTTATATAGTGCTGCAGGTAAGAAGGCGAAGCGCCAGAGTTTTTACACCAGGCGCACACCCGCTTGCGCTCGCTGTGCGGTGGACCGCAGGGACAAACAGTAAACTCTGCAAGGTGGGACCGCTGCGTGCTGGGAAATTAAATCGTTTCTCGGCAACGAGCTCAGGGAAGGTGTTTTTTGGACCTTCGGCTCCCCGAAGCTTAAGAGACTTTTTTCACGGATCAAGCTCGTTACGAAAAACGATCTAGCACCGCGAAAGGGGCTACTGTTGGGTCTATGCTTCGTCGCCGAAGGTCTTCAAGGGAGAAGCGACTTAAAATGTGTGAGCAGGTATCTTCGGACTCGTATCAGAAAGGGAAATGATGTGCACCCGTTGGGTGATTGCCCGATCTTTCGATGAGAGGGTGTGGAATAACTCGATTGGGGGAGGAGACGACGTTCACGGCCCGACTACAGCCTTCCAAAGACGCTGCGCCTTAGCAACCGATACACCACCTCCTATGGCTGTAACGATCTTGTGGAGCGTGACACCCTGGCCACTAGGGCACTCGTCCTGCAAGCAATCGAAGAACTAGCAAGAACAAGTAGAACAAGTACTGAATTACCAGATCTAAATGTAGGTTTCCAAATCAAACTCCAATATGGTGGGGTTCCGAAGACAAGAAGACGGGCGGCTGAACCAGCACGCGCGCTTACAAGCAAGTAGCGAGAGCTAAACTTGATCTAAACAAAACCCGCTGTTCTTGGTGGCGGCTAGGGGGTTTATAAACATGGGAGGACGACCACAAGGGTATTGGGGTCGTGCTGCAACCCTAGGATGCGTCCCTAATGGACCTAACTTGATACACGACCCATTGGGCCAAAATAGGGTGACGCAGCACCATGGGCAGAAAAGGCAGGAAATGTCTCGGTAAGAAAACAATGATTACGGCGGCCTCAGAACAGATATGACTATAATTCCGGATCCATATGAAAGTAGACTTGATAAGCTTTCCATGTTGTGCTTGAACATTCCAATCCGAGCCCGCATCTGACCGTGGTGACCGTCACAAGTTGGTGTTCTTCTGCAGTCCGAATCCAGCATGTTCAAATCCTTTTCCCTTTCGGTCTTCTCCCTGATTCCTAAGCAAAACAAGAGTGCACGGGTCTCCATGGTCTAAATATGATGGACATGAACTCAAGAGTGTAATCACCTGATGGTTGAGTTGACGAGCACGAGCGCGAGTAATGGGACCAGAAATTGGTACTTGTATTGGTATAGATGCATCAGTAGTGTGGATGTCTTCATCATTCTCCCCTTCTTGCATTTGAGTCGTCCTCGACTCAAGCTCAACTTCCTCTCCCAAGTAGGGCTTTAAATCTGCAATGTTAAATGTGGGGCTAACCCCAAAGTCTGCAGGCAGATCTAGCCTATATGCATTGTCGTTAATTTTCTCTAGCACTTTAAACGGTCCATCGGCTCGAGGCAACAATTTAGATTTTCGTAATTCAGGAAACCTTTCCTTTCTCAAATGCAACCAAACTAAATCTCCAGGTTCAAAATTTATTTCCTTTCTACCTTTATCACTAGCAAACTTATATCTAGCATTCATACGCTCTATGTTTTCTTTAGTAGTTTCGTGCAGTTTTAACATCAATTCAGCACGCCTAGTAGCATCAAAATTTAGTTTTTCAGAAGATGGCAAAGGCATTAAATCAATAGGAGCACGAGGTAACAAACCATATACAATCTGAAATGGGCACATCTTTGTAGTAGAATGCAATGATCGATTATAAGCAAATTCAATATGAGGCAAACAGTCCTCCCACATCTTAATATTCTTCTTTAGAACTGCCCTTAACATAGTAGACAAAGTTCTATTCACAACTTCAGTTTGACCATCAGTTTGAGGATGACATGTAGTAGAAAATAAAAGCTTAGTCCCCAATTTTGCCCACAAAGTCCTCCAAAAATGACTAAGAAATTTAGCATCACGATCAGAAACGATTGTGTTGGGCACACCATGCAAGCGAACAATTTCACGAAAGAACAAATCAGCAATATGAGTAGCATCGTCAGTTTTATGACATGGTATGAAATGTGCCATCTTAGAAAATCTATCAACAACCACAAACACACTATCACGTCCCTTCCTAGTCCTAGGCAATCCCAGCACAAAATCCATAGAAATATCTTCCCAAGGAGCACTAGGAACGGGTAGAGGCAAATACAAACCGTGTGGATTTAACCGTGACTTCGCCTTTTGGCATGTCGTGCAACGAGCAACCAATCTCACCACATCTCTTCTCATCTTGGGCCAAAAGAAATGACCAGCAAGTATGTCCTCCGTTTTCTTTGCTCCAAAATGTCCCATTAAGCCACCTCCATGTGCTTCCTGTAACAACAACAAACGAACGGAGCTAGCTGGAATGCATAGCTTGTTAGCTCTAAACACAAACCCATCACTAACGATATATTTGTTCCATCCTTTCCCATCTTTACAATGCAGCAACACATCTTTAAAATCAGCATCATGAACATATTGGTCTTTAATCGTCTCTAATCCAAAGATTTTGTAGTCAAGTTGATTCAGCAAAGTATATCTCCTAGACAAAGCGTCAGCAATGATATTCTCTTTTCCTTTCTTGTGCTTAATAACATAAGGAAACGATTCGATAAATTCAACCCACTTAGCATGTCTACGGTTCAGTTTTCCTTGACTGCGAATATGTTTCAAAGATTCATGATCAGAATGAATAACAAACTCTTTGGGCCACAAATAATGCTGCCATGTTTCTAATGTTCGCACAAGAGCATATAATTCCTTATCATAAGTAGAATAATTTAGAACAGACCCACTCAATTTTTCACTAAAATATGCAACAGGTTTGCCTTCTTGTAACAAAACACCACCCAATCCAATTCCACTAGCATCACATTCAAGCTCAAAAGTCTTATTAAAATCAGGAAGTTGGAGGAGAGGTGCATGTGTCAACTTATCTTTCAGCATGTTGAAAGCGTGCTCTTGTACTTTGCCCCAACTAAAATGCACTCCCTTCTTCGTAAGCTCATTCAAAGGTGCAGCAATGGTGCTAAAGTCCTTCACAAAACGGCGATAGAAGCCAGCAAGTCCTAGGAAACTCCGCACCTGTGTGATAGTCTTTGGCATAGGCCATCCATGTATCGCTTCTACCTTGGCTTGATCAACCTCAATTCCCTGTGGAGTCACAACATAACCAAGAAACGAAACTCGATCGGTGCAAAATGTGCACTTCTCAAGGTTACCAAATAAACGTGCATCTCGTAAAGCATTAAAAACAGCACGCATGTGATCAACATGTTCATCCATAGATTTGCTGTAGATTAATATGTCATCAAAGTATACTACCACAAATTTTCCAATGAAGGCACGCAAAACCTCGTTCATTAATCTCATGAAAGTGCTAGGTGCATTAGTTAACCCAAAAGGCATGACTAACCACTCATACAATCCGAACTTAGTTTTGAAAGCAGTTTTCCATTCATCTCCCAATTTCATACGAATCTGGTGGTACCCACTACGCAAATCAACTTTAGAAAAGACAATGGCACCACTCAATTCATCAAGCATATCATCTAAACGTGGAATAGGGTGTCGATAACGTATCGTGATATTATTAATAGCCCTACAATCAACACACATACGCCATGTTCCATCTTTTTTAGGCACTAAAATAACCGGAACAGCACACGGACTAAGAGACTCACGCACGTAACCTTTGTCGAGTAGTTCTTGCACTTGTCGCTGAATTTCTTTTGTTTCCTCTGGATTTGTCCTATATGGCGCACGATTCGGCAAAGATGCACCAGGAATAAGATCAATTTGGTGCTCAATCCCTCGTATAGGTGGCAGCCCCTCTGGTATCTCACTTGGAAATACATCAGAATACTCCTGCAAAATGTTAGTAATAACAGGAGGCAAAGAATGCTGCATATCTTGAATTGAAATCAAAGCATCCTTGCATACTGATGAAGACATCCACACTACTGATGCATCTATACCAATACAAGTACCAATTTCTGGTCCCATTACTCGCGCTCGTGCTCGTCAACTCAACCATCAGGTGATTACACTCTTGAGTTCATGTCCATCATATTTAGACCATGGAGACCCGTGCACTCTTGTTTTGCTTAGGAATCAGGGAGAAGACCGAAAGGGAAAAGGATTTGAACATGCTGGATTCGGACTGCAGAAGAACACCAACTTGTGACGGTCACCACGGTCAGATGCGGGCTCGGATTGGAATGTTCAAGCACAACATGGAAAGCTTATCAAGTCTACTTTCATATGGATCCGGAATTATAGTCATATCTGTTCTGAGGCCGCCGTAATCATTGTTTTCTTACCGAGACATTTCCTGCCTTTTCTGCCCATGGTGCTGCGTCACCCTATTTTGGCCCAATGGGTCGTGTATCAAGTTAGGTCCATTAGGGACGCATCCTAGGGTTGCAGCACGACCCCAATACCCTTGTGGTCGTCCTCCCATGTTTATAAACCCCCTAGCCGCCACCAAGAACAGCGGGTTTTGTTTAGATCAAGTTTAGCTCTCGCTACTTGCTTGCAAGCGCGCGTGCTAGTTCAGCCGCCCGTCTTCTTGTCTTCGGAACCCCACCATATTGTAGTTTGATCTTTAAACCTACATTTAGATCTGGTAATTCAGTACTTGTTCTACTTGTTCTTGCTAGTTCTTCGATTGCTTGCAGGACGAGTGCCCTAGTGGCCAGGGTGTCACGCTCCACAAGATCGTGACAGCCATAGGAGGTGGTGTATCGGTTGCTAAGGCGCAGCGTCTTTGGAAGGCTGTAGTCGGGCCGTGAACGTCGTCTCCTCCCCCAATCGAGTTATTCCACACCCTCTCATCGAAAGATCGGGCAATCACCCAACGGGTGCACATCAGTTGGTATCAGAGCAAGGTTTATCGGTGAGAGATTTACTTTTCTTCGCTGTTTTCTTATCTCCTATAGTCCAGAAAAAGCCAAAAAATAGTAGATTAGTTTTACCGCAATCCTATAAACCATTGAGCATTTACTAGTACTACTTAGTTAGGGCTTGTTGAGTTTTTGGTTGCATCGGTTGTGTCGAGTTGCTGGTCTTAGTTTATTCCTTTAGAGTTTTGAGTTCTACCACGTTTTGGTCACCACGAAATCCACCATCACCAAAAACATCTCTGGTTCGTTTTTGCCACCACGGATACATATCATATCCGATTTGGAAGTTTAAATACAATCTGGAAAGCTTATCTTATCTTCTTTCCAACGGATCTGACCTTATCTCAAAATTCGTTCTGAGCGCTCCGCAATCATCGTAGAGATTTCTGGACTTCCTATATTAACAAGATTTGTTAAATCTGATTTAAAGGGGTTGTTAGCAATATCTTTATTGTTTGGGTTGTCATAGTGAAAAAAAAAGGGTTTAGGCCCCTGCAAAAAAAAACAGAAGAAGAAGAAAAAAAAAGAATAGAAAAGAAAAAAAAGGAAAAGAAGAAGAAGGGGGCTGAATCTCTAAATCTGTTGTTTCTCTTTGTGCTGTGCTAGTTGTTCTTTTTCAGTGACTACCTTTGTGCCTAGGCTCACGTCTCTAGCCTGGTTTAGCCTAGGACCAGCACAGTACCACCGTTGAACGATTATTCAGCTTGCTTTTGTAACTAACGTGGTACTAGTGTATTCCTTGCTTCAGCCCACCTACAACTCTACATATTTCGACTACAGTTTGACAGGTCGTGTTGCTGCGGCACCGATACACTTATTCCACGGTTGCAGACTTGTTGGTTGCTGACCCCTCCTGTTGTGCAAGGTAAGAATTGGTAAGAGCTTGTGTGGCAGGTTGAGAGTGAGCGCCTTGCAGTAACTACATCCTAATAGTTGTAGAGTTTTTATTCCTTCACGTTTTTTTTTCTTGTTGCCTCTGTTCGTCTAACCATGGCAGGATTGGAGGTTGATGATGCTTCTCGTAATATGCCACACTCTCCTCGCACCAAGGGTATCATACAACACTTTGTAAGGCTAGTGAAGACGCACACGGAAGGTCTTGATAATGACATGCAGGTGACGAATGAAAAGATGGGGCAATTGGAGGCCACACAGATCGACACGAACACCAAACTTGCAAATGTGGAAATGACAGTTGCTCATATTGACAAGAGCCTTGTCGCACTCTTGAGGCGGTTTGATGAGATGCATGCTAATATCAATGGTGGGCGTGATGAGGGCGCCGAAGGTAACTGGGATGACTATGTTGCTGATACTGAACAAGATGACCAAGAAGCACCTAATCGCCGGCGACTACGTACTAACCGTAGAGGTATGGGTGGTTTTCACCGACGTGAGGTACATGGTAATGATGATGCTTTTAGTAAGGTTAAATTTAAAATACCTCCTTTTGATGGTAAATATGACCCTGATGCTTACATTACTTGGGAGATTGCGGTTGATCAAAAGTTTGCATGCCATGAATTTCCTGAGAATGCGCGGGTTAGAGCTGCTACTAGTGAGTTTACTGAATTTGCTTCTGTTTGGTGGATAGAACATGGTAAGAAGAATCCTAATAACATGCCACAAACTTGGGATGCGTTGAAACGGGTCATGCGGGCTAGATTTGTTCCTTCTTATTATGCACGTGATATGTTAAACAAGTTGCAACAATTGAGACAGGGTACTAAAAGTGTAGAAGAATATTATCAGGAATTACAAATGGGTATGCTGCGTTGTAACATAGAGGAGGGTGAGGAATCTGCTATGGCTAGATTTTTGGGCGGGTTAAATAGGGAAATTCAGGACATCCTTGCTTATAAAGATTATGCTAATGTAACCCGATTGTTTCATCTTGCTTGCAAAGCTGAAAGGGAAGTGCAGGGACGACGTGCTAGTGCAAGGTCTAATGTTTCTGCAGGAAAATCTACACCATGGCAACAGCGCACGACTACATCCATGACCGGCCGTACACTAGCACCAACTCCCTCGCCAAGTCGACCAGCACCCCCGCCTTCCTCCAGCGACAAACCACGTGCATCTTCCACAAATTCAGCAACCAAATCTGCCCAGAAACCCGCAGGTAGTGCCTCTTCAGTAGCTTCCACAGGTAGAACAAGAGATGTTCTGTGTTATCGATGCAAGGGCTATGGACACGTGCAGCGTTATTGTCCTAATCAGCGTGTTTTGGTGGTAAAAGACGATGGTGGGTATTCCTCTGCTAGTGATTTGGATGAAGCTACACTTGCTTTGCTTGCGGCTGATGATGTAGGCACTAAGGAACCACCCGAAGAACAGATTGGTGCAGATGATGCAGAGCATTATGAGAGCCTCATTGTACAGCGTGTGCTTAGTGCACAAATGGAGAAGGCAGAGCAGAATCAGCGACATACGTTGTTTCAAACAAAGTGTGTCATTAAGGAGCGTTCATGTCGTTTGATCATTGATGGAGGTAGCTGCAACAACTTGGCTAGCAGCGACATGGTGGAGAAGCTTGCACTTACGACCAAACCGCACCCGCATCCATATCACATTCAATGGCTCAACAATAGTGGTAAGGTCAAGGTAACCAAGCTGGTACGAATTAATTTTGCTATTGGTTCATATCGTGATGTTGTTGACTGTGATGTTGTGCCTATGGATGCTTGTAATATTCTGCTAGGTAGACCATGGCAATTTGATTCAGATTGTATGCATCATGGTAGATCAAATCAATATTCTCTCATATACCATGATAAGGAAATTATTTTGCTTCCCATGTCCCCTGAGGCTATTGTGCGTGATGATGTTGCTAAAGCTACCAAAGCTAAAACTGAGAACAACAAGAATATTAAAGTTGTTGGTAATAACAAAGATGGGATAAAATTGAAAGGACATTGCTTGCTTGCAACAAAAACTGATGTTAATGAATTATTTGCTTCCACTACTGTTGCCTACGCCTTGGTATGCAAGGATGCTTTGATTTCAATTCAAGATATGCAGCATTCTTTGCCTCCTGTTATTACTAACATTTTGCAGGAGTATTCTGATGTATTTCCAAGTGAGATACCAGAGGGGCTGCCACCTATACGAGGGATTGAGCACCAAATTGATCTTATTCCTGGTGCATCTTTGCCGAATCGTGCGCCATATAGGACAAATCCAGAGGAAACAAAAGAAATTCAGCGACAAGTGCAAGAACTACTCGACAAAGGTTACGTGCGTGAGTCTCTTAGTCCGTGTGCTGTTCCGGTTATTTTAGTGCCTAAAAAAGATGGAACATGGCGTATGTGTGTTGATTGTAGGGCTATTAATAATATCACGATACGTTATCGACACCCTATTCCACGTTTAGATGATATGCTTGATGAATTGAGTGGTGCCATTGTCTTTTCTAAAGTTGATTTGCGTAGTGGGTACCACCAGATTCGTATGAAATTGGGAGATGAATGGAAAACTGCTTTCAAAACTAAGTTCGGATTGTATGAGTGGTTAGTCATGCCTTTTGGGTTAACTAATGCACCTAGCACTTTCATGAGATTAATGAACGAGGTTTTGCGTGCCTTCATTGGAAAATTTGTGGTAGTATACTTTGATGACATATTAATCTACAGCAAATCTATGGATGAACATGTTGATCACATGCGTGCTGTTTTTAATGCTTTACGAGATGCACGTTTATTTGGTAACCTTGAGAAGTGCACATTTTGCACCGATCGAGTTTCGTTTCTTGGTTATGTTGTGACTCCACAGGGAATTGAGGTTGATCAAGCCAAGGTAGAAGCGATACATGGATGGCCTATGCCAAAGACTATCACACAGGTGCGGAGTTTCCTAGGACTTGCTGGCTTCTATCGCCGTTTTGTGAAGGACTTTAGCACCATTGCTGCACCTTTGAATGAGCTTACGAAGAAGGGAGTGCATTTTAGTTGGGGCAAAGTACAAGAGCACGCTTTCAATGTGCTGAAAGATAAGTTGACACATGCACCTCTCCTCCAACTTCCTGATTTTAATAAGACTTTTGAGCTTGAATGTGATGCTAGTGGAATTGGATTGGGTGGTGTTTTGTTACAAGAAGGCAAACCTGTTGCATATTTTAGTGAAAAATTGAGTGGGTCTGTTCTAAATTATTCTACTTATGATAAGGAATTATATGCTCTTGTGCGAACATTAGAAACATGGCAGCATTATTTGTGGCCCAAAGAGTTTGTTATTCATTCTGATCATGAATCTTTGAAACATATTCGTAGTCAAGGAAAACTGAACCGTAGACATGCTAAGTGGGTTGAATTTATCGAATCGTTTCCTTATGTTATTAAGCACAAGAAAGGAAAAGAGAATATCATTGCTGACGCTTTGTCTAGGAGATATACTTTGCTGAATCAACTTGACTACAAAATCTTTGGATTAGAGACGATTAAAGACCAATATGTTCATGATGCTGATTTTAAAGATGTGTTGCTGCATTGTAAAGATGGGAAAGGATGGAACAAATATATCGTTAGTGATGGGTTTGTGTTTAGAGCTAACAAGCTATGCATTCCAGCTAGCTCCGTTCGTTTGTTGTTGTTACAGGAAGCACATGGAGGTGGCTTAATGGGACATTTTGGAGCAAAGAAAACGGAGGACATACTTGCTGGTCATTTCTTTTGGCCCAAGATGAGAAGAGATGTGGTGAGATTGGTTGCTCGTTGCACGACATGCCACAAGGCGAAGTCACGGTTAAATCCACACGGTTTGTATTTGCCTCTACCCGTTCCTAGTGCTCCTTGGGAAGATATTTCTATGGATTTTGTGCTGGGATTGCCTAGGACTAGGAAGGGACGTGATAGTGTGTTTGTGGTTGTTGATAGATTTTCTAAGATGGCACATTTCATACCATGTCATAAAACTGACGATGCTACTCATATTGCTGATTTGTTCTTTCGTGAAATTGTTCGCTTGCATGGTGTGCCCAACACAATCGTTTCTGATCGTGATGCTAAATTTCTTAGTCATTTTTGGAGGACTTTGTGGGCAAAATTGGGGACTAAGCTTTTATTTTCTACTACATGTCATCCTCAAACTGATGGTCAAACTGAAGTTGTGAATAGAACTTTGTCTACTATGTTAAGGGCAGTTCTAAAGAAGAATATTAAGATGTGGGAGGACTGTTTGCCTCATATTGAATTTGCTTATAATCGATCATTGCATTCTACTACAAAGATGTGCCCATTTCAGATTGTATATGGTTTGTTACCTCGTGCTCCTATTGATTTAATGCCTTTGCCATCTTCTGAAAAACTAAATTTTGATGCTACTAGGCGTGCTGAATTGATGTTAAAACTGCACGAAACTACTAAAGAAAACATAGAGCGTATGAATGCTAGATATAAGTTTGCTAGTGATAAAGGTAGAAAGGAAATAAATTTTGAACCTGGAGATTTAGTTTGGTTGCATTTGAGAAAGGAAAGGTTTCCTGAATTACGAAAATCTAAATTGTTGCCTCGAGCCGATGGACCGTTTAAAGTGCTAGAGAAAATTAACGACAATGCATATAGGCTAGATCTGCCTGCAGACTTTGGGGTTAGCCCCACATTTAACATTGCAGATTTAAAGCCCTACTTGGGAGAGGAAGTTGAGCTTGAGTCGAGGACGACTCAAATGCAAGAAGGGGAGAATGATGAAGACATCCACACTACTGATGCATCTATACCAATACAAGTACCAATTTCTGGTCCCATTACTCGCGCTCGTGCTCGTCAACTCAACCATCAGGTGATTACACTCTTGAGTTCATGTCCATCATATTTAGACCATGGAGACCCGTGCACTCTTGTTTTGCTTAGGAATCAGGGAGAAGACCGAAAGGGAAAAGGATTTGAACATGCTGGATTCGGACTGCAGAAGAACACCAACTTGTGACGGTCACCACGGTCAGATGCGGGCTCGGATTGGAATGTTCAAGCACAACATGGAAAGCTTATCAAGTCTACTTTCATATGGATCCGGAATTATAGTCATATCTGTTCTGAGGCCGCCGTAATCATTGTTTTCTTACCGAGACATTTCCTGCCTTTTCTGCCCATGGTGCTGCGTCACCCTATTTTGGCCCAATGGGTCGTGTATCAAGTTAGGTCCATTAGGGACGCATCCTAGGGTTGCAGCACGACCCCAATACCCTTGTGGTCGTCCTCCCATGTTTATAAACCCCCTAGCCGCCACCAAGAACAGCGGGTTTTGTTTAGATCAAGTTTAGCTCTCGCTACTTGCTTGCAAGCGCGCGTGCTAGTTCAGCCGCCCGTCTTCTTGTCTTCGGAACCCCACCATATTGTAGTTTGATCTTTAAACCTACATTTAGATCTGGTAATTCAGTACTTGTTCTACTTGTTCTTGCTAGTTCTTCGATTGCTTGCAGGACGAGTGCCCTAGTGGCCAGGGTGTCACGCTCCACAAGATCGTGACAGCCATAGGAGGTGGTGTATCGGTTGCTAAGGCGCAGCGTCTTTGGAAGGCTGTAGTCGGGCCGTGAACGTCGTCTCCTCCCCCAATCGAGTTATTCCACACCCTCTCATCGAAAGATCGGGCAATCACCCAACGGGTGCACATCACATACCAAGGCGTAGGCAACAGTAGTGGAAGCAAATAATTCATTAACATCAGTTTTTGTTGCAAGCAAGCAATGTCCTTTCAATTTTATCCCATCTTTGTTATTACCAACAACTTTAATATTCTTGTTGTTCTCAGTTTTAGCTTTGGTAGCTTTAGCAACATCATCACGCACAATAGCCTCAGGGGACATGGGAAGCAAAATAATTTTCTTATCATGGTATATGAGAGAATATTGATTTGATCTACCATGATGCATACAATCTGAATCAAATTGCCATGGTCTACCTAGCAGAATATTACAAGCATCCATAGGCACAACATCACAGTCAACAACATCACGATATGAACCAATAGCAAAATTAATTCGTACCAGCTTGGTTACCTTGACCTTACCACTATTGTTGAGCCATTGAATGTGATATGGATGCGGGTGCGGTTTGGTCGTAAGTGCAAGCTTCTCCACCATGTCGCTGCTAGCCAAGTTGTTGCAGCTACCTCCATCAATGATCAAACGACATGAACGCTCCTTAATGACACACTTTGTTTGAAACAACGTATGTCGCTGATTCTGCTCTGCCTTCTCCATTTGTGCACTAAGCACACGCTGTACAATGAGGCTCTCATAATGCTCTGCATCATCTGCACCAATCTGTTCTTCGGGTGGTTCCTTAGTGCCTACATCATCAGCCGCAAGCAAAGCAAGTGTAGCTTCATCCAAATCACTAGCAGAGGAATACCCACCATCGTCTTTTACCACCAAAACACGCTGATTAGGACAATCACGCTGCACGTGTCCATAGCCCTTGCATCGATAACACAGAACATCTCTTGTTCTACCCGTGGAGGCTACTGAAGAGGCACTACCTGCTGGTTTCTGGGCAGATTTGGTTGCTGAATTTGTGGAAGATGCACGTGGTTTGTCGCCGGAGGAAGGCGGGGGTGCTGGTCGACTTGGCGAGGGAGTTGGTGCTGGTGTACGGCCGGTCATGGACGTAGTCGTGCGCTGTTGCCATGGTGTAGATTTTCCTGCAGAAACATTAGACCTTGCACTAGCACGTCGTCCCTGCACTTCCCTTTCAGCTTTGCAAGCAAGATGAAACAATCGGGTTACATTAGCATAATCTTTATAAGCAAGGATGTCCTGAATTTCCCTATTTAACCCGCCCAAAAATCTAGCCATAGCAGATTCCTCACACTCCTCTATGTTACAACGCAGCATACCCATTTGTAATTCCTGATAATATTCTTCTACACTTTTAGTACCCTGTCTCAATTGTTGCAACTTGTTTAACATATCACGTGCATAATAAGAAGGAACAAATCTAGCCCGCATGACCCGTTTCAACGCATCCCAAGTTTGTGGCATGTTATTAGGATTCTTCTTACCATGTTCTATCCACCAAACAGAAGCAAAATCAGTAAACTCACTAGTAGCAGCTCTAACCCGCGCATTCTCAGGAAATTCATGGCATGCAAACTTTTGATCAACCGCAATCTCCCAAGTAATGTAAGCATCAGGGTCATATTTACCATCAAAAGGAGGTATTTTAAATTTAACCTTACTAAAAGCATCATCATTACCATGTACCTCACGTCGGCGAAAACCACCCATACCTCTACGGTTAGTACGTAGTCGCCGGCGATTAGGTGCTTCTTGGTCATCTTGTTCAGTATCAGCAACATAGTCATCCCAGTTACCTTCGGCGCCCTCATCACGCCCACCATTGATATTAGCATGCATCTCATCAAACCGCCTCAAGAGTGCGACAAGGCTCTTGTCAATATGAGCAACTGCCATTTCCACATTTGCAAGTTTGGTGTTTGTGTCGATCTGTGTGGCCTCCAATTGCCCCATCTTTTCATTCGTCACCTGCATGTCATTATCAAGACCTTCCGTGTGCGTCTTCACCAGCCTTACAAAGTGTTGTATGATACCCTTGGTGCGAGGAGAGTGTGGCATATTACGAGAAGCATCATCAACCTCCAATCCTGCCATGGTTAGACGAACAGAGGCAACAAGAAAAAAAAACGTGAAGGAATAAAAACTCTACAACTATTAGGATGTAGCTACTGCAAGGCGCTCACTCTCAACCTGCCACACAAGCTCTTACCAATTCTTACCTTGCACAACAGGAGGGGTCAGCAACCAACAAGTCTGCAACCGTGGAATAAGTGTATCGGTGCCGCAGCAACACGACCTGTCAAACTGTAGTCGAAATATGTAGAGTTGTAGGTGGGCTGAAGCAAGGAATACACTAGTACCACGTTAGTTACAAAAGCAAGCTGAATAATCGTTCAACGGTGGTACTGTGCTGGTCCTAGGCTAAACCAGGCTAGAGACGTGAGCCTAGGCACAAAGGTAGTCACTGAAAAAGAACAACTAGCACAGCACAAAGAGAAACAACAGATTTAGAGATTCAGCCCCCTTCTTCTTCTTTTCCTTTTTTTTTCTTTGCTATTCTTTTTTTTTTCTTCTTCTTCTGTTTTTTTTTTGCAGGGGCCTAAACCCTTTTTTTTAACTATGACAACCCAAACAATAAAGATATTGCTAACAACCCCTTTAAATCAGATTTAACAAATCTTGTTAATATAGGAAGTCCAGAAATCTCTACGATGATTGCGGAGCGCTCAGAACGAATTTTGAGATAAGGTCAGATCCGTTGGAAAGAAGATAAGATAAGCTTTCCAGATTGTATTTAAACTTCCAAATCGGATATGATATGTATCCGTGGTGGCAAAAACGAACCAGAGATGTTTTTGGTGATGGTGGATTTCGTGGTGACCAAAACGTGGTAGAACTCAAAACTCTAAAGGAATAAACTAAGACCAGTAACTCGACACAACCGATGCAACCAAAAACTCAACAAGCCCTAACTAAGTAGTACTAGTAAATGCTCAATGGTTTATAGGATTGCGGTAAAACTAATCTACTATTTTTTGGCTTTTTCTGGACTATAGGAGATAAGAAAACAGCGAAGAAAAGTAAATCTCTCACCGATAAACCTTGCTCTGATACCAACTGATGTGCACCCGTTGGGTGATTGCCCGATCTTTCGATGAGAGGGTGTGGAATAACTCGATTGGGGGAGGAGACGACGTTCACGGCCCGACTACAGCCTTCCAAAGACGCTGCGCCTTAGCAACCGATACACCACCTCCTATGGCTGTAACGATCTTGTGGAGCGTGACACCCTGGCCACTAGGGCACTCGTCCTGCAAGCAATCGAAGAACTAGCAAGAACAAGTAGAACAAGTACTGAATTACCAGATCTAAATGTAGGTTTCCAAATCAAACTCCAATATGGTGGGGTTCCGAAGACAAGAAGACGGGCGGCTGAACCAGCACGCGCGCTTACAAGCAAGTAGCGAGAGCTAAACTTGATCTAAACAAAACCCGCTGTTCTTGGTGGCGGCTAGGGGGTTTATAAACATGGGAGGACGACCACAAGGGTATTGGGGTCGTGCTGCAACCCTAGGATGCGTCCCTAATGGACCTAACTTGATACACGACCCATTGGGCCAAAATAGGGTGACGCAGCACCATGGGCAGAAAAGGCAGGAAATGTCTCGGTAAGAAAACAATGATTACGGCGGCCTCAGAACAGATATGACTATAATTCCGGATCCATATGAAAGTAGACTTGATAAGCTTTCCATGTTGTGCTTGAACATTCCAATCCGAGCCCGCATCTGACCGTGGTGACCGTCACAAGTTGGTGTTCTTCTGCAGTCCGAATCCAGCATGTTCAAATCCTTTTCCCTTTCGGTCTTCTCCCTGATTCCTAAGCAAAACAAGAGTGCACGGGTCTCCATGGTCTAAATATGATGGACATGAACTCAAGAGTGTAATCACCTGATGGTTGAGTTGACGAGCACGAGCGCGAGTAATGGGACCAGAAATTGGTACTTGTATTGGTATAGATGCATCAGTAGTGTGGATGTCTTCATCAGGAAAAGCTACAAAGGTTGACACAGCGCCGAAGCTGTGAAGCAGGAAAGCTTCGGCATGTTCGCAGAAAAGGGAACCGACTTAAAGATGAAAAGGCCATTTAGACCTCGATAGAGTGCTATAGAATTATCACCAAATGTAAAGGGCATGTATGTAATTTTGTATGAGTTGTACCCCGTGCCTATAAATAGGTGAACAGTACCCCCGTGCTGTTCACGTTGACTTGGCATTTGCTTTTGCGTCACACTTGTATTTTCATCTCCTTCCAAGCCGAAGGTACATTTATAATTCGATATCGTCTCTATTTCTCTATGATGATATAATAAAGTTAAACGAATAATGTTATATGATTATTCGTGCTATCTTTTATGTTTCATATGCTTCGTCTTTCATTAATGTATACCGTGATGATGAAGGTTCGTCCTTCATGACCTTCGTCCGGAGATCGTTATATCCTAAGGGAAATAATGCCTCAAAGGACGAAGGACTTTATCGTTTAACATTCTCTGTGTTGCCTTGTTCTTAACTCATAGCATTTGAGAACAAGTCCCCAACAGACGACCAGCCCAACTGCGGCCCATAGTGGACGACCTAGGGTTGGCCACCCCTAGGGGCAGCGCCCTCTCTATTTATCCAGGAGTTGTGCCTCCTTTGTTTTCGAGTTTTGTTTTACGTTAGCTTTAGCTACTCTCGAACACGCGCAAATCTGCACTGTCTTCGTGTATTCAGAACTCCACCCTCGAGTAATAGATTAGATTGCTCGCATCTTTTTCTTGTTCGTTCTTCGATTGCACACAGGAAACGATCTTCGTGATCAGGCCGATCTCGCATCAGCAAGGTCGGTAACCACAGGAAGTTGGTTCAGCGATTGCATTGGCGCCTCGGGCTTGCTCGTCGTAGTCGGATCGCAAGGGTCATCTTCCGCCAAATCGGAATTATCTCTACTCGCCGGAAGATCGGGCACCTCAGCTACATCAAATGGTGAGTAGCATAGGCTAACAATATGCGAATTGACTCTAGCCTAGCCACAGGAGCAAACATCTCCTCAAAGTCCAAACCTGCGACTTGGGCATAACCTTTTGCCACAAGTCGTGCCTTGTTCCTTGTCACCACCCCGTGCTCGTCTTGTTTGTTGCGGAACACCCACTTGGTTCCCACAACATTTTGCTTAGGACGAGGCACCAGTGTCCAAACTTCATTTCTCTTGAAGTTGTTGAGCTCCTCTTGCATGGCCAACACCTAGTCCGGATCTAGCAAGGCCTCTTCTACCTTGAAAGGCTCAATAGAAGAGACAAAGGAGTAATGCTCACAAAAATTAACTAATCTAGAACGAGTAGTTACTCCCTTGCTTATGTCCCCCAATATTTGGTCGACGGGATGATTCCTTTGAATCGTCGCTCGAACTTGGGTTAGAGGTGCCGGTTGTGCTTCTTCCTCCATTAAATGATCATCTTGTGCTCCCCCTTGATCACACGCCTCCTCTTGATGAACCTGTTCATCTTCTTGAGTTGGGGGTTGCACCGTTGTCGAGGAAGAAGGTTGATCTTGCTCCTTTTGTTCCAGTGGCCTCACATCTCCAATCGCCATGGTGCGCATTGCGGCCGTTGGAACGTCTTCTTCATCTACATCATTAAGATCAACAACTTGCTCTCTTGGAGAGCCATTAGTCTCATCAAATACAACGTCGCTAGAAACTTCAACCAAACCCGATGATTTGTTGAAGACTCTATACGCCTTTGTATTTGAGTCATAACCTAACAAAAACCCTTCTACAGCTTTGGGAGCAAACTTAGAATTTCTACCTTTCTTCACTAGAATATAACATTTGCTCCCAAATACACGAAAGTAAGACACATTGGGTTTGTTACCGGTTAGTAGCTCATATGAAGTCTTCTTGAGGAGGCGATGGAGGTAGACCCGGTTTATGGCGTGGCAAGCCATGCTCACGGCTTTCGTCCAAAACCGTTCGTGTGTCTTGAATTCACCAAGCATCGTCCTCGCCATGTCTAGTAGCGTCCTGTTCTTCCTCTGCACCACACCATTTTGCTGTGGTGTGTAGGGAGCGGAGAACTCGTGCTTGATTCCTTCCTCCTCAAGGTACTCCTCCACTTGAAGGTTCTTGAACTCAGACCCATTGTCGCTCCTTATCTTCTTCACTTTGAGCTCAAACTCGTTTTGGGCTCTCCTTAGGAAGCGCTTGAGGGTCCCTTGGGTTTCAGATTTATCCTGCAAAAAGAATACCCAAGTGAAGCGGGAAAAATCATCAACTATAACAAGACCATACTTACTTCCTCCTATGCTTAGATAGGCGACGGGTCCGAAGAGGTCCATATGAAGTAACTCCAGGGGTCTTGATGTTGTCATCACATTTTTGGCATGATGAGAGCTTCCCACCTGTTTACCTGCTTGACAAGCTGCACAAGGTCTATCTTTTTCGAAAGTTACATTAGTTAGACCTATCACGTGTTCTCCCTTTAGAAGCTTGTGAAGGTTCTTCATCCCCACATGTGCTAAACGGCGATGCCACAGCCAGCCCATGCTAGTCTTAGCAATTAAGCATGCATCTAGACCGGCCTCCTCTTTTGCAAAATCAACTAAATAAAATTTGCCATCTAGTACACCCTTAAAAGCTAATGAACCATCACTTCTTCTAAAGACAGACACATCTACATTTGTGAATAAACAGTTATATCCCATATTACAAAGTTGACTTACAGACAACAAGTTATATCCAAGCGACTCAACTAAAAACACATTGGAAATGGAGTGCTCGGATGAAATAGCAATCTTTCCTAACCCTTTCACCTTGCCTTGATTCCCGTCACCGAATATGATTGAATCTTGGGGATCCTTGTTCTTGACGTAGGAAGAGAACATCCTCTTTTCCCCCGTCATGTGGTTTGTGCATCCGCTGTCGATAATCCATCTTGAGCCCCCGGATGCATAAACCTGCAAGGCAAAGTTAGGCTTGGGTCTTAGGTACCCAACTCATGTTGGGTCCTACAAGGTTAGTTATAATAGTCTTAGGGACCCAAATGCAAGTCTTGTCTCCCTTACATTTGGCCCCTAATTTCCTAGCAATTACCTTCTTATCCTTTCTACAAATAGCAAAGGAAGCATTGCAAGCATAATAAATTGTAGAAGGTTCATTCATTACTTTCCTAGGAACATGAACAATATTTCTTCTAGGCATATGATGAACAACATTTTTCCTAGCCAAATTTCTATCATGCATAATAGAAGAACTAGAAGCAATCATGGCATGAGAATCAAACGCATCATAACTTCTATAAACATTCCTAGAATGTCTCCTATCATGATACATGAAAGCATGGTTCTTTTGAGCACTACTAGACATAGGGGCCTTTCCTTTCTCCTTGGCGGAGATGGAAGCCTTGTGGCTTGTTAAGTTCTTGACTTCCCTCTTGAAGCCAAGACCATCCTTAATTGAGGGGTGTCTACCAATCGTGTAGGCATCCCTTGCAAATTTTAGTTTGTCAAATTCACTCTTGCTAGTCTTAAGTTGGGCATTAATACTAGCCACTTCATCATTCAAATTAGAAATTGAAACTAGATGTTCACTACAAGCATCAATATTAAAATCTTTACACCTATTGCAAATTGCAACATGTTCTACACAAGATGTTGATTTATTAGCTATTTCTAACTTAGCATTCAAATCATCATTCATGCTCTTTAAGCTAGAAATAGAGTCATGACATGTAGACAATTCACAAGAAAGCATTTCATTCCTTTTGATTTCTAAAGCAAGGGATTTTTGTGCCTCTACAAACTTATCATGTTCTTCATACAAAAGATCCTCTTGTTTTTCTAATAACCTATTTTTATCATTCAAGGCATCAATTAACTCATTAATCTTATCAACCTTAGTTCTATCTAGGCCCTTGAATAAACATGAATAGTCTATTTCATCATCGCTAGATTCTTCATCACTTGAGGAAGCGTAAGTACTAGTATCACGAGTGCTTACCTTCTTTTCCTTTGCCATGAGGCAGGTGTGATGCTCGTTGGGGAAGAGGGCCGACTTGTTGAAGGCGGTGGCGGCAATTCCTTCGTTGTCGGAGTCGGACGATGAACAATCTGAGTCCCACTCCTTTCCAAGGTGTGCCTCGCCCTTAGACTTCTTGTAAGCCTTCTTCTTTTCCCTCTTGTTCCCTTGTTCCTGGTCACTATCATTATCAGGACAGTTAGCGATAAAATGACCAATCTTACCACATTTGAAGCATGAGCGCTTCCCCTTCGTCTTGGTTTTGTTTGGATGCTCCTTGCGACCCCTTAGTGCCGTCTTGAAACGCTTGATGATGAGGGCCATTTCTTCATCATTAAGCCCGGCCGCCTCAATTTGTGCCACCTTGCTAGGTAGCGCCTCCTTGCTCCTTGTTGCTTTGAGAGCAATGGTTTGAGGCTCTTGGATTGGGCCATTCAACGCATCATCAACGTATCTAGCCTCCTTGATCATCATCCGCCCGCTTACGAACTTTTCAAGTATCTTTTCGGGCGTCATCTTGGTGTACCTAGGATTCTCACGAATATTGTTCACAAGATGTGGATCAAGGACAGTAAAAGACCTTAGCATTAGGCGGACGACGTCATGGTCCGTCCATCGCGTGCTTCCATAGCTCCTTATTTTGTTGACGAGGGTCTTGAGCCGATTGTATGTTTGGGTTGGCTCCTCGCCCCTGATCATTGCGAATCTACCAAGTTCGCCCTCCACCAACTCCATCTTGGTGAGCATGGTGACGTCGTTCCCCTCATGTGAGATCTTGAGGGTGTCCCAAATCTGCTTGGCATTATCCAAGCCGCTCACCTTATGGTATTCATCCCTGCACAATGATGCTAGAAGAATAGTAGTAGCTTGTGCATTTTTGTGAATTTGCTCATTGATAAACATGGGACTATCACTACTATCAAATTGCATTCCATTCTCTACTATCTCCCATATGCTTGGATGGAGAGAGAACAAGTGACTACGCATTTTGTGACTCCAAAATCCGTAGTCCTCTCCATCAAAGTGAGGAGGTTTACCAAGTGGAATGGAGAGTAAATGAGCATTTGTACTTTGCGGAATACGAGAATAATCAAAAGAAAAGTTTGAATTGACCATTTTCTTTTTCTTGTAGTCATTGTCGTCATCCTTTTGGGAAGAGGAAGATTTGTCGCTGTCGTAGTAGACTATCTCCTTGATGCGCCTTGTTTTCTTCTTCCTCCCGTCTTTTCTTTTGTGGCCGGAGCCTGAGTCGGTAGGCTTGTCATCCTTTGGATCATTGACGAAGGACTCCTTCTCCTTATCATTGACCACCATCCCCTTGCCCTTAGGATCCATCTCTTCGGGCGATTAGTCCCTTTCTTGAAGAGAACGACTCTCATACCAATTGAGAACACCTAGAGGGGGGGTGAATAGGTGATCCTGTAAAAACTTAAAACTTAACACCACAAACTTGATCAAGAGTTAGAAACAATGGAATTAAGTGAGTAGATAGGAGAGCTCTTGTGAAACACAATAGACATAGTAAGGACAAGCACAAGAGACACGAGGATTTATCCCGTGGTCGGCCAAGTACAAAACTTGCCTACTCCACGTTGTGGCGTCCCAACGGACGAGAGTTGCACTCAACTCCTCTCAAGTGATCCAATGATCAACTTGAATACCATGGTGTTCTTCTTTACTTTACTCTTTTCCCGTTTGCGAGGAATCTCCACAACGTGGAGTCTCTCGCCCTTACAATAAGAATCAATATGAAGCACAAGAGTAAGGGAGGGAAGCAACACACTCAAAGCCACAGCAAATACGCACACACAAGACCAAAACTTGAGCTCAAGACAATATCTCGAGGTTCTCACTAGAACGGAACTCAAATCACTAAGAATGTCGAACAAGTGCGCAAGAATGAAGTGTGAGTGATCAACAATGCTCAAGGAATGCTTGGTATACTCCTCCATGTGCCTAGGGGTCTCTTTTATAGCCCCAAGGCAGCTAGGAGCCGTTGAGAGCAATTCAAGAAGGCAATTCTTGCCTTCTGTCGCCTGGCGCACCGGACAGTCCGGTGCACCACCGGACACTGTCCGGTGCGGATTTCTTTCCTTCTTTGGCAAAGCCGACCGTCAGCGGTTCAGAGCCGTTGGTGCACCGGACACTGTCCGGTGCACACCGGACAGTCCGGTGCCCCTTCTGACCGTTGGCTCTTGCCACGCGTCACGCGCGGATTATGCGGCCGACCGTTGGCCCGACCAAATGTTGGCTCACCGGATAGTCCGGTGCACCACCGGACAGTCCGGTGATTTATAGCCGTACGCCGTTAATTGCTTCCCGAGATCAGCCAGTTGACAGACGCTGGCCTGGCGCACCGGACACTATCCGGTGCACCACCGAATAGTCCGGTGCACCCAGGCCGAGCTGTCTTTGGCTGAACGAAGCCATCTCTTTCCCAACTTGACTTCTCTGTTTCTAGCACTTAGACACAATACATTAGTCTCCAAAACCATGTACTAAGTCTTAGAAACATACCTTTTTACTTGATTTGCACTTTGTCCATCACTTTGCATAGATTAACATAAGTCCACTTGTGTTGGCACTCAATCACCAAAATACTTAGAAATGGCCCAAGGGCACATTTCTCTTTCAATTATTTGTGTGTTTTTTGTTTGTCAGGGTCTTATCCTTAGTAAAGCTTTGAAGGCCCAAAAAGATGCTGAAGACGAAAGCACTCGGATAGCCTTCGGGAACCTATGCTCAGAAGTCATAACACTTCAGAATGAGGCCCTTGAGAAAGACAAAATCCTACTTTCTTTAGTTGAGAGGTTAAAATCTATAGAAGCTAAATTGGCTAGCCTTTCTAAGGTAGAACGAAAAATCGAGAAATTTGAAAAGAAGAGAATCAGATGTGAAATGTATTATTGATTTAGAGTATACTCTATCTATTCAAGTGGGATTGCACAGGTCTGAAGTGCAAGGACTGGAGAAGAAGCTTGATAAGATCACTGAAAACTTTAACATCGAACAAGAGAAACATGAGATATCTGATACTGAGTGTTTGAGAGTTCAGAAAAATGTTGAGGAGCTTCGTCAGGCAAAAGAGGAGTGCTACAATGTTGCCATGGAATGTTGCAAGAAGTTGAAAATAGTTTTGCTAAAGTTGGCACATTCTCTACTGAGCAGAACTTTATCCATGGTGATCCTAATAGGGTTATCCGATGGATCGGTGGTGAAGCCGAAGCTTTTGATGAAATTCTTAGTGATAGAGGAGATTTTTGCGCCTTCGCCGACACTCGCGGAGCCGTCTCACTTCTTGAAAAGGCTTGTTGCGTGCATGCAAAGGCTGTAATTCAGCCAGAATTCTCAGTCTCAGCGAGTGACATCAAGGATCCTTCAGCCGAAGCCATTGCTCTTAGCGGAAAATTTTATTCTGAAGTTTGGTTGAAAGGTGGACGAGAAATAGCAGACGAAGCTATTAGACAAAAAAGAAAGAGTCTCATACTGCTTTGGAAGAGGCGAAGAAACCTGAAGGGGCTGCTGTTGAAGACTTGTTCTCAAATGCTAAGAGTTAAGAACAAGGCAACATAAAATGTGTTAAATATAAAGGTCCTTCGTCCTTCAAGACATTATGTCCCTTAGGATATAATGTATTTCAGACGAAGGTCATGAAGGGAAAATCCTTCGTAAGCATCATAGATAATAAGGAGGAGTTCATATGCAAAATATGAAGAGTAATATAAATATCATTATCAATTTATTCTTATTTGCGTTATCATATCCAGAATAACAGGCTACAAATGTACCTTCGGTTTGACGAAAAGTAAAGGTACAAGGCGTGATGCAAAAAGCGAATGCCAAGTCAGCGTGAACAGTACGGGAGCACTGTTCATCTATTTATAGGCATGGGACGCAGCCCATGTAAAATTACACCCATGCCCTTTACATTTGCTAATGACTCTATAGTAACCCATTGAGGTCTGAATAGCCTTTTAATCTTTAAGTCGGTTCCCCTTTTCTGCTGCCATGCCGAAGCTTCTCTACACATAGCTTCATGATCATCTTATCCTTCGTCATAATCGCCTTCCGTCTTACTCAAGCTTCGTCCTGACCATACTTTTGTATACTCATAACCCGATTCCGAAGATACCTGTTCACATATTTCACTTGGAAAACATTGTCAAATCATGTTTTTGAGGACCTTCGGAAGCCAAAGGCCCCAACAGTAGCCCCTCGCAATATTAATTTGCTGGAATAATAAATTCATATTGCGACATGGACGAAGGCTTTAAGCCGAAGGTCCGAAAAAACACCTTCCCTTTGCTAGAATAGCAACAGTCATTGACAAGCAGGACCCTCCAGTTTTCAACGCACTAGGTGTATAAATAAGAGCTCACCACGAGTTTATTTGGCACGCTTTCTTGCCATCTGCTCTTGCTCACTCAACTTTTAGCCTGTGCGCAACAACACTTGCTTGGCTTTTTAAATTTTTAAGCTTCGGTTTCGAGAGCACTTTCTCAGCGTTTGCGAAGATGTCTGAGGATAAGAAAGCTGTTGGTGATTTGAAGCTGAGCCTTTCTGAGGAGATGCATCTGGGCTTTCTTCAATCAATATCAAAGACCAATACAGAGAAGATTACTAGGGAGATTTTGGAAGGTTTATCTGAAGATACTGGTGACAGTGACAGTTATGATGTGGATAGTGGTGGTGAAGACTCCGAAGATCGACCTTGGCGACCAAGCCATGCAGTTTTTGGTAAATCAAGTATTAAAGAAAGTCATCTTGTCAATATGAGGGGCAGATATTTTCGGGACTTGTCTATTGTGAGGGCTGACGAAGGAGAGAAGACTTGTCCGACTCCCGAGGAAAATGAAGTCGTGATATTCCGAAGCTTCTTAAAGGCTGGACTGCGATTTTCCTTGAGTAGTTTTGTCGTGGAAATACTGAAGATATTTGAAATCTACCTTCACCAACTTACTCCCGAAGCAATCATAAGGATGGGCATCTTTGTGTGGGCCGTGAGGAGCCAAGGTTCCGACACCCTGGAAGATATGTGTTGAATATGCTCAATAAGGTAGTTTGTATTTATATAAGATCATAATAGTAATTGTGTTTCGGTATGTGGTGGTTGGATTTCAGAAGGTAGTTTTTTTATATATAAGATCATAATAGTAATTGTGTATTTTGGTTTGACACTGCTTCACGCCCAAAAAGAAGGCAGCTACGTCTGAGCTAAACTTGGATATGGAAGTCTTCTTTCGTTTAGGGTGAAGTAAGACCAAGCTCATGAGCTTATTATCCTAGGTCGGAACAAATTAGTTGATAGTGATAGGATCCCCTTTTTGACGTCCCCATGTCCCCCCGTGTGGCGGCATGGGGATGTCAAAAGGAAAGGGATGGAGTTTTTCTCGCTTTTGGCGTAGCAGGCCTCCCTTTGGGAGGCCCGCGCGACGGGCTATTAGCTCAGTGGTAGAGCTATTGTACGAGACGAAACCCTGGGGTAAAGAGCAGTATCACAACAATTTTGGCTGCTACAGCTTCAGCGCCCGATCTGGGTCAAGCTGTCTCGTGCCAACCTTTCGAAAGAAGTGGCCTGACGACTGACTGACGGAATGGTTTTATGTCAAGAATGATGAAGACATCCACACTACTGATGCATCTATACCAATACAAGTACCAATTTCTGGTCCCATTACTCGCGCTCGTGCTCGTCAACTCAACCATCAGGTGATTACACTCTTGAGTTCATGTCCATCATATTTAGACCATGGAGACCCGTGCACTCTTGTTTTGCTTAGGAATCAGGGAGAAGACCGAAAGGGAAAAGGATTTGAACATGCTGGATTCGGACTGCAGAAGAACACCAACTTGTGACGGTCACCACGGTCAGATGCGGGCTCGGATTGGAATGTTCAAGCACAACATGGAAAGCTTATCAAGTCTACTTTCATATGGATCCGGAATTATAGTCATATCTGTTCTGAGGCCGCCGTAATCATTGTTTTCTTACCGAGACATTTCCTGCCTTTTCTGCCCATGGTGCTGCGTCACCCTATTTTGGCCCAATGGGTCGTGTATCAAGTTAGGTCCATTAGGGACGCATCCTAGGGTTGCAGCACGACCCCAATACCCTTGTGGTCGTCCTCCCATGTTTATAAACCCCCTAGCCGCCACCAAGAACAGCGGGTTTTGTTTAGATCAAGTTTAGCTCTCGCTACTTGCTTGCAAGCGCGCGTGCTAGTTCAGCCGCCCGTCTTCTTGTCTTCGGAACCCCACCATATTGGAGTTTGATCTTTAAACCTACATTTAGATCTGGTAATTTAGTACTTGTTCTACTTGTTCTTGCTAGTTCTTCGATTGCTTGCAGGACGAGTGCCCTAGTGGCCAGGGTGTCACGCTCCACAAGATCGTGACAGCCATAGGAGGTGGTGTATCGGTTGCTAAGGCGCAGCGTCTTTGGAAGGCTGTAGTCGGGCCGTGAACGTCGTCTCCTCCCCCAATCGAGTTATTCCACACCCTCTCATCGAAAGATCGGGCAATCACCCAACGGGTGCACATCAGTTGGTAATCAGAGCAAGGTTTATCGGTGAGAGATTTACTTTTCTTCGCTGTTTTCTTATCTCCTATAGTCCAGAAAAAGCCAAAAAATAGTAGATTAGTTTTACCGCAATCCTATAAACCATTGAGCATTTACTAGTACTACTTAGTTAGGGCTTGTTGAGTTTTTGGTTGCATCGGTTGTGTCGAGTTGCTGGTCTTAGTTTATTCCTTTAGAGTTTTGAGTTCTACCACGTTTTGGTCACCACGAGATCCACCATCACCAAAAACATCTCTGGTTCGTTTTTGCCACCACGGATACATATCATATCCGATTTGGAAGTTTAAATACAATCTGGAAAGCTTATCTTATCTTCTTTCCAACGGATCTGACCTTATCTCAAAATTCGTTCTGAGCGCTCCGCAATCATCGTAGAGATTTCTGGACTTTCTATATTAACAAGATTTGTTAAGTCTGATTTAAAGGGGCTGTTAGCAATATCTTTATTGTTTGGGTTGTCATAGTGAAAAAAAGGGTTTAGGCCCCTGCAAAAAAAACAGAAGAAGAAGAAAAAAAAAGAATAGAAAAGAAAAAAAAGGAAAAGAAGAAGAAGGGGGCTGAATCTCTAAATCTGTTGTTTCTCTTTGTGCTGTGCTAGTTGTTCTTTTTCAGTGACTACCTTTGTGCCTAGGCTCACGTCTCTAGCCTGGTTTAGCCTAGGACCAGCACAGTACCACCGTTGAACGATTATTCAGCTTGCTTTTGTAACTAACGTGGTACTAGTGTATTCCTTGCTTCAGCCCACCTACAACTCTACATATTTCGACTACAGTTTGACAGGTCGTGTTGCTGCGGCACCGATACACTTATTCCACGGTTGCAGACTTGTTGGTTGCTGACCCCTCCTGTTGTGCAAGGTAAGAATTGGTAAGAGCTTGTGTGGCAGGTTGAGAGTGAGCGCCTTGCAGTAGCTACATCCTAATAGTTGTAGAGTTTTTATTCCTTCACGTTTTTTTCTTGTTGCCTCTGTTCGTCTAACCATGGCAGGATTGGAGGTTGATGATGCTTCTCGTAATATGCCACACTCTCCTCGCACCAAGGGTATCATACAACACTTTGTAAGGCTGGTGAAGACGCACACGGAAGGTCTTGATAATGACATGCAGGTGACGAATGAAAAGATGGGGCAATTGGAGGCCACACAGATCGACACAAACACCAAACTTGCAAATGTGGAAATGGCAGTTGCTCATATTGACAAGAGCCTTGTCGCACTCTTGAGGCGGTTTGATGAGATGCATGCTAATATCAATGGTGGGCGTGATGAGGGCGCCGAAGGTAACTGGGATGACTATGTTGCTGGTACTGAACAAGATGACCAAGAAGCACCTAATCGCCGGCGACTACGTACTAACCGTAGAGGTATGGGTGGTTTTCGCCGACGTGAGGTACATGGTAATGATGATGCTTTTAGTAAGGTTAAATTTAAAATACCTCCTTTTGATGGTAAATATGACCCTGATGCTTACATTACTTGGGAGATTGCGGTTGATCAAAAGTTTGCATGCCATGAATTTCCTGAGAATGCGCGGGTTAGAGCTGCTACTAGTGAGTTTACTGAATTTGCTTCTGTTTGGTGGATAGAACATGGTAAGAAGAATCCTAATAACATGCCACAAACTTGGGATGCTTTGAAACGGGTCATGCGGGCTAGATTTGTTCCTTCTTATTATGCACGTGATATGTTAAACAAGTTGCAACAATTGAGACAGGGTACTAAAAGTGTAGAAGAATATTATCAGGAATTACAAATGGGTATGCTGCGTTGTAACATAGAGGAGTGTGAGGAATCTGCTATGGCTAGATTTTTGGGCGGGTTAAATAGGGAAATTCAGGACATCCTTGCTTATAAAGATTATGCTAATGTAACCCGATTGTTTCATCTTGCTTGCAAAGCTGAAAGGGAAGTGCAGGGACGACGTGCTAGTGCAAGGTCTAATGTTTCTGCAGGAAAATCTACACCATGGCAACAGCGCACGACTACGTCCATGACCGGCCGTACACCAGCACCAACTCCCTCGCCAAGTCGACCAGCACCCCCGCCTTCCTCCGGCGACAAACCACGTGCATCTTCCACAAATTCAGCAACCAAATCTGCCCAGAAACCAGCAGGTAGTGCCTCTTCAGTAGCCTCCACGGGTAGAACAAGAGATGTTCTGTGTTATCGATGCAAGGGCTATGGACACGTGCAGCGTTATTGTCCTAATCAGCGTGTTTTGGTGGTAAAAGACGATGGTGGGTATTCCTCTGCTAGTGATTTGGATGAAGCTACACTTGCTTTGCTTGCGGCTGATGATGTAGGCACTAAGGAACCACCCGAAGAACAGATTGGTGCAGATGATGCAGAGCATTATGAGAGCCTCATTGTACAGCGTGTGCTTAGTGCACAAATGGAGAAGGCAGAGCAGAATCAGCGACATACGTTGTTTCAAACAAAGTGTGTCATTAAGGAGCGTTCATGTCGTTTGATCATTGATGGAGGTAGCTGCAACAACTTGGCTAGCAGCGACATGGTGGAGAAGCTTGCACTTACGACCAAACCGCACCCGCATCCATATCACATTCAATGGCTCAACAATAGTGGTAAGGTCAAAGTAACCAAGCTGGTACGAATTAATTTTGCTATTGGTTCATATCGTGATGTTGTTGACTGTGATGTTGTGCCTATGGATGCTTGTAATATTCTGCTAGGTAGACCATGGCAATTTGATTCAGATTGTATGCATCATGGTAGATCAAATCAATATTCTCTCATACACCATGATAAGAAAATTATTTTGCTTCCCATGTCCCCTGAGGCTATTGTGCGTGATGATGTTGCTAAAGCTACCAAAGCTAAAACTGAGAACAACAAGAATATTAAAGCTGTTGGTAATAACAAAGATGGGATAAAATTGAAAGGACATTGCTTGCTTGCAACAAAAACTGATGTTAATGAATTATTTGCTTCCACTACTGTTGCCTACGCCTTGGTATGCAAGGATGCTTTGATTTCAATTCAAGATATGCAGCATTCTTTGCCTCCTGTTATTACTAACATTTTGCAGGAGTATTCTGATGTATTTCCAAGTGAGATACCAGAGGGGCTGCCACCTATACGAGGGATTGAGCACCAAATTGATCTTATTCCTGGTGCATCTTTGCCGAATCGTGCGCCATATAGGACAAATCCAGAGGAAACAAAAGAAATTCAGCGACAAGTGCAAGAACTACTCGACAAAGGTTACGTGCGTGAGTCTCTTAGTCCGTGTGCTGTTCCGGTTATTTTAGTGCCTAAGAAAGATGGAACATGGCGTATGTGTGTTGATTGTAGGGCTATTAATAATATCACCATACGTTATCGACACCCTATTCCACGTTTAGATGATATGCTTGATGAATTGAGTGGTGCCATTGTCTTTTCTAAAGTTGATTTGCGTAGTGGGTACCACCAGATTCGTATGAAATTGGGAGATGAATGGAAAACTGCTTTCAAAACTAAGTTCGGATTGTATGAGTGGTTAGTCATGCCTTTTGGGTTAACTAATGCACCTAGCACTTTCATGAGATTAATGAACGAGGTTTTGCGTGCCTTCATTGGAAAATTTGTGGTAGTATACTTTGATGATATATTGATCTACAGCAAATCTATGGATGAACATGTTGATCACATGCGTGCTGTTTTTAATGCTTTACGAGATGCACGTTTATTTGGTAACCTTGAGAAGTGCACATTTTGCACCGATCGAGTTTCGTTTCTTGGTTATGTTGTGACTCCACAGGGAATTGAGGTTGATCAAGCCAAGGTAGAAGCGATACATGGATGGCCTATGCCAAAGACTATCACACAGGTGCGAAGTTTCCTAGGACTTGCTGGCTTCTATCGCCGTTTTGTGAAGGACTTTAGCACCATTGCTGCACCTTTGAATGAGCTTACGAAGAAGGGAGTGCATTTTAGTTGGGGCAAAGTACAAGAGCACGCTTTCAACGTGCTGAAAGATAAGTTGACACATGCACCTCTCCTCCAACTTCCTGATTTTAATAAGACTTTTGAGCTTGAATGTGATGCTAGTGGAATTGGATTGGGTGGTGTTTTGTTACAAGAAGGCAAACCTGTTGCATATTTTAGTGAAAAATTGAGTGGGTCTGTTCTAAATTATTCTACTTATGATAAGGAATTATATGCTCTTGTGCGAACATTAGAAACATGGCAGCATTATTTGTGGCCCAAAGAGTTTGTTATTCATTCTGATCATGAATCTTTGAAACATATTCGTAGTCAAGGAAAACTGAACCGTAGACATGCTAAGTGGGTTGAATTTATCGAATCGTTTCCTTATGTTATTAAGCACAAGAAAGGAAAAGAGAATATCATTGCTGACGCTTTGTCTAGGAGATATACTTTGCTGAATCAACTTGACTACAAAATCTTTGGATTAGAGACGATTAAAGACCAATATGTTCATGATGCTGATTTTAAAGATGTGTTGCTGCATTGTAAAGATGGGAAAGGATGGAACAAATATATCGTTAGTGATGGGTTTGTGTTTAGAGCTAACAAGCTATGCATTCCAGCTAGCTCCGTTCGTTTGTTGTTGTTACAGGAAGCACATGGAGGTGGCTTAATGGGACATTTTGGAGCAAAGAAAACGGAGGACATACTTGCTGGTCATTTCTTTTGGCCCAAGATGAGAAGAGATGTGGTGAGATTGGTTGCTCGTTGCACGACATGCCAAAAGGCGAAGTCACGGTTAAATCCACACGGTTTGTATTTGCCTCTACCCGTTCCTAGTGCTCCTTGGGAAGATATTTCTATGGATTTTGTGCTGGGATTGCCTAGGACTAGGAAGGGACGTGATAGTGTGTTTGTGGTTGTTGATAGATTTTCTAAGATGGCACATTTCATACCATGTCATAAAACTGACGATGCTACTCATATTGCTGATTTGTTCTTTCGTGAAATTGTTCGCTTGCATGGTGTGCCCAACACAATCGTTTCTGATCGTGATGCTAAATTTCTTAGTCATTTTTGGAGGACTTTGTGGGCAAAATTGGGGACTAAGCTTTTATTTTCTACTACATGTCATCCTCAAACTGATGGTCAAACTGAAGTTGTGAATAGAACTTTGTCTACTATGTTAAGGGCAGTTCTAAAGAAGAATATTAAGATGTGGGAGGACTGTTTGCCTCATATTGAATTTGCTTATAATCGATCATTGCATTCTACTACAAAGATGTGCCCATTTCAGATTGTATATGGTTTGTTACCTCGTGCTCCTATTGATTTAATGCCTTTGCCATCTTCTGAAAAACTAAATTTTGATGCTACTAGGCGTGCTGAATTGATGTTAAAACTGCACGAAACTACTAAAGAAAACATAGAGCGTATGAATGCTAGATATAAGTTTGCTAGTGATAAAGGTAGAAAGGAAATAAATTTTGAACCTGGAGATTTAGTTTGGTTGCATTTGAGAAAGGAAAGGTTTCCTGAATTACGAAAATCTAAATTGTTGCCTCGAGCCGATGGACCGTTTAAAGTGCTAGAGAAAATTAACGACAATGCATATAGGCTAGATCTGCCTGCAGACTTTGGGGTTAGCCCCACATTTAACATTGCAGATTTAAAGCCCTACTTGGGAGAGGAAGTTGAGCTTGAGTCGAGGACGACTCAAATGCAAGAAGGGGAGAATGATGAAGACATCCACACTACTGATGCATCTATACCAATACAAGTACCAATTTCTGGTCCCATTACTCGCGCTCGTGCTCGTCAACTCAACCATCAGGTGATTACACTCTTGAGTTCATGTCCATCATATTTAGACCATGGAGACCCGTGCACTCTTGTTTTGCTTAGGAATCAGGGAGAAGACCGAAAGGGAAAAGGATTTGAACATGCTGGATTCGGACTGCAGAAGAACACCAACTTGTGACGGTCACCACGGTCAGATGCGGGCTCGGATTGGAATGTTCAAGCACAACATGGAAAGCTTATCAAGTCTACTTTCATATGGATCCGGAATTATAGTCATATCTGTTCTGAGGCCGCCGTAATCATTGTTTTCTTACCGAGACATTTCCTGCCTTTTCTGCCCATGGTGCTGCGTCACCCTATTTTGGCCCAATGGGTCGTGTATCAAGTTAGGTCCATTAGGGACGCATCCTAGGGTTGCAGCACGACCCCAATACCCTTGTGGTCGTCCTCCCATGTTTATAAACCCCCTAGCCGCCACCAAGAACAGCGGGTTTTGTTTAGATCAAGTTTAGCTCTCGCTACTTGCTTGCAAGCGCGCGTGCTAGTTCAGCCGCCCGTCTTCTTGTCTTCGGAACCCCACCATATTGGAGTTTGATCTTTAAACCTACATTTAGATCTGGTAATTTAGTACTTGTTCTACTTGTTCTTGCTAGTTCTTCGATTGCTTGCAGGACGAGTGCCCTAGTGGCCAGGGTGTCACGCTCCACAAGATCGTGACAGCCATAGGAGGTGGTGTATCGGTTGCTAAGGCGCAGCGTCTTTGGAAGGCTGTAGTCGGGCCGTGAACGTCGTCTCCTCCCCCAATCGAGTTATTCCACACCCTCTCATCGAAAGATCGGGCAATCACCCAACGGGTGCACATCAAAGAATGACTTGAAAACACGGGAAGATATTAAAGATATCGTTATGCGCCCTATCTGGCAACGCTTCGGCCTCCGGAGGCCGAAGGTGGAAATGAATGAAGCAGCCGAAGAATGCCAAAGAGCCTTCAACGTGGTTTGCTCTTTTATTGGGACAAGGGATTTGGTCCAAGAACACATTGCCTTCAGAGTATGGCCACTTGTAGAAAAGTGGGAAATGCCGAAGGAGACCATTAAAGAAACTGACGAAGGTGGATTAGTTAAGCTAAAATACACATTCCAATATGGAGATAAATTCGTCGAGCCAGATGACGATTGGCTAAAAAGCATTGAGGCCATAAGTGATGAATTGCTTGGAGTATACTCAAAGGCCGAAGATACTGCATTATCAGCGGCCTTCGGAGGCCGAAAGAAAAAGAGACTCAACCGAGTATTTGATGCAATTGGGTTTGTCTACCCCGACTACCGTTATCCAACACGGGGTCAAAAAAGAAAGAATACATCTTCTGCGAAGGAAGTTGCTTCAGCTGCTCCTAGCGAGCCGATGCCGAAGAGGAAAAGGGTAAAGGTTCTCACACACTGGCCTTGTTATATTGAACCGGCCACAGTGCCTGATTTTGTCGGTGAGACCTCTTCGGCCACCGAAGCTAAAGAACCAACTCCCCTGCCGACTATTGAAGGGCCGGCCGAAGTGCCGGCGACAGAGAAAATAGAAGAACCGAGGGCTGAAGATCCAAAAACATCGGAAGTTCTAAGTCCTTTAGCAGAAATTGGGGTAGCAATAAGCCAAAAGGGGCCAGCAGTGACCCCCAAAAGAAAAAGGATGGTTAACGTGCTAGATGTTTTGGAGACAATAAAGTCTTCAAGCACAACTTCGAAGAAAACTGTTGAATCTTCTGAAGTGCATATTGAAGCACCTGATGCCGAAGTTTCAAAACATCAATCTGAGACTGAAGCTGGGCCTTCAGAGCCCACCAAGGTGAAATCCTTGGAGGCAGAAGAAACAGAAATAACAGAACAAATTTCGGCTAAAGAAACTGGTACTGCCACCCCCTAAGCTTCTTCCGAAGCCTTCGATTATATTTTACATCATGCTTCGGGGAAAAAAATTATCTGAAAAAGAAAAGCAAGAGGCCCAGTTTTACGCCCAAAAATTGAAATATCCAAAGGGGGCGTTGATTTTCAACGGCAGTGGAGAAGAAGACTTTTTGTATTGTCTCCCTGACAGCAAGGAGATTTCTGTCTGTTGGGAGATGAGCTAGAGCTTCGGATTCCCAACACTAGAAAACGGGCTCTCGGTATTATCAAAAGACGAGCTAGCCGATAGCCTGGCGTATAATAGCTTAAAGGTGTGAAAATGAGGTCTTCGTATTATTTCTTGAAATCAAAATTTTTCATTTATTTAACTTATTGACACCAAACTTTTTGCAGGGTCTTATACTTAGCAATGCCCTCAGGGCTCAGAAAGATGCTGAAGACGAAGGGTGCGTTATGGCCCTGAGCAACCTTCGTTCCAAAGTTATTGAACTAAGGAACGAAGGTCTTGAAAAAGATAAAATATTATATTCATTGATAAATAGGATAAAAGAAGACAAAGCTACTTTTAATGCTCAAGATGAGGCACAGAAGCGTGAAATTGAAGATCTTCGAAAGCAACTAGCCAGAGCTAAAGAGGAGCGCACACTTGAAAAAGCAAAACGAGAAATAAATGAACAATGGGCAAATCATTTGGAGAAAAATGTTGAAGAGCTTCGTGCATCTAAGAAAAGATGCTACGACAAATCTATGGAATGTGTTAAAAAAATAAAAACCAGCTTCGCCTGCGTTGGCGCTTTTTCAAGTGAAGAGAAATTCATAAGGGGTGACCCCGAAGGCCCAATCGAATGGATCAGCCACGAAGCTGAGGCCTTTGAAGAAATTTTGAATAGTCGCGGAGACATATGCGCCTTTTCAGGTGCCAGGGGGTTTGCTACCACTTTGGAGAGGAAAGGCTGTGAGCATGTGAAATTTTTGGCACAATCCGAAGCTGCCTTATCCTCCGAAGATATAAAAGACCTCTCGGCCAAAGCAAGCCTGGTCGCTGGGAAATTTTTCACCGACATCTGGGATAATGGTGGTTGGGAAATGACCCAAGAAATTATTCGAAAAAGCGAAAAAGGCATTCAAGATGCTAGAAAAATAGCTGAGGCTGCTGAAAAAAGTGCAGAGCCCGAAGGGCAAATAGGTATTGACTAGAGGTTTTTGATTCTTTGTTGTAATTTTTTGATTTCGAACTTGTTCACGGTTTGTAATATTCACAGTTTATAATAGTAATATAGTCGTATCTTCTCCTCCCTCAGAACCTACCGAGCCATCTGTGGACCCCCACGCGAAGGGGGACGACGAAATTAGGAAAATGGCCGAAGCCATCATGGATAAAGTTGTTGATCAACTACTGAACGAAGCTGCAGAGATAGTTCTAAGGGAAGATTAGCTGTTATTGTAAAAAACATTTAGAATGTAACATTTGTTGTGTGTAATATTTTGTAACTTTGAATGTAATATATTAGCTGTTTATAGTTCTATTCTTTACGATGCATGAAACATCATATACATACCGTTTTTGAGCCTTCGGCGAAAAAACACCTTCCCTTCTTTTCATGCTTCGTAAATAATATTCGTGTTCTCATGAAATCAGTAACCAATCCTCGTAAAATCAATAATCAATAAATCTTTCCATTTTAGAGTTTGAGGAAGGTATAACTCTTCAATAGCTATTTTTTGTGCCTTGTCACTATGTCTTCAAAACAATCTTCGAATATCAATACCGAGACTCCCTTCTTGTGTTGTTGATGCAATATGATGTATGATGTTATGCTATGCAAATGATGTAATGATGTGATTTTATGTAAAATGATATTTGCCGAAGGTCGATGTTTTTTCACTGCAAGTCTCCCTTAGGAGCTTCTTCGCCTTTTACTTCAGCGGAATCAGCGTTTATTTTTCGCTATAAGCCTCCCTTAGGAGCTTCTTCGCCTTTTACTTTCAGCGGAATCAACATTTATTTTTCGCTGTAAGCCTCCCTTAGGAGCTTCTTCGCCTTTTACTTTCAGCGGAATCAGCGTTTATTTTTCGCTGTAAGCTCTGCATTCCCTTCGGAACGACTTTAGAGCAGAAAACTTACACTGCGCTCCCTTAGGAACGACTTTTGCTGCTTCGAAGAAATTACGCTGCGTTCCTTAGAACAAAATTTTTGATAATTCGAAGGTCCTTCTTGCCACCATAAATTCTTATGCTTCGGCAACTTAAGCCTATGGAGAAGATATATTTTCATTATGGTAAAAAGCGAAACTGTTACAAGAGATTAAAAACGACAAAAAACACTTAAGCCTCCCATAATTGTTCCTTATTAAAAAGAAAATAATACTGAATGCGAAAAACTGATGTCGGGGTAGGATATCTGTCAGTAAATGTGCTTCGACTCTGGCACAGTGCTATTGACTGTGCGAGCTTCGGACTCTTCTCTGAAGTCCCGTTGAAGGTGAGTGTGCTGACTCCCTTCTGGCTGCTGGCCTCGTTGCATTGGTGGTGGAGGTGGAGGCTGTTGCCAAGATGCTTGGGGTTGGCTTGCCGAAGCAACAGAAGCTGCAGAGTGGTTGCCTGCATATTCTGGAATATAAGGTGAATGGTACGAAGCAGTATGCATGACTTGCTTCGGCTGACTCTGCTGCGCTGCAGCTTCTACTATCTCCTTTTGCTTCTGGATGGTAACATGGCACATCCTGGTGGTATGGCCCTTGTCCTCACCACAGAATAGACAATAAATTTTCCTTGGCTGACCCCCAAATCTTCCTCCGAAGCCCCTGGCGCCTCTGCCCCTTGGAGCTGGTGGCCGGAAAGAGCTTTGCTGCTGCCCCGAAGCTTGCGAGGAGTACTGTGGCCTTTGCTGTTGACTCCCTTTATCATCACTCTGAGCAGAGTTGTGAATTGACCTGACGTGCCTCGGATGGAATCTTCCTCCGAAGCCCCTGGTCATTTCAGAGAACCTGTATGCTTCCTCCCTTCTTTGGCGGAAGTCATTATCAGCTCGAATATACTCGTCCATCTTCTGGAGCAGCTTATCCAAAGTTTGAGGAGGCTTCCTGGCAAAGTACTGAGCTGAAGGTCCCGGCCGAAGCCCCTTAATCATGGCCTCAATGACAATTTCATTGGGCACTGTTGGTGCCTGTGCCCTCAGACGCAGGAACCTTCAGACATACGCCTGAAGGTATTCTTCGTGGTCCTGGGTGCACTGGAATAAAGCTTGAGCAGTGACTGGCTTCGTTTGAAACCCTTGGAAGCTGGTTATCAACATGTCATTCAGCTTTTGCCATGAGGTGATTGTTCCTGGTCGAAGAGAGGAGTACCAGGTTTGTGCAACACTCTTGACAGCCATGACGAAAGACTTTGCCATGACTGCAGTATTACCACCATACGAAGATATGGTTGCTTCATAGCTCATCAAGAATTGCTTCGGGTCTGAATGGCCGTCGTACATGGGGAGCTGGGGTGGCTTGTAAGACTGGGGCCAAGGTGTAGCCTGCAGTTCTGTTGACAGAGGAGAAGTATCATCAAAAGCAAAATTTCCATGATGGAAATCTTCATACCAGTCGTCCTCGTTGTAGAAGCACTCCTGATGAAGCTCTCTGCGCGGAGGCCTTCGGTTCTGGTCATCTTGAGCAAGATGACGAACTTCTTCAGAGGCTTCGTCTATCTGCCTTTGTAGGTCAGCTAGACGAGCCATCTTTTCCTTCTTTCGTTGGACCTGTTGATGGAGCATCTCCAAGTTTTGGATTTCTTGATCCAAGTCGTCCTCCGGAGGCGTTGGACTAGTGGCCTTCCTCTTCTAGCTTCGGGCCTCCCTAAGAGAAAGGACATCCTAATTGGGATCCAGCGGCTGCAGAGTGGCAGCCCCTGTGGCTGAAGCTTTCTTCGGCGGCATGACGAAGGTGATGCTTGCCGAAGGTGTTCAAAACTCAAAAAATGGACGTGAGTTCACCGGAGGTGGGCGCCAATGTTGGGGACTTGTTCTCAAATGCTAAGAGTTAAGAACAAGGCAACATAAAATGTGTTAAATATAAAGGTCCTTCGTCCTTCAAGACATTATGTCCCTTAGGATATAATGTATTTCGGACGAAGGTCATGAAGGGAAAATCCTTCGTAAGCATCATAGATAATAAGGAGGAGTTCATATGCAAAATATGAAGAGTAATATAAATATCATTATCAATTTATTCTTATTTGCGTTATCATATCCAGAATAACAGGCAACAAATGTACCTTCGGTTTGACGGAAAGTAAAGGTACAAGGCGTGATGCAAAAAGCGAATGCCAAGTCAGCGTGAACAGTACGGGAGCACTGTTCATCTATTTATAGGCACGGGACGCAGCCCATGTAAAATTACACCCATGCCCTTTACATTTGCTAATGACTCTATAGTAACCCATTGAGGTCTGAATAGCCTTTTCATCTTTAAGTCGGTTCCCCTTTTCTGCTGCCATGCCGAAGCTTCTCTGCACATAGCTTCGTGATCATCTTATCCTTCGTCATAATCGCCTTCCATCTTACTCAAGCTTCGTCCTGACCATACTTTTGTATACTCATAACCCGATTCCGAAGATACCTGTTCACATATTTCACTTAGAAAACATTGTCAAATCATGTTTTTGAGGACCTTCGGAAGCCGAAGGCCCCCAACAGCTGCAGAGCATGAAAGGCTTATAGGTATATTTGTCATGATTTATCTTTGTAAATTCTGTTAGCTTCGTAATTAATGAAGACTTATATTTTGGTGCAGCCGAACTTCTTCCTCGTCCAGAGCCGTATGATCCTAAGGCCGATCCAGCTCTGAAGGGCGCTCTTGATGTGATAAGGATAGCTAGTGAAGCTATTAACGAAGATGTGAGTAGGCTCCTGAACGAAGCTGCTGATAAAATCTTGAAGGAGAATGATTAGACCTTGTATATTAAAACACTTGTAAAATTTTGTGTGATGCTTTCTTATGTAAAAAACAACTGTCAACTATGTATCTCAGGATGTAATATATTTCTTTGTGAAGCGTGAAACCTTCGTACGTACCATTTTTCAACCTTCTTTCCATGTTTCATAAAGAAAAATCCCTTTTCGGCCGAAGTGACTTTTTAGATTCGAAGATCTTGTCGTAGATCTTTTATAAGAAATACATGTTGCTGAAGCCTTAGATCCTCGCATTAGAATACCGTTGACGAAGGCATGGATCTTGCTTTGATGGAACATCCTTTCATAATTCCTTGTCAAAGATAGGCCTAACCTCATAAGTTAGCCAACATGTTTGAAGTAGCAATTTCCCTTCTTTTTCCACTTCTTTGGATGATGTGAGATGATGAATGATGCGATGCTATGCATCATGATGCGATGATATGATGCAACAAATGTTAATGCATAAACGCTTCGTGATATAGCTGAGGTGCCCGATCTTTCGGCGAGTAGAGATAATTCCGATTTGGCGGAAGATGACCCTTCGATCCGACTACGACGAGCAAGCCCGAGGCGCCAATGCAATCGCTGAACCAACTCCCTGTGGTTACCGACCTTGCTGATGCGAGATCGGCCTGATCACAAAGATCGTTTCCTGTGCGCAATCGAAGAACGAACAAGAAAAAGATGCGAGCAGTCTAATCTATTACTCGAGGGTGGAGTTCTGAATACACGAAGACAGCGCTGATTTGTGCGTGTTCGAGAGTAGCTAAAGCTAACGTAAAACAAAACTCCAAGAACAAAAGAGGCGCAGCTCCTGGATAAATAGAGAGGGGGCGCAGCCCCTAGGGGCGGCCAACCCTAGGTCATCCACTATGGGCCGCAGTTGGGCTGGTCGTCTATTCTTCTGGGCCCTCATTCTTCAGTAGCATGACGAAGTTAAGATCTCTTGCACGGGCCCGAGTGATTGGCCCAGCTAATGAAGGAAGTGGCGCTTGATGTGGAGGTGCTGCTGGTGTAGTCGTACTCATAGTGATGTCCTCATCATCCTCCCCTTCTTGAAGTGAAGTCGTCCTCGACGGCAACTCCTCATCCTCTGCCATATATGGTTTCAAATCTGCAACATTAAAACTAGTGGAAACACCAAATTCCGTAGGCAGGTCAAGGATATAAGCATTATCATTAATCTTTGTTAGCACCTTAAAAGGACCAGCAGCACGAGGCATTAATTTAGAACGACGCAAAGTAGGAAACTGATCCTTTCTCAAGTGCAACCAAACCATATCACCTGGCTCAAAAGTAACAAGAGTCAAGCAATCCTCCCAACGTCTCAAATTCTTGTCTAAAACAACCCTAAGCATGGTAGATAAAGTTCTATTTACTACCTCAGTTTGTCCATCAGTATGAGGGTGACAAGTAGTGCTAAACAGCAATTTAGTTCCCAATTTATTCCAAAGAGATCTCCAAAAATGGCTTAGAAACTTAGCATCGCGATCAGAGACTATTGTTTTTGGAATACCATGTAAACGAATAATTTCTCTAAAGAACAATTCAGCAACAATGCTAGCATCATCAGTTTTATGACAAGGTATAAAGTGAGCCATTTTAGAGAATCTGATGAAGACATCCACACTACTGATGCATCTATACCAATACAAGTACCAATTTCTGGTCCCATTACTCGCGCTCGTGCTCGTCAATTCAACCATCAGGTGATTACACTCTTGAGTTTGTCCATCATATTTAGACCATGGAGACCCGTGCACTCTTGTTTTGCTTAGGAATCAGGGAGAAGACCGAAAGGGAAAAGGATTTGAACATGCTGGATTCGGACTGCAGAAGAACACCAACTTGTGACGGTCACCACGGTCAGATGCGGGCTCGGATTGGAATGTTCAACCACAACATGGAAAGCTTATCAAGTCTACTTTCATATGGATCCGGAATTATAGTCATATCTGTTCTGAGGCCGCCGTAATCATTGTTTTCTTACCGAGACATTTCCTGCCTTTTCTGCCCATGGTGCTGCGTCACCCTATTTTGGCCCAATGGGTCATGTATCAAGTTAGGTCCATTAGGGACGCATCCTAGGGTTGCAGCACGACCCCAATACCCTTGTGGTCGTCCTCCCATGTTTATAAACCCCCTAGCCGCCACCAAGAACAGCGGGTTTTGTTTAGATCAAGTTTAGTTCTCGCTACTTGCTTGCAAGCGCGCGTGCTGGTTCAGCCGCCCGTCTTCTTGTCTTCGGAACCCCACCATATTGGAGTTTGACTTTGAAACCTACATTTAGATCTGGTAATTCAATACTTGTTCTACTTGTTCTTGCTAGTTCTTTGATTGCTTGCAGGACGAGTGCCCTAGTGGCCAGGGTGTCACGCTCCACAAGATCGTGACAGCCATAGGAGGTGGTGTATCGGTTGCTAAGGCGCAGCGTCTTTGGAAGGCTGTAGTCGGGCCGTGAACGTCGTCTCCTCCCCCAATCGAGTTATTCCACACCCTCTCATCGAAAGATCGGGCAATCACCCAACGGGTGCACATCAGTTGGTAATCAGAGCAAGGTTTATCGGTGAGAGATTTACTTTTCTTCGCTGTTTTCTTATCTCCTATAGTCCAGAAAAAGCCAAAAAATAGTAGATTAGTTTTACCGCAATCCTATAAACCATTGAGCATTTACTAGTACTACTTAGTTAGGGCTTGTTGAGTTTTTGGTTGCATCGGTTGTGTCGAGTTGCTGGTCTTAGTTTATTCCTTTAGAGTTTTGAGTTCTACCACGTTTTGGTCACCACGAAATCCACCATCACTAAAAACATCTCTGGTTCGTTTTTGCCACCACGGATACATATCATATCCGATTTGGAAGTTTAAATACAATCTGGAAAGCTTATCTTATCTTCTTTCCAACGGATCTGACCTTATCTCAAAATTCGTTCTGAGCGCTCCGCAATCATCGTAGAGATTTCTGGACTTCCTATATTAACAAGATTTGTTAAATCTGATTTAAAGGGGTTGTTAGCAATATCTTTATTGTTTGGGTTGTCATAGTGAAAAAAAAGGGTTTAGGCCCCTGCAAAAAAAAAACAGAAGAAGAAGAAAAAAAAAGAATAGAAAAGAAAAAAAAAGGAAAAGAAGAAGAAGGGGGCTGAATCTCTAAATCTGTTGTTTCTCTTTGTGCTGTGCTAGTTGTTCTTTTTCAGTGACTACCTTTGTGCCTAGGCTCACGTCTCTAGCCTGGTTTAGCCTAGGACCAGCACAGTACCACCGTTGAACGATTATTCAGCTTGCTTTTGTAACTAACGTGGTACTAGTGTATTCCTTGCTTCAGCCCACCTACAACTCTACATATTTCGACTACAGTTTGACAGGTCGTGTTGCTGCGGCACCGATACACTTATTCCACGGTTGCAGACTTGTTGGTTGCTGACCCCTCCTGTTGTGCAAGGTAAGAATTGGTAAGAGCTTGTGTGGCAGGTTGAGAGTGAGCGCCTTGCAGTAGCTACATCCTAATAGTTGTAGAGTTTTCATTCCTTCACGTTTTTTTTTCTTGTTGCCTCTGTTCGTCTAACCATGGCAGGATTGGAGGTTGATGATGCTTCTCGTAATATGCCACACTCTCCTCGCACCAAGGGTATCATACAACACTTTGTAAGGCTGGTGAAGACGCACACGGAAGGCCTTGATAATGACATGCAGGTGACGAATGAAAAGATGGGGCAATTGGAGGCCACACAGATCGACACAAACACCAAACTTGCAAATGTGGAAATGACAGTTGCTCATATTGACAAGAGCCTTGTCGCACTCTTGAGGCGATTTGATGAGATGCATGCTAATACCAATGGTGGGCGTGATGAGGGCGCCGAAGGTAACTGGGATGACTATGTTGCTGATACTGAACAAGATGACCAAGAAGCACCTAATCGCCGGCGACTACGTACTAACCGTAGAGGTATGGGTGGTTTTCGCCGACGTGAGGTACATGGTAATGATGATGCTTTTAGTAAGGTTAAATTTAAAATACCTCCTTTTGATGGTAAATATGACCCTGATGCTTACATTACTTGGGAGATTGCGGTTGATCAAAAGTTTGCATGCCATGAATTTCCTGAGAATGTGCGGGTTAGAGCTGCTACTAGTGAGTTTACTGATTTTGCTTCTGTTTGGTGGATAGAACATGGTAAGAAGAATCCTAATAACATGCCACAAACTTGGGATGCGTTGAAACGGGTCATGCGGGCTAGATTTGTTCCTTCTTATTATGCACGTGATATGTTAAACAAGTTGCAACAATTGAGACAGGGTACTAAAAGTGTAGAAGAATATTATCAGGAATTACAAATGGGTATGCTGCGTTGTAACATAGAGGAGGGTGAGGAATCTGCTATGGCTAGATTTTTGGGCGGGTTAAATAGGGAAATTCAGGACATCCTTGCTTATAAAGATTATGCTAATGTAACCCGATTGTTTCATCTTGCTTGCAAAGCTGAAAGGGAAGTGCAGGGACGACGTGCTAGTGCAAGGTCTAATGTTTCTGCAGGAAAATCTACACCATGGCAACAGCGCACGACTACATCCATGACCGGTCGTACACCAGCACCAACTCCCTCGCCAAGTCGACCAGCACCCCCGCCTTCCTCCGGCGACAAACCACGTGCATCTTCCACAAATTCAACAACCAAATCTGCCCAGAAACCAGCAGGTAGTGCCTCTTCAGTAGCCTCCACGGGTAGAACAAGAGATGTTCTGTGTTATCGATGCAAGGGCTATGGACACGTGCAGCGTGATTGTCCTAATCAGCGTGTTTTGGTGGTAAAAGACGATGGTGGGTATTCCTCTGCTAGTGATTTGGATGAAGCTACACTTGCTTTGCTTGCGGCTGATGATGCAGGCACTAAGGAACCACCCGAAGAACAGATTGGTGCAGATGATGCAGAGCATTATGAGAGCCTCATTGTACAGCGAGTGCTTAGTGCACAAATGGAGAAGGCAGAGCAGAATCAGCGACATACGTTGTTTCAAACAAAGTGTGTCATTAAGGAGCGTTCATGTCGTTTGATCATTGATGGAGGTAGCTGCAACAACTTGGCTAGCAGCGACATGGTGGAGAAGCTTGCACTTACGACCAAACCGCACCCGCATCCATATCACATTCAATGGCTTAACAATAGTGGTAAGGTCAAGGTAACCAAGCTGGTACGAATTAATTTTGCTATTGGTTCATATCGTGATGTTGTTGACTGTGATGTTGTGCCTATGGATGCTTGTAATATTCTGCTAGGTAGACCATGGCAATTTGATTCAGATTGTATGCATCATGGTAGATCAAATCAATATTCTCTCATACACCATGATAAGAAAATTATTTTGCTTCCCATGTCCCCTGAGGCTATTGTGCGTGATGATGTTGCTAAAGCTACCAAAGCTAAAACTGAGAACAACAAGAATATTAAAGCTGTTGGTAATAACAAAGATGGGGTAAAATTGAAAGGACATTGCTTGCTTGCGACAAAATCTGATGTTAATGAATTATTTGCTTCCACTACTGTTGCCTATGCCTTGGTATGCAAGGATGCTTTGATTTCAATTCAAGATATGCAGCATTCTTTGCCTCCTGTTATTACTAACATTTTGCAGGAGTATTCTGATGTATTTCCAAGTGAGATACCAGAGGGGCTGCCACCTATACGAGGGATTGAGCACCAAATTGATCTTATTCCTGGTGCATCTTTGCCGAATCGTGCGCCATATAGGACAAATCCAGAGGAAACAAAAGAAATTCAGCGACAAGTGCAAGAACTACTCGACAAAAGTTACGTGCGTGAGTCTCTTAGTCCGTGTGCTGTTCCGGTTATTTTAGTGCCTAAAAAAGATGGAACATGGCGTATGTGTGTTGATTGTAGGGCTATTAATAATATCACGATACGGTATCGACACCCTATTCCACGTTTAGATGATATGCTTGATGAATTGAGTGGTGCCATCGTCTTTTCTAAAGTTGATTTGCGTAGTGGGTACCACCAGATTCTTATGAAATTGGGAGATGAATGGAAAACTGCTTTCAAAACTAAGTTCGGATTGTATGATTGGTTAGTCATGCCTTTTGGGTTAACTAATGCACCTAGCACTTTCATGAGATTAATGAACGAGGTTTTGCGTGCCTTCATTGGAAAATTTGTGGTAGTATACTTTGATGACATATTGATCTACAGCAAATCTATGGATGAACATGTTGATCACATGCGTGCTGTTTTTAATGCTTTACGAGATGCACGTTTATTTGGTAACCTTGAGAAGTGCACATTTTGCACCGATCGAGTTTCGTTTCTTGGTTATGTTGTGACTCCACAGGGAATTGAGGTTGATCAAGCCAAGGTAGAAGCGATACATGGATGGCCTATGCCAAAGACTATCACACAGGTGCGGAGTTTCCTAGGACTTGCTGGTTTCTATCGCCGTTTTGTGAAGGACTTTAGCACCATTGCTGCACCTTTGAATGAGCTTACGAAGAAGGGAGTGCATTTTAGTTGGGGCAAAGTACAAGAGCACGCTTTCAACGTGCTGAAAGATAAGTTGACACATGCACCTCTCCTCCAACTTCCTGATTTTAATAAGACTTTTGAGCTTGAATGTGATGCTAGTGGAATTGGATTGGGTGGTGTTTTGTTACAAGAAGGCAAACCTGTTGCATATTTTAGTGAAAAATTGAGTGGGTCTGTTCTAAATTATTCTACTTATGATAAGGAATTATATGCTCTTGTGCGAACATTAGAAACATGGCAGCATTATTTGTGGCCCAAAGAGTTTGTTATTCATTCTGATCATGAATCTTTGAAACATATTCGTAGTCAAGGAAAACTGAACCGCAGACATGCTAAGTGGGTTGAATTTATCGAATCGTTTCCTTATGTTATTAAGCACAAGAAAGGAAAAGAGAATATCATTGCTGACGCTTTGTCTAGGAGATATACTTTGCTGAATCAACTTGACTACAAAATCTTTGGATTAGAGACGATTAAAGACCAATATGTTCATGATGCTGATTTTAAAGATGTGTTGCTGCATTGTAAAGAAGGGAAAGGATGGAACAAATATATCGTTAGCGATGGGTTTGTGTTTAGAGCTAACAAGCTATGCATTCCAGCTAGCTCCGTTCGTTTGTTGTTGTTACAGGAAGCACATGGAGGTGGCTTAATGGGACATTTTGGAGCAAAGAAAACGGAGGACATACTTGTTGGTCATTTCTTTTGGCCCAAGATGAGAAGAGATGTGGTGAGATTGGTTGCTCGTTGCACGACATGTCAAAAGGCGAAGTCACGGTTAAATCCACACGGTTTGTATTTGCCTCTACCCGTTCCTAGTGCTCCTTGGGAAGATATTTCTATGGATTTTGTGCTGGGATTGCCTAGGACTAGGAAGGGACGTGATAGTGTGTTTGTGGTTGTTGATAGATTTTCTAAGATGGCACATTTCATACCATGTCATAAAACTGACGATGCTACTCATATTGCTGATTTGTTCTTTCGTGAAATTGTTCGCTTGCATGGTGTGCCCAACACAATCGTTTCTGATCGTGATGCTAAATTTCTTAGTCATTTTTGGAGGACTTTGTGGGCAAAATTGGGGACTAAGCTTTTATTTTCTACTACATGTCATCCTCAAACTGATGGTCAAACTGAAGTTGTGAATAGAACTTTGTCTACTATGTTAAGGGCAGTTCTAAAGAAGAATATTAAGATGTGGGAGGACTGTTTGCCTCATGTTGAATTTGCTTATAATCGATCATTGCATTCTACTACAAAGATGTGCCCATTTCAGATTGTATATGGTTTGTTGCCTCGTGCTCCTATTGATTTAATGCCTTTGCCATCTTCTGAAAAACTAAATTTTGATGCTACTAGGCGTGCTGAATTGATGTTAAAACTGCATGAAACTACTAAAGAAAACATAGAGCGTATGAATGCTAGATATAAGTTTGCTAGTGATAAAGGTAGAAAGGAAATAAATTTTGAACCTGGAGATTTAGTTTGGTTGCATTTGAGAAAGGAAAGGTTTCCTGAATTACGAAAATCTAAATTGTTGCCTCGAGCCGATGGACCGTTTAAAGTGCTAGAGAAAATTAACGACAATGCATATAGGCTAGATCTGCCTGCAGACTTTGGGGTTAGCCCCACATTTAACATTGCAGATTTAAAGCCCTACTTGGGAGAGGAAGTTGAGCTTGAGTCGAGGACGACTCAAATGCAAGAAGGGGAGAATGATGAAGACATCCACACTACTGATGCATCTATACCAATACAAGTACCAATTTCTGGTCCCATTACTCGCGCTCGTGCTCGTCAATTCAACCATCAGGTGATTACACTCTTGAGTTTGTCCATCATATTTAGACCATGGAGACCCGTGCACTCTTGTTTTGCTTAGGAATCAGGGAGAAGACCGAAAGGGAAAAGGATTTGAACATGCTGGATTCGGACTGCAGAAGAACACCAACTTGTGACGGTCACCACGGTCAGATGCGGGCTCGGATTGGAATGTTCAACCACAACATGGAAAGCTTATCAAGTCTACTTTCATATGGATCCGGAATTATAGTCATATCTGTTCTGAGGCCGCCGTAATCATTGTTTTCTTACCGAGACATTTCCTGCCTTTTCTGCCCATGGTGCTGCGTCACCCTATTTTGGCCCAATGGGTCATGTATCAAGTTAGGTCCATTAGGGACGCATCCTAGGGTTGCAGCACGACCCCAATACCCTTGTGGTCGTCCTCCCATGTTTATAAACCCCCTAGCCGCCACCAAGAACAGCGGGTTTTGTTTAGATCAAGTTTAGTTCTCGCTACTTGCTTGCAAGCGCGCGTGCTGGTTCAGCCGCCCGTCTTCTTGTCTTCGGAACCCCACCATATTGGAGTTTGACTTTGAAACCTACATTTAGATCTGGTAATTCAATACTTGTTCTACTTGTTCTTGCTAGTTCTTTGATTGCTTGCAGGACGAGTGCCCTAGTGGCCAGGGTGTCACGCTCCACAAGATCGTGACAGCCATAGGAGGTGGTGTATCGGTTGCTAAGGCGCAGCGTCTTTGGAAGGCTGTAGTCGGGCCGTGAACGTCGTCTCCTCCCCCAATCGAGTTATTCCACACCCTCTCATCGAAAGATCGGGCAATCACCCAACGGGTGCACATCAGAATCTATCAACAACCACAAAAATACTATCCCTCCCTTCTTAGTTCTAGGCAAGCCCAAAACAAAGTCCATAGAAATATCAAGCCAAGGAGAAGAAGGGACAGGCAAAGGCTATACAAACCATGGTTGCCCAGACGTGACTTAGCTTTCTGGCAAGTAGTGCAACGTGCAATAAGACGCTCAACATCACGGCGCATACGAGGCCAAAAGAAGTGTGCGGCCAGCACCTCATGTGTCTTGTAAACGCCAAAGTGCCCCATGAGACCGCCTCCATGAGCTTCCTGCAGCAACAAAAGATGAACCGAGCTTGCTAGAATACACAGCTTGTTAGCGCGGAACAAAAATCCATCCTATATGTGAAATTTTCCCCAGGGTTTGCCATCCTTACAATGTACATAGAAATCTTTAAAATCAGCATCATCCACATTTTGATCTTTCACAGTTTGCAAGCCAAAGATTCTAAATTCTAACTATGAAAGCATGGTATATCTACGGGACAATGCATCAGCAATGACGTTTTCCTTCCCGTTCTTGTGTTTAATGATGTAAGGAAAGGACTCGATGAATTCTACCCAACTAGCATGACGACGGTTCAGATTTGTTTGGGTACGAATATGTTTTAAAGCCTCATGATCAGAATGAATTATAAACTCACGAGGCCAAAGGTAGTGCTGCCATGTTTGCAAAGTGCGAACTAAAGCATAAAGTTCCTTATCATAAGTAGAATATCTCAAGCTAGCACCGCTTAATTTTTCACTAAAATAAGCAACCAGTTTTCCTTCTTGTAACAAAACAGCACCTAACCCAATACCACTAGCATCACATTCAAGTTCAAACACTTCCTGAAAGTCGGGCAATTGTAAGAGTGGAGCATGGGTTAACTTATCTTTCAAAGTGTTGAACGCCTCTTCTTGTGGGGGTCCCAAGCAAAAGACACACCTTTCTTTGTGAGTTCGTGCAAAGGGGCAGCGATGGAGCTAAAATCACGCACAAAACGGTGGTAAAATCCTGCAAGTCCAAGAAAACTCCGAATTTGGGTGACCGTCGTTGGTGTAGGCCAGTCCTGAATGGCTTCAACCTTGCTGCTATCCACCTCAATGCCCTGCGGAGTAACCACATAACCAAGAAACGAGACACGTTGCGTGCAAAATGTGCACTTTTCCATGTTACCAAACAAGCGAGCAGCACGCAAAGCATAAAAAACAACACGCAAATGTTCTAAATGCTCCTCTATAGACTTGTTGTAAATAAGGATATCATCGAAATAAACAACAACAAACAAACCTATGAAGGCCCGTAGAACTTCGTTCATTAAACGCATAAAGGTGCTGGGAGCATTAGTCAATCCAAATGGCATAACCAACCATTCATATAAACCAAATTTCATTTTAAAAGCCATTTTCCATTCATCATCGAGTTTCATTCTAATCTGATGGTAACCGCTACACAAATCAACCTTAGAGAAAATAACGGCACCACTAAGCTCATCTAACATATCATCAAGGCGCGGAATAGGATATCGATAAAGAACTATGATGTTATTAATAGTACGACAATCTACGCACATACGCCATGACCCATCTTTCTTTGGAACGAGTAAAACAGGAACCGAGCAAGGGCTAAGAGACTCACGAATGTAACCTTTATCAAGCAGTGTCTGCACCTGGCACTGGATCTCCTTCGTCTCATCTGGATTTGTATGGTACGTGGCGCGGTTCGGAAGAGAAGCGCCGGGGATGAGATCGATCTGATGCTCAATGCCACGGAGCGGAGGAAGACCCGGTGGTAAGTCCGTAGGAAAAACATCAACATACTCCTGCAAAAGGTTAACAACAGCAGGGGGTATATCCAAAGACGGTGCATCATCAAGCGGAACAAGCATGCGCGAGCAGACAAGTGCATAACATGGCATATGAGCTTCATAGAGATCATCAAAATCAGCACATGTAGCAAGTAAAACAGGAGAGTGCAACTTGATTTCAGATTTAATAGGTGCGGCTGATGTCGATTTGACTTGTTGTGTAGTTTTAGCAGCCCTAGTAAGATCATCTTTCAAAATTTGGTCAGGGGTCATTGGATGTATAATTATTTAACGGCCTTTAAACATGAAAGAATAATGATTTGAACGACCATGATGTAAACTATCAGTATCATATTGCCAAGGTCGACCCAATAACAAAGAGCATGCTTCCATAGGAATAACATCGCAATCAGCATAATCAGAATAAGAACCCAGCGAAAAGGGGACACGTACCGAACGTGTTACCTTTATTTTACCACCATCATTAAGCCATTGAATGTGATACGGATATGGGTGTGCGCGAATGGGCAAGGATAATTTCTCTACCAAAGCTGTACTTGCCAAATTGTTGCAGCTGCCACTATCGATAATGATGCGAATCGACCGTTCGTGCACAACGCCCTTGGTATGGAATAGAGTGTGTCGCTGATTTTTTTGGCCTGGGCAACCTGTGTGCTGAGAACACGCTGCACAACAAGACTCTTATACCTATCGGCGTCGATGGGATCAATGTGGACTTCCTCATTTTCTGCATGGTTAGTGGCAATCATAGCATGACTAGTTTACTCGGAATCACTGGCTGAAGAGTACTCACCATTGTCACGTATAAGCAAGGTACGCTTGTTTGGGCAGTCCCAAATCATGTGCCCAAACCCTCTGCAACGATGGCACTGAATATCTCGTGTACGTCCTGTGGAAGAAGCGGCGCCTTTGGCAGGGGGCGCCGCTGGCTTGGTCGTCCCTGTGCGCGGTGTAGTGCTAGGCCTAGGCGTAGAAGGTGCAGGACTGGAAGGAGTTGAGCTATGTGTCGAACCACGGCCTGCAAAAGAGTTAGTATATGTCTTTGATCGTCGTCCCTGCACTTCATGTTCAGCTTTGCAAGCATATTCAAACAATGTGGTTATATCAAAATAATCCTTATAATCAAGTATATCCTGAATTTCCTTGTTCAAACCACCACGAAAATGCGCCATAGCAGCGTCATCCGACTCAACCAAATCACAACGAAGCATACCCTTTTGTAACTCCTGGTAATATTCCTCAACAGATTGTGAACCTTGTTGAAAACGCTGCATTTTGTTAAGCAAATCACGGGCATAATAGGAAGGAACAAATCTGTGGCGCATGGCAGTTTTTAAGCAAAACACTGTTAATGGGAAGTTTTTGTTTATACTCACGCCACCAAATTAAAGCAAAATCAGTAAATTCACTAATGGCAGCCTTCACTTGGCTATTAGCAGGAATATCATGGCATGAAAATTTTTATTCTACCTCCAATTCCCAATTAAGATATGCATCAGGATCATATTTACCATTAAAAGATGGAATTTTAAATTTAATCTTAGCAAATAAGTCATTAGGGGGGTGTCGAACCACATGGCGTGCACGACCACGACGATCTCCATCGTCCTGCTTAGTGTCACCGCCGTAGTCCTGCTCCATCTTTGTGGTCAACGCATCAAGGCGTGCCAGGATGGTGTCGAGTGTGGTGTGAGTCGCCGTTTGAGCAAGGTCAAGCTGGTTGAAACGCGCGGTCGTCGAAGTGACCGTTGAATCAATCCGTTCATGCATCATCCTAATGTCAGCAGGAAGTCCATCAACTTGTCCCCTTACTTTCTGCAACTGGACATCCACCGTGTCGTGTGCTCCTGGCATAGTTAGCGCAAACACTAAAACACCAAAAGGAGAAAAACTGACGACAACAGGGGAATGGTGGTGACAACTCGCTCAATGGAATGCTGTTATCAAGTTCTTATCCGTTCTTACCAAGCCGCAGTGGTGAACTGCAACCAACAGATGGAACCGGTGAAAGATTGGATGAGCGATTGCCTCGATAAACAGAAATCCGCTCGTCGTAGAAATATGTGGAGTTCTAGGTAGGTTGCACTCAAGTTAAGGATTAGCACGATCAAACAATAATGCAAAGTTGAATTATAGTGCAAAACACGAAATTATATTGCTGGCCACAAGTGCAAAGGATGGATGGAACTAGCAGAATGGCAGTACCGTAAATATTGTACTAGCGAGGCCAAAAAGGCACTAGTAGGAATCACAGGTGATTTTGTTTTTCTTTTTTGTATGATTTTTTGATATTTTTCTCAGCACAAGAAGCAACAAAATAGGAGCTACACCAAGTTTCACCTAAAACAGAGATCAGATGTGGTCTACAGAAAAAGAGCAAGTTCTCTGAAAAGCGTGCAAGAACTTTGACGAATTCTTTTCTTTATTTTCCCGAAATTTTTTGACAATTTTATCGAAACCAAACAGATTTCAGATTTTTTGAACAACCGAGCGAAAAGTTATGCCCGGTTTAAGGAAGGTAGCTCAAGTTATGGTTAAAACGACCAAGATGAGACAACCGCTTTGTTTCCTTTCCCTATTTTTTTGTTTGTTCTCTGGTTCTATCCTTTCTCTTTCTTTTTATTTTTTTCTTTTCTTTTTTTTTGTTTCTGTTTTTTTACGTAACCAAAGGAGAGAAATAAGGAAGCGGCGTTGACTCGGTTTGTGGCATGATCAAATGGGAGATGGTGGCGGCGCGCTAGGGTTTGAATGGTGGAAGAAAGAAGGATGGTTAAAAAAACACAATGCAACCAGCAACAAATGACGCGCAAGCACACAAATTCAACAATGCAGATTATTGAAAGAAAGTGCGAGGCTCAAAAGGGTGCTGGGATAAGGTCTAGCCTGAATTTTTATGTGGTTTTGTGGACTGTAGAAGAAAAAAACACTCGATAAACTCACCGATCAACCTAGAAATCTGATACCACTTGATATAGCTGAGGTGCCCGATCTTTCGGCGAGTAGAGATAATTCTGATTTGGCGGAAGATGACCCTTGTGATCCGACTACGATGAGCAAGCCCGAGGCGCCAATGCAATCGCTGAACCAACTCACTATGGTTACCGACCTTGCTGATGCGAGATCGACCTGATCACGAAGATCGTTTCCTATGCGCAATCGAAGAACGAACAAGAAAAAGATGCGAGCAATCTAATCTATTACTCGAGGGTGGAGTTCTGAATACACGAAGACAGCGCTGATTTGCACGTGTTCGAGAGTAGCTAAAGCTAACGTAAAACAAAACTCCAAGAACAAAGGAGGCGCAGCTCCTGGATAAATAGAGAGGGGGCGCAGCCCCTAGGGGCGGCCAACCCTAGGTCGTCCACTATGGGCCGCAGTTGGGCTGGTCGTCTATTCTTCTGGGCCCTCATTCTTCAGTAGCATGACGAAGTTAAGATCTCTGGCATGGGCCCGAGTGATTGGCCCAGCTAATGAAGTGGCGCTTGATTTGGAGGTGCTGCTGGTGTAGTCGTACTCATAGTGATGTCCAGACATTTGGGAAAAATATGACATGCCAAAACATACCATCACATTATGATGAGGACATCACTATGAGTACGACTACACCAACAGCACCTCCACATCAAGCGCCACTTCCTTCATTAGCTGGGCCAATCACTCGGGCTCGTGCCAGAGATCTTAACTTCGTCATGCTACTGAAGAATGAGGGCCCAGAAGAATAGACGACCAGCCCAACTGCGGCCCATAGTGGATGACCTAGGGTTGGCCGCCCCTAGGGGCTGCGCCCCCTCTCTCTATTTATCCAGGAGCTGCGCCTCCTTTGTTCTTCGAGTTTTGTTTTACATCTAGCTTTAGCTACCCAGAACACGCACAAATACGTGCTGTCCTCTGTGATTCAAAACTCCACCTCGAGTGATATTAAGATTGCGCTGTCTTCGTGTATTCAGAACTCCACCCTCGAGTAATAGATTAGATTGCTCGCATCTTTTTCTTGTTCGTTCTTCGATTGCGCACAGGAAACGATCTTCGTGATCAGGCCGATCTCGCATCAGCGAGGTCGGTAACCATTGGGAGTTGGTTCAGCGATTGCATTGGCACTTCGGGTTCGCTCGTCGTAGTCGGATCGTGAGGGTCTACTTCCACCAAATCAGAATTATCTCCACTCACCGAAAGATCGGGCACTCCAGCTCTATCACATTACATTACCGAAATGTAATTATACAGACTCATGCGTACAACATGACTCCATTACTTATTTTACATAAGTATTATATCTAAACTATACTATTCTAGTCTTCATCACCCTTTGCTGCTCCATTTCCTGCCGCAGGAGACCGTTCGTCAGCCAGGTTCATGGAAGGAGGAGGCTGAAAAAGGTCCAACTCCTCCTCAAGTCCTTCGTTTGCTGTTCCTGACGGTCTGGCTCCCAAAGCAGTGTCAGAATGTACGTCTGGGTGTAGTCGAGCATACAATACATGTACTTCCTCATGTAAAGTATTGCAGTATACTTGCAGATTGTCAAGGGCCGTACTAAGCTCGGTCACACGAGAAAATGCTTTTGCTTCACGGTCCCAAGCAATCGAACGTGAGTTGACGGCCCAATCAACCGCCAGATCCCGTTCAGAAAGCTCATCTTGCAAGCGTCTAATGTCAGCTGTCAGCTCATTAATACGCTGACCGTCCTCTGCCCACACCCTGTTTCGGTGACGTAGCTCTGTCCGAAGCTGTTCCACTTGGGCTTCCAAGTCTCTGATTGGATCGTTGCTGCCGCCGCTGCTCCCTTCATGTCTTGGAGCCAACTGATGAATGTTCGGTGTAAAAGGAAAGCTTGCACCCTGATACATTGGTCTGTTCCCCATTCTTGAATGATGTGGACCAGTAGCGTACCGACTCCAATTACCCGAAACATTGTCTGCAGTGCACAATGTGTTCCATGTATCCCAATTGAAGAAGTGTCTTCGGGTTCCAGATCGAACCATTGATGTGGTGGATGTTACCTTGGAACCATACTTAACATATTCAGAACATCCTATTCGAGTCCTGGATCAAAAAGACAAGGTCACCCGAAGAAGAGTTCTCAAATTTTATAAGATACAATGGAACCAACATGCTGAAGATGAAGCTACATGGGAAACCCAAGACTTCATAGAAAAGAATTTCCCTGGCTTTTTAGCTTCATGTAATTTGTGAGATATGTACAATTATTTGTAAAGATGGAATAGACCCATACCACCTCCTGCTTTGTACGAGAAATAAGGAAATAAAAATATGATGTGTTTCCTTTTCCACTACTTGTCCTAGGACTTTAAATCTCGGGACGAGATTCTTTTATGGGGGGAAGGATGTAACACCCCTGGTGTTACTGTCACTTAAACTTGAGCATAACATCATGAGCATTGGCATATCATGTGTTTGTTACACCTAGAGTGCATTCACTAGGTAAAAATTTCAAACAAGTTGTACAGATGTGACTTGATGTGTGATTAACCCTAGGACAGAGTGCTTAACCCTAACTTAGGGCTTATGAGTGAAAGTGAAGCCCAAATATGTGAAAACCTCAAAAGACATGAGAAATGATCATAAGATATCATCTTTAATGGACATAGTAACACCAAATCCCTAAAGTGCTAAAAACCCTAGAAAACCCTAAATTAAAACCCTAGGCGGTAACTGTAAATTCTAGGCACTTTTGGACCAAAGTGCAAATGTCAAAGTAAAAGAGCACCTCAAACCCACTATTCTTCATATTGGAGTATTTACAAGTGGAATAGTGGAATTTGGACCTACTTGCAAAAAGCACCCCATAAACCATATATGCCTAAGTCTGAAATTTAGTGCATGGCGTCAACTTTGGAGCTCTATATCTCTCAATTCATAAAGAATTTGCCCTAGGTCAACACATCAAGATTATAAAGCTACTATAGAGGCATAACTTTGCTTAAGTGATTAAACCTTGGTGTCATATAAAATTTGGAGATAAATAGACCTAAATTCTGGCTGTCAGTCAACTCAGAGTCTGAACTTTTACTAACAGTGACTTGGGATGAACTTTGGGAGTTCTTTTGAAGATAATCCAGTGAGTGTTTGAGTATGGTTACTATAGCAAGATTGTAGCTGGATTATAGGGTTAAAACTTTGTTACAAGTGGATTAACAACTTCTCACATAAAAATTGGAGATCTAGGCGCTTCCTTTCGCTCTGTCAGGCGCTTTGAATAGGGATTCCAATGGTACAGTAACTGAAGAAGATCCCAAGTGCAGTGCACCTTGCCGCCGACGACCTCCCCAGCGCCTGGATTCGCGTCGGTGATGTGATTCGTGCTCACTGGTGCCCGGGTAACGCTTCAGGGTGAAAAGATCTTCGCCGCGGATGAGACTCGGGGCTGGCCGCCATACCCCCTTGCCTTACGGCCGGTCCAGATAAGTTCACCGGAGTTGGTCGCCTGCCGATCGGGCGCCACGTGCCTTGAACCTTCACCACGTCACAGTAAGCCGCTCTAGATAGCTGGTTCATCGCCGATAAGCCTGCCACGGTGAAAGCCACACATCTCTTGCGCCAGTGCTCTCCCCTCTCTCCGACCGCCAGCGCGCCATTCCAAATTCAGGAGCCACTGCCCTCGGGCCCTATAAATTGAGCATGCCATGAGCTCCGCTAGGTAATCACGAAGCCAGAGCACCTGCTCCTGCCTCCGATTAGCCACCATAGCTTTCTAATTCTTCTTTCTCCCCAAATCGGTTTTCCGCACCCGTGAACACCTCGCCGTGGCCAGACGTCTATAGGTTAGCTCGTGCTCTTCTGTGGGATGTTCTAGCCTCCCTCATGTCCCCTGTTGCTCACAGCATCATCTGATTGAATTAGACCGCCTTGAATCACCCAGAACGCGTTAAGTTATCTCTGGTTTCCTTCGCCACCGTGGACAAAACAATTGTCAGCTAGAATCTTGCAATTGATTGAGTGATTATGGTCGTTATAGGTGGAATTAGGTGTCAGACAAGCTAGAGCATTGGCCATTGCGTATCTTGGCCGATACAAGCTCGTCGGAGACTTGCTCCTCGCCGTCCACCATCGTGGACCCGACACTTTGAAGAAATAGAACTGCAAGGGCCTATCTGCGAACGTCACAGACACATGTGAATAGTGCTAAGGGCTCTTTACGGGTTATTCGAACAGCCAGGGTCCTCTGTGCAAAGACGCCAGTGCAGGCATGCGGGCGCATTTCCCTGTTTGTGGGCCGGCTCGGGTTCGATTAAGCCCATTAATGTTTATGCTTTTCCTTTTTCTTTTTCTACCAGACTTAGGAAATCCATAGAAAATTATAGAAAAATGATAAAAATATGAGACCGATTTTGTTGGGCTCCTAAATTTCTCTAGTATTTAATAAAAATAGTTCCAAGATTTTTAGTCCAAAATAGGAATTATGTAGTATTTAAAAAGACCAAAGCCTAGTCTCTTGGAATTTTAGGAATTATGTAATAACTCCAAAAATCACCAATTTTTTTGGATAACCCTAATATGGTATTTAGATCCTATGTGTGAAGTTTGACTTGATTTGGACATTGTTTGCTTCCTAAACCCAAAACCCTAGCTCCTTAGGGTAAAAATGTCTGACCCTACTGAGGTACTGACCTAGAAAAAGCCTAGTTCACTGGAGTACCATGAAGGAAAGTTGTATTCAAGATACAACTTGATAGAGCTGGAGTGCCCGATCTTTCGGTGAGTGAAGATAATTCCGATTTGGTGGAAGTAGACCCTCACGATCCGACTACGACGAGCGAACCCGAAGCGCCAATGCAATCGCTGAACCAACTCCCAATGGTTACCGACCTTCCTGATGCGAGATCGGCTTGATCACGAAGATCGTTTCATGTGCGCAATCGAAGAACGAACAAGAAAAGATGCGAGCAATCTTAATATCACTCGAGGTGGAGTTCTAAATCACAGAGGACATCACGTATTTGTGCGTGTTCTGGGGTAGCTAAAGCTAGATGTAAAACAAAAAGTTCTAAATGAAACCGGACTCTAACTAAATAGAGGAGAGGCATGAACAGTAGGGCCGGTGCTACAGTACCGCGGTTACTGTTCACGACTTCCTTAGGCGCCCCATCCGGACCTTCCTGTTGGGCCATCTACTAATCTTCTGGGCCTTCGTTCTTTAACAGCATGATGTAGTTCAATTCTCTTGCACGGGCCCGAGTCACTAGCCCAGGTGGAAGGGGTGGCGCCTGGACTGGTGAAGATGGTGCCTGGGCTAGAGAAGGTGCTGCTGGTGTAGATGTACTCGTGTTGGTGTTGATGTCCTCATCATCCTCCCCTTCTTGAACTGAAGTCGTCCTCGACGGCAACTCCTCATCTTCTCCCGCATACGGTTTCAAATCTACAACATTAAAACTAGTGGAAACACTAAACTCCGCAGGCAGGTCAAGGATATAAGCATTAGCATTAATCTTGGTTAGTATCTTAAAAGGACCAGCAGCACGAGGCATCAATTTAGAATGGCGCAAAGTAGGAAAACGATCCTTTCTCAAATGCAACCAAACCATATGACCAGGTTCAAAAGTAACTAGTTTTCGGCCTTTACTACAAGTAATCTGATATTTAGCATTAGCAGCAGCAATGTTTTGTTGAGTTTGTTCTTGGAGGTTAATCATTTTTCAACATGTGCAACAACATCTATGTGTGGGGCGTCCGCAGCATCAAGCGAAAACAAAGCAATAGGCGCCCTAGGAATGTAACCATAAACAATTTGAAATGGGCACATCTTTGTAGAAGAATGTGTTGCATGATTATAAGCAAACTCAACATGAGGCAAGCAATCCTCCCAACGTTTCAAATTTTTGTCTAAAATAGCCCTAAGCATGGTAGACAAAGTTCGATTAACTACCTCAGTTTGACCATCAGTCTGAGGGTGACAAGTGGTGCTAAACAGCAATTTAGTTCCCAATTTATTCCACAGAGATCTCCAAAAATGAACCGAGCTCCATGCGACCGCCTCCATGCGCTTCCTGTAACAACAAAAGATGAACCGAGCTAGCTGGAACACACAGCTTGTTAGCGCGAAACAGGAACCCATCCTGTATGTGAAATTTGCCCCATGGTTTCCCATTAATACAATGGCCGAAAGCATCTTTAAAATCAGCATCGTCAACATATTGATCTTTCATAGTGTGCAAACCAAAGATTTTAAAATCTAACTGTGACAGCATGGTATAGCGATGACACAAAGCATCAGCAATAACATTGTCCTTCCCGTTCTTGTGTTTAATAATGTAAGGAAAGGACTCAATGAATTCTACCCATTTAGCATGACGACGGTTCAGATTTGTTTGGGTACGAATATGTTTTAAAGCCTCATGATCAGAATGAATTATGAACTCACGATGCCAAAGATAGTGCTGCCATGTATGCAAAGTGCGCACTAAAGCGTAAAGCTCCTTATCATAAGTAGAATATTTCAGACTAGCACCGCTTAATTTTTCACTAAAATAAGCAACTGGTTTTCCTTCTTGTAACAAAACAGCACCTAGCCCAATACCGCTAGCATCGCATTCAAGCTCAAACACTTTATTAAAATCAGACAATTGCAATAGGGGAGCTTGGGTTAACCTATCTTTCAAAGTGCTGAACGCTACCTCCTGCGAATCACTCCAAGCAAATGGCACATCTTTCTATGTAAGCTCATGTAGAGGCACTGCAATGGAGCTAAAATCACGAACAAATCAGCGGTAGAAACCGGCAAGTCCAAGAAAGCTCCGAATTTGTGTGACCGTCGTCGGTGTAGGCCACTCCCGAATGGCAGCAATCTTGCTGCTATCCACCCCAATGCCCTATGGAGTAACAACATAACCAAGAAACGAGACACGTCGTGTGCAAAAGATGCATTTTTCCATGTTAGCAAATAACTGGGCAGCACGCAATGCGTCAAAAACAACACTTAAATGTTCGAAATGCTCTTTCTTAGATTTGCTGTAAATAAGGATATCATCAAAATAAACAACCACAAACAATCCTATGAAGGGCCTCAGAACTTCATTCATCACTCGCATAAAAGTGCTAGGAGCATTAGTCAATCCAAACGACATAACCAACAATTCATATAAACCAAATTTCGTTTTAAAAGTCGTTTTCCATTCATCACCTAGTTTCATTCTAATCTGGTGGTAACCACTATGCAAATCAATCTTAGTGAAAATAATGGCACCACTAAGCTCATCTAGCATATCATCAAGGCGTGGTATAGGATATCGATAACGAATAGTGATGTTATTAATAGCACGACAGTCTACACACATACGCCATGACCCATCTTTCTTGGGAACAAGTAACGCAGGAACAGAGCAAGGGCTAAGAGACTCACGATTGTATCCCTTGTCAAGCAATGCCTGTACCTGGCGCTGAATCTCCTTCGTCTCATCCGGATTTGTACGGTACGGTGCACGGTTCGGAAGCTATGCGCCGGGGATGAGGTCGATCTGGTGCTCAATGCCACGAAGCGGTGGGAGACCCGATGGTAAGTCTTTGGGGAAGACATCAGCGTACTCCTGCAAAAGGTTAGCAACTATAGGGAGAATAGCCAAAGAAGGTGCATCATCAACTGAAATGAGGACACTAGAGCATACAAGTGCATAGCATGGCAAATGAGCACCGTGTAGATCATCAAAATCAGCACGTGTAGCAAGTAAAACAGGAGCCTTCAACTTGATTTCAGAAGGAACAGAGTGATGTAGCTGAGGTGCCCGATCTTTCGGCGAGAGGAGATAATTCCGATTTGGCGGAAGATGACCCTTGCGATCCGACTACGACGAGCAAGCCCGAGGCGCCAATGCAATCGCTGAACCAACTCCCTGTGGTTACCGACCTTGCTGATGCGAGATCGGCCTGATCACGAAGATCGTTTCCTGTGCGCAATCGAAGAACGAACAAGAAAAAGATGCGAGCAATCTAATCTATTACTCGACGGTGGAGTTCTGAATACACGAAGACAGCGCAGATTTGCGCGTGTTCGAGAGTAGCTAAGGCTAACGTAAAACAAAACTCGAAGAACAAAGGAGGCGCAGCTCCTGTTTAAATAGAGAGGGGGCGCAGCCCCTAGGGGCGGCCAACCCTAGGTCGTCCACTATGGGCCGCAGTTGGGCTGGTCGTCTATTCTTCTGGGCCCTCATTCCTTAGTACAATGACGAAGTTAAGATCTCTGGCACGGGCCCGAGTGATTGGCTCAGCTAATGAAGGAAGTGGCGCGTGATGTTGAGGTGCTGCTGGTGTAGTCGTACTCATAGTGATGTCCTCATCATCCTCCCCTTCTTGAAGTGAAGTCGTCCTCGACGGCAACTCCTCATCCTCGGCCATATATGGTTTCAAATCTGCAACATTAAAACTAGTGGAAACACCAAATTCCGTAGGCAGGTCAAGGATATAAGCATTATCATTAATCTTTGTTAGCACCTTAAAAGGACCAGCAGCACGAGGCATTAATTTTGAACGGCGCAAAGTAGGAAACCGATCCTTTCTCAAGTGCAACCAAACCATATCACCTGGCTCAAAACTAACAAGTTTTCTTCCTTTACTACCAGCAACCTGATTTTTTGCATTAGTAGCAGCAATGTTCTGTTTTGTTTGTTCATGTATGGTAATCATTTGTTCAACATGTGTAGCAGCATCTACATGTGGGGCGTTTGTAGCATTAAGTGAAATCAAATCAATAGGTGCCCTAGGGATGTACCCATAAACAATCTCGAAAGGGCACATCTTTGTAGAAGAATGTGTGGCATGATTGTAAGCAAATTCAACATGAGGCAAACAATCCTCCCAATGTCTCAAATTCTTGTCTAAAACAGCCCTAAGCATGGTAGATAAAGTTCGATTTACTACCTCAGTTTGTCCATCAGTATGAGGGTGACAAGTAGTGCTAAACAACAATTTAGTTCCCAATTTATTCCAAAGAGATCTCCAAAAATGGCTTAGAAACTTAGCATCGCGATCAGAGACTATTGTTTTTGAAATACCATGTAAACGAATAATTTCTCTAAAGAACAATTCAGCAACAATGCTAGCATCATCAGTTTTATGACAAGGTATAAAGTGAGCCATTTTAGAGAATCTATGAACAACCACAAAAATACTATCCCTCCCCTTCTTAGTTCTAGGCAAGCCCAAAACAAAGTCCATAGAAATATCAAGCCAAGGAGAAGAAGGGACAGGCAAAGGCATATACAAACCATGGTTGTTCAACCGTGACTTAGCTTTCTGACAAGTAGTGCAGCGTGCAACAAGGCGCCCAACATCAGCGCGCATTCGAGGCCAAAAGAAGTGGGCAACCAACACCTCATGCGTCTTGTAGACGCCAAAATGCCCCATGAGACCGCCTCCATGCGCTTCCTGTAACAACAAAAGACGAACGGAGCTAGCTGGAACACACAGCTTGTTAGCGCGAAACAGGAACCCATCCTGTATGTGAAATTTGCCCCATGGTATCCCATTAATACAATGGCTGAAAGCATCTTTAAAATCAGCATCGTCAACATATTGATCCTTCACAGTGTCCAAACCAAATATTTTAAAATCTAATTGTGACAGCATGGTATAGCGACACGACAAAGCATCAGCAATAACATTGTCCTTCCCGTTCTTGTGTTTTAATAATGTAAGGAAAGGACTCAATGAATTCTACCCATTTAGCATGACGACGGTTCAGATTTGTTTGGGTACGAATATGTTTTAAAGCCTCATGATCAGAATGAATTATGAACTCACGATGCCAAAGATAGTGCTGCCAGGTATGCAAAGTGCGCACTAAAGCGTAAAGCTCCTTATCATAAGTAGAATATTTCAGACTAGCACCGCTTAATTTTTCACTAAAATAAGCAACTGGTTTTCCTTCTTGTAACAAAACAGCACCTAGCCCAATACTGCTAGCATCGCATTCAAGCTCAAAAACTTTATTAAAATCAGGCAATTGCAAGAGAGGAGCTTGGGTTAACTTATCTTTCAAAGTGCTGAACGCTACCTCCTGCGAATCACTCCAAGCAAACGGCACATCTTTCTTTGTAAGCTCATGTAGAGGCGCTGCAATGGAGCTAAAATCACGAACAAATCTGCGGTAGAAACCGGCAAGTCCAAGAAAGCTCCGAATTTGTGTGACCGTCGTCGGTGTAGGCCACTCCCGAATGGCAGCAATCTTGCTGCTATCCACCTCAATGCCCTGCGGAGTAACCACATAACCAAGAAACGAGACACGTTGCGTGCAAAATGTGCACTTTTCCATGTTACCAAACAAGCGAGCAGCACGCAAAGCATCAAAAACAGCACACAAATGTTCTAAATGCTCCTCTATAGACTTGCTGTAAATAAGGATATCATCGAAATAAACAACAACAAACAAACCTATGAAGGCCCGTAGAACTTCGTTCATTAAACGCATAAAGGTGCTGGGAGCATTAGTCAATCCAAATGGCATAACCAACCATTCATATAAACCAAATTTCGTTTTAAAAGCCGTTTTCCATTCATCACCGAGTTTCATTCTAATCTGATGGTAACCGCTACGCAAATCAACCTTAGAGAAAATAACGGCACCACTAAGCTCATCTAACATATCATCAAGGCGTGGAATAGGATATCGATAACGAACTGTGATGTTATTAATAGCACGACAATCTACGCACATACGCCATGACCCATCTTTCTTTGGAACGAGTAAAACAGGAACCGAGCAAGGGCTAAGAGACTCACGGATGTAACCTTTATCAAGCAGTGTCTGCACCTGGCGTTGGATCTCCTTCGTCTCATCTGGATTTGTACGGTACGGGGCGCGGTTCGGAAGAGAAGCGCCGGGGATGAGATCGATCTGATGCTCAATGCCACGGAGGGGAGGAAGACCCGGTGGTAAGTCCGTAGGATAAACATCAGCATACTCCTGCAAAAGGTTAACAACAGCAGGGGGTATATCCAAAGACGGTGCATCATCAAGCGGAACAAGCATGCGTGAGCATACAAGTGCATAACAGGGCATATGAGCTTCATGGAGATCATCAAAATCAGCACGTGTAGCAAGTAAAACAGGAGAGTGCAACTGATTTCAGATTTAATAGGTGCGGCTGATGTCGATTTGACTTGTTGTGCAGTTTTAGCAGCCCTAGTAAGGTAATCTTTCAAAATTTGGTCAGGGGTCATTGGATGTATAATTATTTTCTGGCCTTTAAACATGAGAGAATAATGATTTGAACGACCATGATGTAAACTATCAGTATCATATTGCCAAGGTCGACCCAATAACAAAAAGCATGCTTCCATAGGAATAACATCGCAATCAGCATAATCAGAATAAGAACCCAGCGAAAAGGGGACACGTACCAAACGTGTTACCTTTATTTTACCACCATCATTAAGCCATTGAATGTGATACGGATGTGGGTGTGTGCGAGTGGGCAAGGATAATTTCTCTACCAACGCTGTACTTGCCAAATTGTTGCAGCTACCACTATCGATGATGATGCGAATCGACCGTTCGTGCACAACGCCCTTGGTATGGAATAGAGTGTGTCGCTGATTTTTTTCGGCCTGGGCAACCTGTGTGCTGAGAACACGCTGCACAACAAGACTCTCATACCTATCGGCGTCGATGGGATCAACGTGGACTTCCTCATTTTCTGCATGGTTAGTGGCAATCATAGCATGACTAGTTTCCTCAGAATCACTAGCTGAAGAGTACTCACCATTGTCACGTATAAGCAAGGTACGCTTGTTTGGGCAGTCCCGAATCATGTGCCCAAACCCTCTGCAACGATGGCACTGAATATCCCGTGTACGTCCTGTGGAAGAAGCGGCGCCTTTGGCAGGGGGCGCCACTGGCTTGGTCGTCCCTGTGCGCGATGTAGTGCTAGGCGTAGAAGGTGCAGGGCTGGAAGGAGTTGAGCTGTGTGTTGGACCCCGGCCTGTAAAAGAGTTAGTATATGTCTTTGATCGTCGTCCCTGCACTTCACGTTCAGCTTTGCAAGCATATTCAAACAATGTGGTTATATCAAAATAATCCTTATAATCAAGTATATCCTGAATTTCCCTGTTCAAACCACCACGAAAACGCGCCATAGCAGCGTCATCCGACTAAACCAAACCACAACGAAGCATACCCTTTTGTAACTCCTGGTAATATTCCTCAACAGATTGTGAACCTTGTTGAAAACGCTGCATTTTGTTAAGCAAATCACGAGCATAATAGGAAGGAACAAATCTGTGGCGCATGGCAGTTTTTAATTGGGTCCAAGTAATGACACTATTAATGGGAAGTTTTTGTTTATACTCACGCCACCAAATTAACGCAAAATCAGTAAATTCACTAATGGCAGCCTTCACTTGGCTATTAGCAGGAATATCATGGCATGAAAATTTCTGTTCTACCTCTAATTCCCAATCAAGATATGCAGCAGGATCATATTTACCATTAAAAGATGGAATTTTAAATTTAATCTTAGAAAATAAGTCATTAGGGGAATGACGAACCACACGGCGTGCACGACCACGGCGATCTCCATCGTCCAGCTCAGTGTCACCACCGTATTCCTGCTCCATCTTTGTGGTCAACGCATCAAGGCGTGCCAGGATGGTGTCGAGTGTGGTGCGAGTCGCCGTTTGAGCTAGGTCAAGCTGGTTGAAACGCTCGGTCGTCGAAGTGACCATTGAATCAAGCCGTTCATGCATCGTCCTAATGTCAGCAGCAAGTCCATCAACTTGTCCCCTTACTTCCAGCAACTGGGCATCCACCGTGTCGTGTGCTCCTGCCATAGTTAGCGCAAACACCAAAACACCAAAAGAAGAGAAAAAACAACGACAAAAACAGGGGTGTACTGCTCACAAGGCGCTCACACTAGTGCTGTTATCAAGTTCTTATCCGTTCTTACCAAGCCACAGTGGTGAACTGCAACTAACAGGTGGAACCGGTGAAAGATTGGATGAGCGATTGCCTGGAGAAACAGAAACTTTCTCGTCGTAGAAATATGTGGAGTTTTAGGTAGGCTGCACTCAAGTCAAGGATTAGCACGATCAAACAATAATGCAAAGTTGAATTATAGTGCAAAACACGAAACTATATTGCTGGCCACATGTGCAAAGAACGGATGGAACTAGCAGAATGGCAGTACCGTAAATATTGTACTAGCGAGGCCACTAGTAGGAATCACAAGTGATTTTGTTTTTCTTTTTTGTATGATTTTTTTGATATTTTTCTCAGCACAAGAAGCAACAAAATAGAAGCTACACGAAGTTTCACCTAAAACAGAGTTCAGATGTGGTCTACAGAAAATCAGGAAGTTCTCTGAAAAGCGTGCGAGAACTTTGATGAATTTTTTTCTTTATTTTCCTGAATTTTTTTGACAATTTTGTCGAAACCCAAACAGACCTTAGGTGAGTTTGGCCGGCCTCAGAATGGTGTCAACAAGCTCCTGTAAAAATTTCAGATTTTTTGGACACCCGAGCGAAAAGTTATGCCCGTTTTACGGAAGGTACCTCAAGTTATGTTTTAAAACGACCGGGATGAAACAACCGTATCCTTTCTCCTTCGTTTTCTTTTTTTTTGGTTTCTGTTTTTTTTTGACGTAACCGAAGGAGAAAAACAAGGAAGCGGCCGTTGACTCGGTTTGTTTTTTTTCTGTTTTTTTTTCGTAACCGAAGGAGAAAAACAAGGAAACGGTCGTTGACTCGGTTTGTTTTTTCTGTTTTTTTTACGTAACCAAAGGAGAAAAACAAGGAAACGATGTTGACTCGGTTTGTGGCGTGATCAAACGGGAGATGGTGGCGGCGCTAGGGTTTGAATGGTGGAAGAACACAATGCAACCAGCAACAAATGACGCGAAAGCACACAAATTCAACAATGCAGATTATTGAAAGAAAGTGCGAGGCTCAAAAGGGTGCTGGGATAAGGTCTAACCTGAATTTTTATGTGGTTTTGTGGACTGTAGGAAAAAACACTCGATAAACTCACCGATCAACCTGGAAATCTGATACCAATTGATGTAGCTGAGGTGCCCGATCTTTCGCGAGAGGAGATAATTCCGATTTGGCGGAAGATGACCCTTGCGATCCGACTACGACGAGCAAGCCCGAGACGCCAATGCAATCGCTGAACCAACTCCCTGTGGTTACCGACCTTGCTGATGCGAGATCGGCCTGATCACGAAGATCGTTTCCTGTGCGCAATCGAAGAACGAACAAGAAAAAGATGCGAGCAATCTAATCTATTACTCGAGGGTGGAGTTCTGAATACACGAAGACAGCGCAGATTTGCGCGTGTTCGAGAGTAACTAAGGCTAACGTAAAACAAAACTCAAAGAACAAAGGAGGCGCAGCTCCTGTTTAAATAGAGAGGGGGCGCAGCCCCTAGGGGCGGCCAACCCTAGGTCGTCCACTATGGGCCGCAGTTGGGCTGGTCGTCTATTCTTCTGGGCCCTCATTCTTTAGTACAATGACGAAGTTAAGATCTCTGGCACGGGCCCGAGTGATTGGCCCAGCTAATGAAGGAAGTGGCGCGTGATGTTGAGGTGCTGCTGGTGTAGTCGTACTCATAGTGATGTCCTCATCACAGAGGGCGATGGATCAAGTTGTTTAGCAGTTATAGCAGCTCAGGCAAGATCATCTTTAACAATTTGTTCATGTGTCATTGGATGTATAATTATTTTCTGACCCTTAAAAATGAAAGAATAATGATTCGAACGACCATGATGCAAGCTATCAGTATCATATTGCCAAGGTCGACCAAGTAACAAAGAGCATGCTTCCATGGGAATAACATCACAATCAACAAAATCAGAATAAGCACCCATGGAGAAAGGAACACGCACGGAACATGTGATTTTTATTTTACCACCATCATTAAGCCATTGAATGTGATATGGGTTTGGATGCTTACGAGTGGGAAACGACAACTTTTCGACCAGCATGGTACTCGCCAATTTGTTGCAACTGTCGCTATCGATAATCATGCGAATTGACCGCTCCTGCACAACACCCTTTGTATGGAACAGAGTGTGTCGCTGATTCTTCTCGGGCAAAGTGACCTGTGTACTAAGAACACGCTGCACAACAAGACTTTCATACCTATCAGCGTCGCCCAGGTTGACATTTACCTCCGCCTAAGCTGCATGGTTAGTGGCAAGTAGTGCATGTTCAATTTCTTCAGAATCACTAGCGGAAGAGTACTCACCATCGTCACGAATGAGCAAAGTGCGCTTGTTTGGACAGTCCCGAATCACATGGCCAAATCCTCTACAACGATGACACTGAATATCCCGTGTATGACCTGTGGGTGGGGCAGTGCTGGCTGGTTTGGTCGTCTTCTCGCGTGGAGTAGTGGTGGACGTGGATGGCGCAGGGGGAACTGGTGCTGAGGTGGATGTCGAGCTTCGTCCTGCAAAAGGGTTAGAATATGGCTTCGAGCGGCGTCCCTGCACTTCACGTTCAGATTTGCAAGCATATTCAAATAAAGTAGTCATATCATAATATTTCTTATAATCAAGTATATCCTGGATTTCGCGGTTTAAACCACCACGAAAACGTGCCATAGTAGCGTCGTTGTCCTCCAATATCCCACAACGAATCATACCTTTTTTGTAACTCCTGGAAATAGTCCTCAACAGATTGAGAACCTTGCTGAAAACGCTACATTTTATTAAGCAAATCACGAGCATAATACGAAGGCACAAATCGATGTCGCATCGCAGCTTTCAACTGATCCCAAGTGGTTGGAATGGCAATGGGATGTTTTATTTTATACTCACGCCACCAAATTAAAGCAAAATCAGTAAATTCAATAATAGCAGCTTTAACCTGAGAATGTGCAGCAATATCATGGCATGAAAATTTTTTGTTCAACCTCTAACTCCCAATCAAGATATGCAGCAGGATCATATTTGCCATTAAAAGGTGGAATTTTAAATTTAATCTTAGTAAATAAGTCATTAGGGGGATGACGAAACACACGGCGTGCATGACCACGGTGATCTCCATCGTCCTGATCAGTGTCACCGCCGTAGTCCTGCTCCATCTTTGTGGTCAACGCATCAAGGCGTGCCAGGATGGTGTCGAGTGTGGTGCGAGTCGCCGTTTGAGCAAGGTCAAGCTGGTTGAAACGCTCGGTCGTCGAAGTGATCGTTGAATCAAGTCGTTCATGCATCGTCCTAATGTCAGCAGCAAGTCCATCAACTTGTCCCCTTACTTCCAACAACTGGGCATCCACCGTGTTGTGTGCTCCTACCATAGTTAGCGCAAACACCAAAATACCAAAAGGAGAAAAACCGACGACAAAAGGGAAATGGTGGTGACAACTCGCTCAATGGAATGTTGTTATCAAGTTCTTATCCGTTCTTACCAAGCCACAGCGGTGAACTGCAACCAACAGGTGGAACCGGTGAAAGATTGGATGAGCGATTGCCTGGAGAAACAGAAACCTTCTCGTCGTAGAAATATGTGGAGTTTTGGGTAGGCTGCACTCAAGTCAAGGATTAGCACGATCGAACAATAATGCAAAGTTGAATTATAGTGCAAAACACGAAACTATATTGCTGGCCACAAGTGCAAAGGACGGATGGAACTAGCAGAATGGCAGTACCATAAATATTGTACTAGCGAGGCCAAAAAGGCACTAGTAGGAATCACAGGTGATTTTGTTTTTTTGTATGATTTTTTTGATATTTTTCTCAGTACAAGGAGCAACAAAATAGGAGCTACACGAAGTTTCACCTAAAACAGAGTTCAGATGTGGTCTACAGAAAATCAGGAAGTTCTCTGAAAAGCGTGCGAGAATTTTGACGAATTGTTTTCTTTATTTTCCCGAATTTTTTTTTGACAATTTTAACGAAACCAAACAGACCATAGGTGAGTTTGGCCGGCCTCAGAATGGTGTCAACAAGCTCCTGTAAAAATTTCAGATTTTTTGAACAACCGAGCGAAAAGTTATGCCCGGTTTAAGGAAGGTATGTTTAAAACGACCGAGATGAGACAAACGCTTTGTATCCTTTCTCCTTCGTTTTCTCTTTTTTTTGTTTCTGTTTTTTTTATGTAACCGAAGGAGAAAAACAAGGAAGCGGTGTTGACTCGGTTTTTTTCTGTTTTTTTACGTAACCGAAGGAGAAAAATAAGGAAGCGGCGTTGACTCGTTTTTTTCTGTTTTTTTACGTAACCGAAGGAGAAAAATAAGGAAGCGGTGTTGACTCGGTTTGTGGCGTGATCAAACGGAATATGGTGGCGGCGCGCTAGGGTTTGAATGGTGGAATAACACAATGCAACCAGCAACAAATGACGTGAAAGCACACAAATTCAACAATGCAGATTATTGAAAGAAAGTGCGAGGCTCAAAAGGGTGCTGGGATAAGGTCTAACCTAAATTTTTATGTGGTTTTGTGTACTGTAGGAGAAAAAAACACTCGATAAACTCACCGATCAACCTGGAAATCTGATACCACTTGATAGAGCTGGAGTGCCCGATCTTTCGGTGAGTGGAGATAATTCTGATTTGGTGGAAGTAGACCCTCACGATCCGACTACGACGAGCGAACCCGAAGCGCCAATGCAATCGCTGAACCAACTCCCAATGGTTACCGACCTTGCTGATACGAGATCGGCCTGATCACGAAGATCTTTTCCTGTGCGCAATCGAAGAACGAACAAGAAAAAGATGCGAACAATCTTAATATCACTCGAGGTGGAGTTCTGAATCATAGAGGACAACACGTATTTGTGCGTGTTCTGGGGTAGCTAAAGCTAGATGTAAAACAAAACTCAAGTTCTAAATGAAACCGGACTCTGACTAAATAGAGGAGAGGCGTGAACAGTAGGGTCGGCGCTACAGTACCGCGGTTACTATTCACGACTTCCCTAGGCGCCCCATCCGGGCCTTCCTGTTGGGCCATCTTCTAATCTTCTGGGCCTTCGTTCTTTAACAGCATGATGTAGTTCAATTCTCTTGCACGGGCCCGAGTCACTAGCCCAGGTGGAAGGGGTGGCGCCTGGACTGGGGAAGATGGTGCCTGGGCTGGAGAAGGTGCTGCTAGTGTAGATGTACTCGTGTTGGTGTTGATGTCCTCATCACAACTTGATACATCTTTTCTATTATTGCATTTTCATAAGCATTACATGAGCATTCATGGTTACATATGGTTATGTATAGAGAACGAGGAAGAAATAATCGTTGACGAGGAAGAGACTACTCCATCAACAGAAAATCCACCTACTGGGAACTGCTTTTATTTTGATATTTGTGGAGCAGAGCCCGACTCTCCTACAACACAAGGCAAGCCCCGGTGCATTTGCCACCTCCTTGCTGTTTTAAACTCTTTATCACTTGATGATGCATTAGGTGATAAGAGCTGGGTGTTAAATCAATTACTGCATTTCCTCCTTTAAAATTGTTTACCATTCCTTGATTACATGTTTTCATAAAATGTTTTTCTGATGCTTAGTCCTGCTTTAGTAAAACAAATGTTTTGTTTTAAAACAAAAGGTGATTGCTTCACAGTGGATGGGATGTTTTCAAAATAAAAACTTGATGGTGGATCCATCATGGCCGTGATGGGTTCAACATCGAAAAGATGTACCTCTGCCAGGTACCAAACTTTGGGGTTTTAAATGATAAAGCTGAGACTAGACGGGTGACTTGCACGAGAAGAGAGTCTCGGTGTAGTGTCTCCGTTTAAGTCGATTAAGGACCGTCTCGTTGTAGGCTTGCTGATCGAGGACCTTTTAACTGGTCACAGCCTCGTCATGGGTAAGCTTTGCCTCGGGCAGACTAATACCAGAAAGGCCAACACGCAATGGGAGTGGAGAGATGGCGAGAGTAGCGTGTACCCTCCGGGGCAAGAGGCTGGATGGTGGTGTATCTGTGCTCTCGGTTGGTGTGAACCCGGTCTGGTCTTAAGGAACCCGGTGGCGAGTTGACATATGCAAAGGTTAAGTGCTACATATGTCGTGTGATTGGAGATCCTCAGCTGGGTATTAATCGATTCAGATCACCGTTACTTCTCGGACATGAAGACTTGGTCACTGCCCTACCCGTAGCATTCTAGTGAACAGAAAGGGGTTGATAAAAGGATGGCTAGTATAGGCCAAGTGCTTGAACTAGGGTAGAAAGAACTCTAGTGACAGGTAATGACTTAACCTGCTAATAAAACTGGATTTTAAGGATCCACTATTAGTAAGCATTTTTGCAAACAAAGTCTTGATTCTGGATTAAACCTTACCTTGACTCCCTCAAGCCAACATATCCTTGAGAGTCTTTTCTTTTGACGGGTAAGACTTGCGAAAGTACACTACGTACTCAGGGTTTTTGAACCCATGTTGTTGTAGGTGAGGAAACAGCAGACTTTTGCTGTTTTTGAACTAAGGTGGTGCCCAAGGATGTGGTGCCCAAGGACGAACCTCAACAGTGAAGTGGTTGCGGGAGGATGTTGGCCTCCCTTTTGAAAAACAATATACTTTTATGTGGGAGGGGTTTTTGCCTCCCAAGTTTGTAATAATAATACTTATGCACTCTTATCACCTGGTGATGTAATAATAACACTCTTTCTATATTTTAATGAATGTAAATTAAGTTATTGTAATTTGCTTCCGCTTATTCGTACCTCCAATGTGTTGTAATATCTGCGTGACGGGTGAAACGCTCTTGGGCGAGGAAAATGATACAGATACCGAACTTGTCGAGTGATTATGTGCATCTACAGTGTTGTCCAAGGTCCATTGGACAAGGACAAATGTAGGTGGGCCTAATGACTTGGGAGGTTCCGTCACACAGTGGGAGTTTAGTAGACAAAAGAGATCTTTCCATGCCCTCCCTTTGGACACAAACATCTATATATATATATATATATATATATATATATTCGATTTATACAGTTTGGATTAGGGCAGGGTCTAGATGGACTGGATATCAGATACAATATTTGAGACAACACTGGTTTAGTCGAAATCGGATAAAAATTTATCCGACATCCGAAGCCATTTGATTTTTCTCCTCTGACCAGTTTACTGAAGAACGATGTGATTAAGAATTTTTGTGCAAGTAGCTGGGTCCTAGATATTGAGGCTAAACAAATCACATTATTTTAAGGTTAGAACCGAGGGAGGTATAAATGGACCAAAATGGGATTGGTGACAATATTGGAACAATGTTTGGTTAATTTTGAAATTCGAGAAATTTTATCCGTTATCTAAACATAGTTGATTTTACTATCTTACAGAGTGTGTTGAAGAATAAATTGGATCATAACCTCGCGCACGATTGTCGTTCAGATAACTTTCGTGACTATCCTGGGCAAGACGTAAACGGACCAGCTTAAAACGAGTTCGGCTTCGATAATTTGCTCCAGAAACTTTATTCGTTGAATTCTAAATAAATTTGTTTGAGCAAAATTACAAGGCTAAGTTTTTAGCCAGATGTCGACGAATCAAACCAACGATATCAGATTCGATATTTTTAATAGACATTCAATTTGGTTGAACCAAAACGAATTTCGCTGCTATTACGTGTTACAGTTCGCATTCGTGGTCGAGCCGACGATAAACACCTAGGGTGTTAGAACCCTCCCCCTTAAAAGAATCTCGTCCCGAGATTCGGAGTGAAAGACTTTTAAGAGTAGAGAGGTGTGTAACCCTGTCTATAATAGACATAGCATAGGACAGTTCCGAGTAGAGATGAGTACTCTAAGGTGTTGGTTTCTCTAAGGAATATAGCATGTATCACTTTACAGCTAATAAGAGAGGTCAACCATCAGAGACGATATCTGCCAGAAGAACACATCAAAGTGGTATGCTCTTTCGATTCAACTAAGCTGATAGATGTTGCCTGATCATTCCACAAACAACATAAAATTTTTTTAAGGGAGAGTGTAGTTCTGTAATGGATCATGACTAGAGACCTCGATACTAGCATCCGACGAGTAGCACAATCCTGTGTGCGCATTCACAGGAGGCTCTATGTTTCGCCGCGGCACCATAAGTCTTTAATCGTGACGCCATTACCAAACGGGCACCAATAATGAATCTCACGTGGTAAGAATAATTTGTGGAGAGATAACATATCGATATAGTCTCATAATGGACTACAACTACTAACCGTGATACCAGCGCGTGCCGAGCAGCACAACCATGTGTATGCATCCAAAGGAGACCCTCGGTTTTGTTGCGGCACCACCAGTTTTAGTCATAACACCATTACCAAACTCAACCAATAAGAAATCTTATGTGGCACAAATAGACCAAGCAAGAATGACAACATACAAAAAGCGACTCCACCTATAAGAATGGTTACAAGTAGAGAGCCAAATAGATCATGGCCCGATGAAATGAACAAGACATGGCCATAACCTAAATTGGTTGATGAAGGGAGTACAATGGGAGACTGTTATTTCAGCCCCAAGCATATTTCTATGCCCATCGCAACAATTTCAAGGCCAAGGATGAGCGTCTGATTAGATACGCAGGAAAACGATCGGATGATTAAATTGGTATGCCTTTGAGATATATGAGGAAACCAAAGGCATCAAATTCGAGAGAACGATCGGGCATTCCTTTCCTAGGTTAGATTGAGAAAGCACAACATGGTCCACAAGGAGAGGCAAAATGGAATAGGAATAACAGCTTGCACCAACCAAAAAAGGCGAATGGTTTTGGAAGGAGACATGACTCGAGATTCTTGTTTTAAGCTCGGGTACACTTTATGTCCAACAAAGAAATCATCTAAGCATTTATTTGCATGAGTCTGGTCATGGAGGGATAATGGAAAAATTCAACTTCATCCATGCTTGGAAACTTGCAAGGATTTTGAAGGACTGATAACGATTTGGGTTATGGTTCACTAAACGAGTGGCATAGCCTAGCCTTGGGTTTATGCAAACAAACTACCCGTATTCTACCAGCACACAAGCACGAAAACAAACCAAAGTTGCACTAGCGGTCAAACTAAGATGAATCACAGGCCACATAAACACGTGTCGAAAGGACACAACAAACAAAACTAGAAATTTCTTATAGGACAGTCATGCTTCACACATTTTCCAATTATTTATTATCGGAATAAATATGAGGGAAGCATGTGCGTTCACAATCACCAATTATTAGAATAAAGGTGAGGGAAGCATTTTTGTGTGCAAACAACAAACACAACGCAACAATCAGGATGCATGCTCGTCCTATTCGTCCTCACTGATTTTGCCAACATAATGTGGCAATAACGTTCTATATCGGTGGCATAACGACGCCTCTCTCAATATATTGCTAGTCGTCAACTACACATACGAGTTCGAAGTTAGTGTACCTGCAGAAAATTTCATCACAACCCATTTCCCATTGATGCAACTCACACATGACAGTTTATCACAGTTTATACTCCATATATTTCTATATGGAGGCCAGCTCCTCATTAAGCGCCAAGCCACGCATAGGCGCCGCTGCCACACTTTAACCATAGGGCAGCTCATTATGGTAACTCACCTTCTTACCTGAGCGTAGGTGCGTCGTTACAAGTACATTACACTTCTCAGTATTCCCATGTCTGTATACCCATACACATCCATGGGGTACCGAATCTCGGAAACATAAATACTCCACATCGCAGCCTTCCTATATACATATGTCTAACATGTATATAATCAAGCGCTTTTTATGCTCTCCCCTAGACCAACGGTTGTTCGGTCATGCTCTCACATCTCACCTTACCTGAGCGTCGATCCATTCAAAACCGACTGGACATGTATGCATTACCCTTCCCAGGTTGTTGGTTAGTATTCTGAACTAAGCCACCTAATAGTCCTTAATTTAGGGCTTAACAGAGGATGTCGCTAGCATTATATTTTTTAAATCTGTTTTTCAAAACCAAACAATGTGTTTAGTTGAAAATAGATTTTCTAAAACCAAAACTTTGTTTTGAAAATACGTATATGACCGTATTATACTTAAACTTGCTCTGATACCAGCTGTGGCAGAACCTTCCAAGTTATTAGGCCCACATGCACCTGCCCTTGTCTCAAAAACCTCAGACGGCTATGCATGTGCACCAGATAACTTAATAGGATCAGTCCGAGTGTCCTAAGGACACCGGATAAACCACTTACAACCAGGACCACAGGATTAAGTAAACACAAATCACACACCAACAATTTGCAGCGAAAACCTTATTAACAAATTTTACAAGTTACATCAAGTTTACATGGTACATGATCGGAGTAATTGCACTATGTTTTGAATGTATAAACATTTATATGTTTAAAATATATTCTAGCTCAAGTGACCATCTTCAATAAGAAGTATAGAAGAAGTACTTAGACTTATAAGAAGGTCGTGCCCACTGGCGCTTAACACCAATCACAATCAAGTGACTCAACCTGCAGCAACAATAGGAATAAAACCCTAAGTACGCAAGTACTCAGTAAGACTTACCCGACTAACGAAAAGACTCTCAAGGATATGCTGGCTTGCCGGGAATCAAGGTAAGGCTTATCAAATTACAAAGAGTCATTTGCAGAAGAGCTTACTAGTAGTGAATCCTTATGCCAAAATTTTACTTCACAAGTTAAGTACTTTTCCTGAATCTAGATTTGCCTGATCTAGAGCATTCACTTGTCCTGGTCTAGCTTTCTTTTACCCAAATTCTTATTTTACTTATAAACTACGATGAGTGGTCGGAGGGTACAGTCTCCATGACTGAGGAGAAACGACGATTTGAACCGATTATACCTAGTTGGGGATCCCTAACCACACGACATATGTAGCACTTAACCCTTACATATGTCAACCGTTCCCACAGACCCTCCACAACGTGAACCGGTCAGCGCTAACCGGGAGCACAGTACTCCTCCGTCCAGCCTCTTGCCAGGAGGGTACACGCTACTCCCACCATCTCCCACGCCCAGTGCGCGATTGTCTTTTCACGTATGGAATAGCCAGGTTCAGGCTTACCGAAGCATGTGGCTAGTTGCAAAGTCTCCACCACAACAGGCCTACATCGAACGGTCCTTAATCGACACAGACAGGCGAACTTTCCTGCTCAATGTCTGGTCTACATTACATATTATTTCCCAAAACTTGATACATGAGAGAGGTACCCTACCTGAATGATGAAATCATCGCGGCCACAACGGCTTCATCATCACAAGTCATTTTATTTCACAAACTCCCTTATCCCGTGTTACATATCATCTTTTAAAAAAACAAATCCTAAATTAATAAGAAGGGCTAAGCATCACTAAATTTTCATAAAACGGGTATTAGGGTTGTCTAATCAAGGAAGGAAATGCATCAACTGTTTGATCACAACTCCTATCACCTAATGCATCATTCAAGGTGATAAAACTTTTTAAAACAGAATGAGGTGGCAAATGCACCGGGGCTTGTCTGGGATAACACTAGGTTAGTGTTGGTTAGATGACGATCATTTGACGACCATATTCATCTTGGCACTTGATCGGTCCACCTCTCATTAGGTTGATTCACAGACATCATTTGTCGGAGTAGCTCATCATTTCATCATCTTGAGATCAACTCAGTTCTTGAATTCCGTATCACGTGATCATGTAGCGTACCTAATGGAATGCGAAATGCATATGAATGAGAACAAACATAAATAACACAAAATAGATAAACTAACTGAAGAGGACAAAACACCTATGGCAAACTCCATAATAATCACACACTTGGAGTTAATCATACTCAACTTTTATGAAACACAGGCATTTATAACCTAAACTTTATTACACAATTACAAGGTACTTACGTCACTTAAAACCACAAGACTACCAATCAACCAATCAAGAACTAACAAAACCTAGTGACGTACACAAAAGCAATTCCAAACAACCATTTTAATACTTGCTGATTTTTGGACAGCAGAGCAACAATTATTTGTTTTGCTCATAACTCATAAAATATGCATCCAAAAATAGTAAACCAGGACTTTCTGGAAAGCTTATAAAGTCCTCTATAACTTTTGTATTATCATCACAACAAGATTCGACCTTTAATAAGGTCAAACAGTGTCAAACGTAAATTTTCCCCATATTTGGACAGAATTCGACTACTCACTTCAAAAATCCATAACTGGAGTTTCAGACATCCAAATCAGGTGATCCTAGACTTTTTAGAAAGCTAATAGAAATGTCTACAACTCATTTATAAACATCTCAGGTTAATTCAATGCATATCAAAGTCAGTTAACACAAACACACTTTTCTATCTAGATTTGGACAGATTCAGACTCTATAGTTCAAACAGCTGTAACTTGGTCTCTAAACCACCAAAAAGGGTGATCTGAGACTTTTTTGGAAAGCTTAATAAAAGTACTACAATTCTTCTATAATTATTAAGGGCTTATTCCCAGTTTAATTTAGTCAAACAATCCAATTTTTGAAACCTGTACATAATTTGGACAGATTCTGAAACTGGACTTGGAAAAATCATAACTCCTAAACTGCTAGACCTATAGTCATGAAATTTTTACACAAGTAAGATAAAGAAGTTATCTACAACTTTCCTATACCACACATTCACTGAAAGCATGATTTACTTCTCTAAACTGGCTGCATAACTAAAAATGGTCATGTAGTCCCAAACAACAAAATTTCAATTTAGCTCCTAGTTAACTTCTACAATTTTCAGGTGCTTGATACTTAAAATATGCTAATACCTTATCTTAAAGTAGAGCTAAAATCACCCACTTAATGACATATATGGACTAGTCCACCTCATAATCGCGCACAAAATCAATTTGATAGAGAGAACATCTAAATAACATGAACATGATGAAATTAGATCGGCAACCGATAAACAAACTACAAGCAACCCTCACCTTCCCATACCTTTATCCAAACACTAATCCAGCACATAATAATTACTAACGCAGGGTATTGACTCCATGCAAATGAATAGAAATTCATTATACTTAATACTAACAACACTAATTAGCTAAATTTTTGGAAACTCTAGACTCATCCTTCGGATTATTAGTTTGATCACACTTCGTATAGTTAAAACTTATTAAATCACTCTCGACATATACACATACACACACCAATACACCCATTATATAATTTGCATCTAAAACCTAACCATAACATGACACGTCCACATTACGTTAACACACCGCCACCAAAAATTTCCGGCACCGAAATCTGCAGTTCACACAATGACTTAAACCTGCTCTACCTAGGTGACATGACAACGGAGGATGACACTATAGCTTACGTGAAATAGCAGCTCCACTCATGAATTATACGATTATACCACGAATGTAAAGACAAAAACAACTCAACAACTATTTGAAATTCAAATTGCCTCACCACAGTCAAATCGACTTGGTTTATGCAAGAACGACGATTGTTCCCTGGTGCTCCCATTTCGTCAAACACCTAGAGCGCACCGAACTGAAACATGTTTTCTTCATCGATTTTTCCTAGAATTCTCTTCCTCACCATACACAAAAATAAACCAGAGATAACACAAGCGTCACGACATGGACAACAAAGTGAAATGAAACTAGAACATGCAAGGACAGAGAGGGACACGACCTGATGTGAGGAGATTGACGACGCGCAGACTGCTGCACCTATCGTTGAACCGTTGGCATGCTGCTGGCACCATGGGGAAGATGGGCAAATAATGGAGGGCTGGGGGCGTCCACTTGCTGCAGCAAAAATGGAGAACAGGAGATAGCGTGATGGAGGGGGCTGCAGCATGCCATCAACAGAAAGGGGTTGTTGTTCCCTGCGCCATGGATAAGCTGAGCTTGGGCGATGGCTCGGCGAACATGCCAGGAACCTAGTAGGGGCATCGAGTAAAGGGGCTGGCATCCAGGGCGCCATAGAAAAGCTCGACTAGGGCTTGAGGGAGGACGAGAGCTGCAGGCGGCCATGGGAAGAGGTGGAGCAGGGAGGGCGCTAGACAGAGGGCAGGGGCGAGCACCAGTGAGCAGAGAGCGGCGTGGCTGGGAATGGAGGACCGCCGGCGTGTGATGGGGAAGGGCTGGGCGAGCTCGGCAATACCCCAGGCTTGGAGGCGACGACAGCCATGGAAGGAGCTCGGGGCGAGATGGAGGTTGACGGACTCAAACAAAGGGACGCGGCGAGCTCGACCGTGGCACAGAGAAAAACACAGACGAGGTGCCGGACAACGACGTGGCCGCCTAGAACCTCGTTCGTCGCTGACTGGAAGGAGGCACGGAGGAAATCGAGGGGAGGACGCCCTGCGCACCATGGGAAGGAGCAGGGAGAAGGGAGGAGGGCGGCGCGGCAGTGAAGGAGAGCGCTGGGAGAAGACAAGGAGCGCGCGCTAGGAGATAACGATGGCTGAGAAATATCAGAGGGAGGGCGGCGGCTGAGTGGCAGGATTTTTTCCCCAGCTGCTGTGCGACGCGGATGAGAACGACGGCTGAAAAATCCCAAGCGAAGGAGATAGGGCTACGGCCAAAAAAATCTGAATACGGAAGACGGTGGGAGTTTAGTAGACAAAAGAGATCTTTTTATGCCCTCCTTTTGAACACAAACATTTATATATATATTTGATTTCTACAGTTTGGATGTGAGCGGGGTTTAGATGGACTGGATATTTGAGATAATAATGGTTTAGTCGAAATCGGATAAAAATTTATCTGACATCCGAAGCCATATGAGTTTTCTCCTCTAAACAGTTTACTGAAGAACGATGTGATTAACAATTTTTATGCAAGTAGCTGGGTCCTAGATATTAAGGCTAAACAAATCACATTATTTTAAGGTTAGAACCGAGGGAAGTATAAATAGACTAAAATGGGATTGGTGACAATATTGGAACAATGTTTGGTTAATTTTGAAATTCGAGAAATTTTATCCGATATCTAAACACACTTGATTTTACTATTTTACAGAGTGTACTGAATAATAAATTGGATCATAACCTCGCGCACGATTGTCGTTCAGATAACTTTCGTGACTATCCTGGGCAAGACGTAAACGGACCAGCTTAAAACGAGTTCGACTTCGATAATTTGCTCCGAAAACTTTATTCGTTGAATTCTAAATAAATTTGTTTGAGCAAAATTACAAGGCTGAGGTTTAGCCAGATGTCGACGAATCAAACCAACGATATTGGATTCGATATTTTCAATAGTCATTCAATTTGGTTGAACCAAAACGAATTTCACCGCTATTACGTGTTACAGTCCGCACTCGTGGTCGAGCCGACGATAAACACCTGGGGTGTTACAATTGGCCACCACACAATGGGAGTGGAGAGATGGCGAGAGTAGCGTGTACCCTCCGTGGCAAGAGGCTGGACGGTGGTGTATCTGTGCTCTCGATTGGTGTGAACCCGTTCTGGTCTTGAGAAACCCGGCGGTGAGTTGACATATGCAAGGGTTAAGTGCTACATATGTTGTGTGGTTGGAGATCCCCATCTGGATATTAATCGATTTGGATCGTCGTTACTTCTCGGACATGAAGACTTGGTCACTGACTTACACGTAGCAATCTAGTGAACTGAAGGGATGACAAAAAGACAGCTAGTATAGGCCAAGTGCTTGAACTAGGATAGAAAGAACTCTAGATGTAGGTAACTTTACTTAACCTGACAAGTAATATGAATTCTTAAGGATCCACTCATAGTAAGCTTTTCTGCAGAAAGAGTCTTTGATTCTTGATAAGCTTTTCCTTGATTCCCAAAAGCCAGCATATCCTTGAGAGTCTTTTTCCTTAGACAGGCAAGACTTGCGAAAGTACACTTCGTACTCAGGGTTTTCGAACGCATGTTGTTGCAGGTACTAGATTTGTGCTGCTGTGGATGGTGCTAAGCGCCGGTGGGCACAACCTTCTTATAGGTTAAAGTATCTCTTCTATACTTCTTATTGAGGATTGTCCTTGAGCTAGCATATATTTCAAACTTATAAATAATTTATAATATTTCAAATTTTATTTCTTTGAATCACTTTGTAATCACTCCAGTATATATAATGTAAATTTGTTGTAACTTGTAACTTTTTATAATAAAGAAATCCCGCTGTAAAATATTGGTGTGTGATTTGTGTTTACTTAATCTTGCGATCTTGGTTGTAAGTAGTTTATCCAGGGTCCTTGGGACACTCGGGCTGATCCTGTTAAGTTATCTGGTGCACATGCATAGCCGTCTGAGGTCTTTGAGACAAAGTCAGGTGCATGTGGGCCCAATAACTTGGGAGGTTCTGCCACAGCTGGTATCGTAGCAGGATTAAGTATAATACGGTCACATACATATTTTCAAAACAAAGTTTTGGTTTCGAAAACCTATTTTCAACTAAACACATTATTTGGTTTTGAAAAATAGTTTTGAAAAACAATAATGCTAGCGACATCCTCTGCTAAGCCCTAAATTAAGGACTATCAGGTGACTTAAAAAATACTAACCCACAACCGGGGGGATATTACATACATGTGTAATGTTGTTTTTGGGGCCATTCAGTTTTGAATGGATCGACGCTCAAGGTAAGGTGAGATGTGAGAGCATGACCGAACAAACGTCGGTCTAGGGGAGTGCTTATTGATGCTTGACTATATACATGCTCTACATATGTATATACGAAAGTTGCGATGTGGAGTATTTACTTTTCTAGGAATTTAGTACCCCATGGATGTGTACAGACATGGAACTACTAATAAGTGTAATGTATTTGCAACAACGTACCTACGCTTAGGTAAGAAGGTGAGTTACCATAATGGGCTGCCCTGTGGTTAAAGTGTGGCTGCGGCGCCTATGCGTGGCTCGGCGCTTAATGAAGAGATGGCCTCCATATAGCAATATATGGAGTATTGTTGGGGGCCTTCGGCTTACGAAGGTCCTCAAAAACAGGATTTAACAGTATTTCTGGAGTTTAATGTGTGAACAGGTATCTTCGGACTCAAGTCGGTATCACAGCAGACCAGAATAATACGAAGGTTGATACAGCGCCGAAGGTGTGAGCAGGAAAGCTTCGGCATGATAGCAACAAAATGAAACCGACTTAAAGATGAAAAGGCTATTCAGACCTCGATAGATTACAATAGAATTATTATCAAATGTAAAGGGCATGAATGTAATTTTGCATAGGCTGTAACCTGTGCCTATAAATAGGTGAACAGTATCCCCGTACTAGGGGGCTGATCTGGCATTCGCTTTTGCGTCACGCTTGTACTTTCATCTCCTTCAAGTTGAAGGTACATTTGTAATCCAACGTTATTTCTGTTTATAAATGACAGTAATATATAATTGTTTATGTTGTCCTTTATATTCCTTACAATTCATCCTTCGTCATTGTATAATGTATTTATGAAGGTACGCCCTTCATAACCTTCGTCCGAAAATCATTATATCCTAAGGGGGATAATGCTTCGAAGGACGAAGGACTTTACCGATTAACATTTTCTATGTTGCCTTGTTCTTGACTCATAGCATTTGAGAACAAGTCCCCAACATTGGCGCCCACCTCCGGTGAACTCACTTCCACTCTTTGAGTTTTTTGAACACCTTCGGCGATCATAAACCTTCGCTATGGCGCCGAAGAAAGCTTCATCGACTGGGACTGCAGCTCTACAACCGCTGGACCATAATCAGGAGACAGTCTCCCTTCGAGAGGCCCGAAGCCAGAAAAGGAAGGATGTTAGCCCGACACCACCAGAGGACGAGATATATCAAGAAATCAGAGACATGGAGATGCTTCATCAACAGGTGCAGAGGAAGAAAGAAAAGATGGCCAGGCTAGCTGAACTGCAAAGGCAGATAGACGAAGCCTCTGAAGAAGTTCGTCATCTTGCTCAGGATGAGCAGCACCGAAGGCCTCAGCACCAAGACCTTCATCAGGAGGGTTTCCTCAACGAAGATGACTGGTATGATAATTTCCATCATGGGAATTTTGTTTTCGATGATGCTTCTCCTCTGTCCGCTGAGCTGCAGGCTACACCTTGGCCTCCGTCCTACAAGCCGCCTCAGCTTCCCGTATTCGATGGCCACTCAGACCCGAAGCAGTTTTTGATGAGCTACGAAGCAACAGTATCTTCGTATGGTGGCAATGCTGCAGTCATGGCCAAATCTTTTGTTATGGCTGTCAGGAGTGTCGCTCAAACCTGGTATTCCTCCCTTCGACCAGGAACGATCACTTCATGGCAGAAGCTGAAGGACTTGTTGTTAACTAGCTTCCAAGGGTTTCAGACGAAGCCGGTTACTGCTCAAGCTCTGTTCCAGTGCACCCAGGATCACGAAGAATACCTTCAGGCGTATGTCCGAAGGTTCTTGCGTTTGAGGGCACAGGCACCAACAGTGCCCAATGAAATTGTCATTGAGGCCATGATCAAGGGGCTTCGGCCAGGACCGTCAGCTCAGTACTTCGCTAGGAAGCCTCCTCAAACTTTGGAGAAGCTGCTCCAGAAGATGGACGAGTACATTCGGGCCGATAATGATTTTCGCCAAAGAAGGGAGGAGGCTTTTAGGTTTTCTGAAATGACCAGGGGCTTCGGAGGGAGGTTCTACCCAAGGCATGTTAGATCAATTCATAACTCTACACAAAATGATGATAGAGGGAGTCAACAGCAAAGGCCACAATGTTCCTCACAGGCTTCGGGGCAACAGCAAGGCTCCTTCCGACCACCAGCTCCAAGAGGCAGAGGCGCCAGGGGCTTCGGAGGAAGATTCGGCGATCAACCGAGAAGAATCTTTTGCTTATTCTGTGGTGAGAACAAAGGTCATACCACTAGGATGTGCCATGTTACCATCCAGAAGCAAAAAGAAATAGCCGAAGCGGCAGCACAACAGGCTCAGCCGAAGCAGGTCATGCACACTGCTTCGTATCATTTGCCTTACATCCCAGAGTATGTAGGCAATCACCCTGCAGTTTCTGTTGCTTCGGCAGTCAACCTCAGGCTTCTTGGCAACAACCTCCGCCTCCACCACCGCTGCAACAAGGTCAGCAGCCAGAAGGGAGCCAATATGCTCCACATCAAAGGGACTTCAGAGAACAGTCCGAAGCTCGCACAGTCAACAGCACTGTGCCAGAGTCAAAGCACATCTATTGACAAATATCCTACCTTAATAGCAATCTTTTTCATTCAGTTTTATTTTCTGTAATAAAGGACATTGTTCAAGTTTCATGTAAATAGTTTCGTTGATTCCCACAAGGAAAATATATTTTCTTCACATGATTAAATTGTTGAAAGACTTGTGATAACAAAGAGGACCTTCGAACTATCGAAAATTCTTCGAAGCAACAAAAAGTCGTTCTAAAGAACGCAGAGTAAGTTGGCCGAAGTCACAAAAAAGTCGTTCCAAAGGGAGCGCAGTGTAAGTTTTCTGCTCCAAAGTCGTTCCAATGGGAATGCAGAGCATACAGCGAAAAGTCAACGCTGATACCGCCTAAGTAAAAGGCGAAGCGCGAAAAGTCAACGCGAATACCGCTGAAAGTAAAAGGCGAAGAAGCTCCTAAGGGAGGCTTACAGCGAAAAATAAACGCTGATTCCGCCGAAGTAAAAGGCGAAGAAGCTCCTAAGGGAGGCTTATAGTAAAAAGACAATGCTGATTCAAAAGATTATGTGTTTTGTCGCAGGAATGTGTGTATTTTCGGAATAAACACCATCTTACACAGCATAACATCATCGCATCATTTCGCATAGCATAAGCATCATACATCATGTTGCATATGGCACAAGAGGTGGACATCATATTAATCTACAGAAGAACGTTTTGAAAAAAGGGAAAAATCATAATGTCACAAGGAGATACATTATTGATCTTCGGAAGTATAGCTTCGGAAAGTATCTTCACGAAGCCTGGATATTATTCATTAGAACACTGGATATTGTTGTGACAAAGAAAAATTCCTCTTCACGAAGCATGAAAAGAAGGGAAGGTGTTTTTTCGTCAAAGACTCAAAAGCGGTACGTGTAAAGTTTCATGCATCGTAAAGAGTTGAGCAATAAAAACGGGTATATTACATTCAGGATTACAAAATGTTACAATATATTACATTTCAGAAGTTTAATTTACAATAGTATTTAATCTTCTCTCAGAACAACTTCTGCAGCCTCATTCAGGAGCCGATTGACGACTTCGTCCATAATGGCTTCAGCCATCTTTTTAATTTCGTCGTCCTCTTTCGGCTGAGGGCCTGGAGACGCTTCAGCAGGATCTGAAGAAGGACAGGATACGGCTACATTGCTATTACAAATGGCAAACGAAGCTTAAAACCAAAAATTACAACACAATAAAAACTATTAGTTACTACCTAATTGACCTTCGGGTTCTGCACTCTTTTCAGCAGCCTCAGCCACTTCTCTAGCATCGTGAATGCCCTTTTCACTTTTTTGAATAATTTCTCCGGCCATTTCTCGGCCGCCATTATCCCAGATATCGGTGAAAAATTTTCCACCGATCATGCTAGCTTCGGCCGAAGGATCTCTTGCATCTTCAAAGGACAAAGCAGCTTCGGATTGTGCTAAAATTTTTACATGTCCACAGCCCTTCTTCTCTAAAATGGTGGCAATTCCTCTGGCACCAGAGAAAGCACATATATCTCCATGGCTATTTAAAATTTCTTCGAAGGCCTCAGCTTCGTGGTTGATCCATTCGATGGGATCTTCGGGATTGCCTCTCGTAAAGTTTTCTTCGCTTGAGAAGGCGCCGACCCTGGCGAAGCTAGCTTTTAACTTCTTAACACACTCTATAGATTTGTTATAGCATCTTTTCTTGGACGAACGAAGCTCTTCAACAGTTACTTCTAAGTGATCTGCCCATTGGTCGCTGAGTTCTCGCCTTGTTTCTTCAAGTATGCGTTCTTCCTTGGCTCTGGCCAGTTGTTTCCGAAGATCTTCAATTTCGCGCTTCTGAGCTTCAGCTTGACCCTTAAAAGAAGCTTCGTCTTCTTTTATTTTATTTATCAATGAGTGTAATATTTTATCTTTTTTGAGGCCTTCGTTCCTTAGTTCAATTACATCGGAACGAAGGTTGCTCAGGGCTATAGCACATCCTTCGTCTTCAGCATCTTTCTGTGCCCTGAGGGCATTGCTAAGCATCAGACCCTGCAAAGCGAAATATGTGTGTATCAATAAATTTACACAAACAAAAAACTTTGGTCCCAACAAAAAACACAAGGATCCTATTTGTCGCACCTTTAAGCTATTATAGGCCAGGCTGTCGGCCAGATCGTTCTTCGACAGCACCGAGAGCCCGTCTTCTAAAGTTGGGAATCCGAAGCTCTTGCTCATCTCCCGGCAGACAGAAATCTCCTTGCTGTCAGGGAGACAATACAAAAAGTCTTCTTCTCCACTACCATTGAATATTAGAGCCCCCTTTGGATACTTCAGTTTTTGGGCATAGCGCTGGGCCTCTTGCTCTTCTTTTTCTGATAGTTTTTTCCCCGAAGCATGACGAACAATATAATCACGAATTTTGGAGGATGCTTCGGGGGCAACGACACCGATTTCTTCAACAAAAGTTGGCTTTGTTATTTTTTCTTCCTCAGTTTCCAAGGATTTTATCTTTACGGGCTCTGAGGCCCCAGCTTCGGCTTTAGTTTCTTGCTCTGGAGCTTTTGTATCAGAAATTTCAGTTGTTGTTTCAGGAGTGGCAGCAGCCTTCTTCGGAGGTGTGCTTGAAGATTTGATTGTTTCCAGTACATCTAGCACATTAGCCATTCTCTTTCTTTTCGGAGTCACTGCTGGCACTTTTTGATTTTTTACTGTCTCAACATTTGCTGCAGGACTCACAACTTCTGATGCTTTTTCTTCAGATGGTTTTTTCACTTCTTCCATTTTTTCTGTGGATGGCGCTTCGGCCATTTTTTCGGTTTCTGGTAGCAAAATCTTCGGTTCTTCCAATTCTATCCTTTTTGGCGCTTCGGCCATTTCTGCAACTACTGGCAGCAAGGTTGGTTTGGTTGGCCTTTTAGCCTCGGTGGCCGAAGAAGTTTTCCCGGTAAACTCAAGCACCGAAGCTGGTTCAATATAGCGCGGCCGATGTGTGAGGACCTTTATCTTCTTTCTTTTCGGTTCTGGCTCGCTAGGAGCAGTTTCAGCTTCTTCTTTTGCAGAGGTTGTGTTTTTTCTCTTCTGCCTTCGAATGGGATAGCAATAGTCAGGGTAGACAAACCCAATTGCATCAAATACCCGATTCAACCTCTTCTTTTTTCGGCCTCCGAAGGCTGCTGACATCGCAGTATCTTCGGCCTTCGAATAAGCCCCAAGCAACTCATCACTTAAATTTTCAATGCTTTTTAACCAGTCATCATCTGGCTCAACGAATTTATCTCCGAACTTGAAGGTGTACTTCAGTCTGACAAGTCCACCTTCATCGGCCTCTTTTATGATTTCTTGCGGCATTTCCCATTTCTCCACGAGCGGCCATACCCGGAAGGCAATATGCTCTTGTACTAAATCTCTCGTTCCAATAAAAGAACAGATAACGCCGAAGGCCCTCTGGCATTCTTCGGCAGCTTCATTCATTTCAACCTTCGGCCTCCGAAGGCCGAAGCTTTGCCAAATAGGGCGCATAATTATACCTTTGATATCTTCTCGTACTGACAGGTCATTCTTCACATAAAACCATTCCGTCATCCAGTCGCCGGGCCATCTTTTCCGAAAGGTTGGCACGGGACAGCTTGACCCGGAGCGAGAAACGAAACTGTAGCAGCCAAAATTATTATGATACTGTTCCTTACCCCAAGGTTTTGTTTCGTATGATAATTCGTGTATATTGCAGAAGCTTTTTGCATCAGGCTTCAGACCTTGGCTTCTCACGGCCCACACGAAGATATTCAGTCTTATAATTGCCTCGGGGGTAAGTTGGTGAAGATAGACTTCGAAGATTTTCAACACCTCCACGACGAAGTTGCTCAAGGGAAATCGCAGCCCAGCTTTCAAAAAGCTTCGGTACACTACGACTTCATTCTCTTCAGGGTGTGGACAAGTCTTCTCCCCTTCGTCGGCCCTCACAATGGACAAATCCCGGAAATACCTCCCTCTCATGTTGACAAGATGATTCTCTTTGATAGTTGATTTACCATAAACTGAGTGGCTTGGTCGCCAGGGACGATCTTCGGAGTCTTCACCACCGCTGTCCACATCATAACTGTCGCTGTCACCAGTATCCTCAGACAAACCTTCTAGAATCTCCTTGGTGATTTTTTCCGTGTTGGTCTTCGACATCGCTATAAGAAACCCCAAGTTTTTCTCTTCGTCAAGACTCAGCTTCGTCTCAGCAGCAGCCTTCTTATCTCCAGACATCTTTGGAAACACTAAAAACTATTTTCAAAGCCGAAGCTTCAAAACTAAAAGCTCAGAAATTCTTAAGTACACAAAAGCTGAAAATCGAGTGAGCGAGAGCAGATGACAAGAAAGCGTGCCAAATGAGTTTGCGGTATGACCGTATTTATACGCCCAGTGCGTTAAAAATTGAAAGACCCCGCTTGTCAGTGAATGCTGCTATTCTAGCAAAGGGAAGGTGTTTTTTCGGACCTTCGGCATAAAGCCTTCGTCCATATCGCAATCTAAATTTATTGTTTTAAACAAATTAATATTGCGAGGGGCTACTGTTGGGGGCCTTCGGCTTACGAAGGTCCTCAAAAACAGGATTTAACAGTATTTCTGGAGTTTAATGTGTGAACAGGTATCTTCGGACTCAAGTCGGTATCACAGCAGACCAGAATAATACGAAGGTTGATACAGTGCCGAAGGTGTGAGCAGGAAAGCTTCGGCATGATAGCAACAAAATGAAACCGACTTAAAGATGAAAAGGCTATTCAGACCTCGATAGATTACAATAGAATTATTATCAAATGTAAAGGGCATGAATGTAATTTTGCATAGGCTGTAACCTGTGCCTATAAATAGGTGAACAGTATCCCCGTACTAGGGGGCTGATCTGGCATTCGCTTTTGCGTCACGCTTGTACTTTCATCTCCTTCAAGTTGAAGGTACATTTGTAATCCAACGTTATTTCTGTTTATACATGACAGTAATATATAATTGTTTATGTTGTTCTTTATATTCCTTACAATTCATCCTTCGTCATTGTATAATGTATTTATGAAGGTACGCCCTTCATAACCTTCGTCCGAAAATCATTATATCCTAAGGGGGATAATGCTTCGAAGGACGAAGGACTTTACCGATTAACATTTTCTATGTTGCCTTGTTCTTGACTCATAGCATTTGAGAACAAGTCCCCAACAAGTATAAACTGTGATAAATTGTCATGTGTGGATCTTGCATCATGGGAAATTGGGCTGCGATGAAATTTTCTGCAGGTACACTAACCTCAAAAACGTATGTGTAGCTGACAACTAGCAAAATACCGAGAGAGTCATAAGTATGCCACCGATGTAGAACACTATTCCCACATTAGATTGGCAAAAATTTGTGAGGATGCATAGGACGAGCATGCATCCTGATTGTTGCATCGTGTTTGTCACCTGTGCACCAAAATGCTTCTCTCACCTTTATTACAATACTTGGTGATTGTAAATGATGTGATGTCTTAGAGATACGTGTTTAGATGTCTTCCAGCTTTTCATAATTTGACCATTAGTAAAATTGTGTTTGCTCTTGTGCTTGATGTGACGATAGAATGTTGGTGACCTAATTGCCTAAACCCAAAATTAGGCCATGTTCTTATTTAGTGAACCATGACCCAAATTTGATTTTTTCCGTTATCCCTCCACGACCAAACACATACAAATAAACACTTAGATAATTTCTTTGTTGAACATAAAGTGTACTCGGGCTTAAAACAAGAATCTCGAGTTATATCTCCTTCCAAAACCATTCCCTTGTTTGGTTGGTGCAAGATGATATCTCTATTCTATTTTGCCTCTCCTGGAGGATTGCATTGTCGCTTTATCAACCCAATTTAGGAAAGACATGTCCGATCATTTTCTTGAATTTGATGCCTTTGGTTTCCTCATATCTATTTAAGGCATACCTGATGTGCACCCATTGGGTGAATGCCCGATCTTTCGATGAGAGGGTGTGGAATAACTCGATTGGTGGAGGATACGATGTTCACGGCCTGACTACAGCCTTCCAAAGATGCTGTGCCTTAGCAACCGATACACCACCTCCTATGGCTGTCACGATCTTGTGGAGCGTGACACCCCGGCAATTAGGGCACTCGTCCTGCAAGCAATCGAAGAACTAGCAAGAACAAGTAGAACAAGTACTGAATTACCAAATGTAAATGTAGGTTTAAAAATCAAACTCCAATATGGTGGGGTTCCAAAGACAAGAAGACAGGCGGCTGAACCAGCACGCACGCTTACAAGCAAGTAGTGAGAGCTAAACTTGATCTAAACAAAACCCGTTGTTCTTGGTTGCGGCTAGGGGGTTTATAAACATGGGAGGATGACCACAAGGGTTTTGGGGTCGTGATGCAACCCTAGGATGCATCCCTAATGGACCCAACTTGATACACGACCCATTGGGCCAAAATAGGGTGACGCAGCACCATGGGCAGAAAAGGCAGGAAATGTCTCGGTAAGGAAACAATGATAACGACAGCCTCGGAACAGATATGACTATAATTCCAGATCCATATGAAACTAGACTTGATAAGCTTTCTATGTTGTGCTTGAACATTCCAATCCAAGCCCGCATGTGACCGTGGTGACCGTCACAAGTTGGTGTTCTTCTGCAGTCCGAATCCAGCATGTTCAAATCCTTTTCCCTTTCGGTCTTCTCCCTGGTTCCTAAGCAAAACAAGAGTGGACGGGTCTCCATGGTCTAAATATGATGGACATGAACTCAAGAGTGTAATCACCTGATCGTTGAGTTAACGAGCACGAGTGCGAGTAATGGGACCAGAAATTGATACTTGTATTGGCATAGACGTATCAATAGTATGGATGTCTGCATCATTCTCCCCTTCTTGCATTTGAGTCGTCCTCGACTCAAGCTCAACTTCCTCTCCCAAGTAGGGCTTTAAATCTACAATGTTAAATGTGGGGCTAACCCCAAAGTCTGTAGGCAGATCTAACCTATATGCATTGTCGTTAATTTTCTCTAGCACTTTAAACGGTCCATCGGCTCGAGGCAACAATTTAGATTTTCGCAATTTAGGAAACCTTTCCTTTCTCAAATGCAACCGAACTAAATCTCCCGGTTCAAAATTTAATTCCTTTCTACCTTTATCACTAGCAAACTTATATCTAGCATTCATATGCTCTATGTTTTCTTTAGTAGTTTCATGCAATTTTAACATCAATTCAGCACGCCTAGTAGCATCAAAATTTAGTTTTTTAGAAGATGGCAAAGGCATTAAATCAATAGGAGCACGAGGCAACAAACCATATACAATCTGAAATGGGCACATCTTTGTAGTAGAATGCAATGATCGATTATAAGCAAATTCAACATGATGCAAACAATCCTCCCACATCTTAATATTCTTCTTTAGAACAGCCCTTAACATAGTAGACGAAGTTCTATTCACAACTTCAGTTTGACCATCAGTTTGGGGATGACATGTAGTAGAAAATAAAAGCTTAGTCCCCAATTTTGCCCACAAATTCCTCCAAAAATGACTAAGAAATTTAGCATCACGATCAGAAACGATTGTGTTGGGCACACCATGCAAGCAAACAATTTCACGAAAGAACAAATCAGCAATATGAGTAGCATCGTCAGTTTTATGACATGGTATGAAATGTGCCATCTTAGAAAATCTATCAACAACCACAAACACACTATCACGTCCCTTCCTAGTCCTAGGCAATCCCAGCACAAAATCCATAGAAATATCTTCCCAAGGAGCCTGGGAACGGGTAGAGGCAAATACAAACCGTGTGGATTTAACCGTGACTTCGCCTTTTGACATGTCGTGCAACGAGCAACCAATCTCGCCACATCTCTTCTCATCTTGGGCCAAAAGAAATGACCAGTGTTGGGGACTTGTTCTCAAATGCTATGAGTCAAGAACAAAGCAACATAGAAAATGTTAATCGGTAAAGTCCTTCGTCCTTCGAAGCATTATCCCCCTTAGGATATAATGGTTTTCGGACGAAGGTTATGAAGGGCGTACCTTCATAAATACATTATACAATGACGAAGGATGAATTGTAAGGAATATAAAGGACAACATAAACAATTATATATTACTGTCATGTATAAACAGAAATAACGTTGGATTACAAATGTACCTTCAACTTGAAGGAGATGAAAGTACAAGCGTGACGCAAAAGCGAATGCCAGATCAGCCCCCTAGTACGGGGATACTGTTCACCTATTTATAGGCACAGGTTACAGCCTATGCAAAATTACATTCATGCCCTTTACATTTGATAATAATTCTATTGTAATCTATCGAGGTCTGAATAGCCTTTTCATCTTTAAGTCGGTTTCATTTTGTTGCTATCATGCCGAAGCTTTCCTGCTCACACCTTCGGCGCTGTATCAACCTTCGTATTATTCTGGTCTGCTGTGATACCGACTTGAGTCCGAAGATACCTGTTCACACATTAAACTCCAGAAATACTGTTAAATCCTGTTTTTGAGGACCTTCGTAAGCCGAAGGCCCCCAACAGTAGCCCCTCGCAATATTAATTTGTTTAAAACAATAAATTTAGATCGCGATATGGACGAAGGCTTTATGCCGAAGGTCCAAAAAAACACCTTCCCTTTGCTAGAATAGCAACATTCACTGACAAGCGGGGTCTTTCAATTTTTAACGCACTGGGCGTATAAATACGGTCATACCGCAAACTCATTTGGCACGCTTTCTTGTCATCTGCTCTCGCTCACTCGATTTTTAGCTTTTGTGTACTTAAGAATTTCTGAGCTTTTAGTTTTGAAGCTTCGGCTTTGAAAACAGTTTTTAGTGTTTCCGAAGATGTCTGGAGATTAGAAGGCTGCTGCTGAGACGAAGCTGAGTCTTGACGAAGAGAAAAACTTGGGGTTTCTTATAGCGATGTCGAAGACCAACACGGAAAAAATCACCAAGGAGATTCTAGAAGGTTTGTCTGAGGATACTGGTGACAGCGACAGTTATGATGTGGACAGCGGTGGTGAAGACTCCGAAGATCGTCCCTGGCGACCAAGCCACTCAGTTTATGGTAAATCAACTATCAAAGAGAATCATCTTGTCAACATGAGAGGGAGGTATTTCCGGGATTTGTCCATTGTGAGGGCCGACGAAGGGGAGAAGACTTGTCCACACCCTGAAGAGAATGAAGTCGTAGTGTACCGAAGCTTTTTGAAAGCTGGGCTACGATTTCCCTTGAGCAACTTCGTCGTGGAGGTGTTGAAAATCTTCGAAGTCTATCTTCACCAACTTACCCCCGAGGCAATTATAAGACTGAATATCTTCGTGTGGGCCGTGAGAAGCCAAGGTCTGAAGCCTGATGCAAAAAGCTTCTGCAATATACACGAATTATCATACGAAACAAAACCTTTGGGTAAGGAACAGTATCATAATAATTTTGGCTGCTACAGTTTCGTTTCTCGCTCCGGGTCAAGCTGTCCCGTGCCAACCTTTCGGAAAAGATGGCCCGGCGACTGGATGACGGAATGGTTTTATGTGAAGAATGACCTGTCAGTACGAGAAGATATCAAAGGTATAATTATGCGCCCTATTTGGCAAAGCTTCGGCCTTCGGAGGCCGAAGGTTGAAATGAATGAAGCTGCCGAAGAATGCCAGAGGGCCTTCGACGTTATCTGTTCTTTTATTGGAACGAGAGATTTAGTACAAGAGCATATTGCCTTCCGGGTATGGCCGCTCGCGGAGAAATGGGAAACGCCGCAAGAAATCATAAAAGAGGCCGACGAAGGTGGACTTGTCAGACTGAAGTACACCTTCAAGTTCGGAGATAAATTCGTTGAGCCAGATGATGACTGGTTAAAAAGCATTGAAAATTTAAGTGATGAGTTGCTTGGGGCTTATTCGAAGGCCGAAGATACTGCGATGTCAGCAGCCTTCGGAGGCCGAAAAAAGAAGAGGTTGAATCGGGTATTTGATGCAATTGGGTTTGTCTACCCTGACTATTGCTATCCCATTCGAAGGCAGAAGAGAAAAAACACAACCTCTGCAAAAAAAGAAGCTGAAACTGCTCCTAGCGAGCCAGAACCGAAAAGAAAGAAGATAAAGGTCCTCACACATCGGCCGCGCTATATTGAACCAGCTTCGGTGCCTGAGTTTACCGGGAAAACTTCTTCGGCCACCGAGGCTAAAAGGCCAACCAAACCAACCTTGCTGCCAGTAGTTGCAGAAATGGCCGAAGCCAAAAAGGATAGAATTGGAAGAACCGAAGATTTTGCTACCAGAAACCGAAAAAATGGCCGAAGCGCCATCCACAGAAAAAATGGAAGAAGTGAAAAAACCATCTGAAGAAAAAGCATCAGAAGTTGTGAGTCCTGCAGCAAATGTTGAGACAGTAAAAAATCAAAAAGTGCCAGCAGTGACTCCGAAAAGAAAGAGAATTGCTAATGTGCTAGATGTACTGGAAACAATCAAATCTTCAAGCACACCTCCGAAGAAGGCTGCTGCCACTCCTGAAACAACAACTGAAATTTCTGATACAAAAGCTCCAGAGCAAGAAACTAAAGCCGAAGCTGGGGCCTCAGAGCCCGTAAAGATAAAATCCTTGGAAACTGAGGAAGAAAAAATAACAAAGCCAACTTTTGTTGAAGAAATCGGTGTCGTTGCCCCCGAAGCATCCTCCAAAATTCGTGATTATATTGTTCGTCATGCTTCGGGGAAAAAACTATCAGAAAAAGAAGAGCAAGAGGCCCAGCGCTATGCCCAAAAACTGAAGTATCCAAAGGGGGCGCTAATATTCAATGGTAGTGGAGAAGAAGACTTTTTGTATTGTCTCCCTGACAGCAAGGAGATTTCTGTCTGCCGGGAGATGAGCAAGAGCTTCGGATTCCCAACTTTAGAAGACGGGCTCTCGGTGCTGTCGAAGAACGATCTGGCCGACAGCCTGGCCTATAATATCTTAAAGGTGCGACAAATAGGATCCTTGTGTTTTTTGTTGAGACCAAAGTTTTTTGTTTGTGTAAATTTATTGATACACACATATTTCGCTTTGCAGGGTCTGATGCTTAGCAATGCCCTCAGGGCACAGAAAGATGCTGAAGACGAAGGATGTGCTATAGCCCTGAGCAACCTTCGTTCCGAAGTAATTGAACTGAGGAACGAAGGCCTCGAAAAAGATAAAATATTACACTCATTGATAAATAAAATAAAAGAAGACGAAGCTTCTTTTAAGGGTCAAGCTGAAGCTCAGAAGCGCGAAATTGAAGATCTTCGGAAACAACTGGCCAGAGCCAAGGAAGAACGCATACTTGAAGAAATAAGGCGAGAACTCAGCGACCAATGGGCAGATCACTTAGAAGTAACTGTTGAAGAGCTTCGTTCGTCCAAGAAAAGATGCTATAACAAATCTATAGAGTGTGTTAAGAAGTTAAAAGCTAGCTTCGCCAGGGTCGGCGCCTTCTCAAGCGAAGAAAACTTTACGAGAGGCAATCCCGAAGATCCCATCGAATGGATCAACCACGAAGCTGAGGCCTTCGAAGAAATTTTAAATAGCCGTGGAGATATATGTGCTTTCTCTGGTGCCAGAGGAATTGCCACCATTTTAGAGAAGAAGGGCTGTGGACATGTAAAAATTTTAGCACAATCCGAAGCTGCTTTGTCCTTTGAAGATGCAAGAGATCCTTCGGCCGAAGCTAGCATGATCGGTGGAAAATTTTTCACCGATATCTGGGATAATGGCGGCCGAGAAATGGCCGGAGAAATTATTCAAAAAAGTTGTTGGGGACTTGTTCTCAAGTGCTATGAGTTAAGAACAAGGCAACATAGAAAATGTTAATCGTTAAAGTCCTTCGTCCTTCGAAGCATTATTTCCCTTAGGATGTAATGACTTGCGGACGAAGGTTATGAAGGACATACATTCATATATTCATTAAACAATGACGAAGGATGAAATATAAAGAATATAAAAAACAACATGAACAATCATATGTCGTTATCGGGCATAAACAAAAACATTGTTGAATTACAAGTGTACCTTTAATCGGAAGGAAATGACAGTACAGGCGTGACGCAAAAAGCGAATGCCAAGTCAGCGTGAACAGTATGGGGGTACTGTTCACCTATTTATAGGCACGGGACGCAGCCCATACAAAATTACATTCATGCCCTTTACATTTGATAATAATTCTATGGTATTCTATCGAGGTCTGAATAGCCTTTTCATCTTTAAGTCGGTTTCATTTTCTGCAACCACGCCGAAGCTTTCCTGCTGACACCTTCGGCGTTGTATCAAGACCTTCGTATTATCCTGGTCTTCCCCTGGCGTGATGACGACTTGAGTTCGAAGGTACCTGCTCACACATTATACTTCCAGAAATACTGTTAAATCCTGTTTTTGAGGACCTTCGGATGCCGAAGGTCCCCAACAGTAGCCCCTCGCAATATTAATTTGTTTAAAATAACGAATTTAAATTGCGACGCGAACGAAGGCTTTTCGCCGAAGGTCCGAAAAAACACCTTCCCTTTGCTAGAATAGCAACAATCACTGACAAGCGGGGTCTTTGAATTTTCAACGCTTTTGGCGTATAAATACGGGCATACCGCAAACTCATTTGACACGCTTTCTGGCCGACTGCTCTCGCTTACTCAATTTTTAGCTCTTGTGCACTACGATTTGCTAAGCTTTTAGTTTTGAAGCTTCGACTTTAAAAATAGTTTTTTAGTGTCTCCGAAGATGTCCGAAGATAAGAAGACTGCTGCTGAGACGAAGCTGAGCCTCGACGAAGAGAAAAATTTGGGTTTTCTTATAGCGATGTCAAAGACCAACACAGAGAAAATTACCAAGGAGATTCTGGAAGGTTTATCTGAGGATACTGGTGACAGTGACAGCTATGATGTGGACAGTGGTGGTGAAGACTCCGAAGATCGTCTATGGCGACCAAGCCATTCAGTTTATGGTAAATCGACCATCAGAGAGAATCATCTTATCAACATGAAAGGAAGATATTTTCGGGATTTGTCCATTGTGAGGGTTGACGAAGGGGAGAAAACTTGCCCCCACCCTGAAGAGAATGAAGTCGTAGTGTACCGAAGCTTTTTAAAAGCTGGACTGCGATTTCCTTTGAGCAGCTTCGTTGTGGAGGTGCTGAAAATATTCGAAATCTATCTCCATCAACTTACCCCCGAGGCAATTATAAAGCTGAATATCTTCGTGTGGGCCGTGAGAAGCCAAGGTCTGAAGCCTGACGCAAAAAGCTTCTGCAATATACATGAATTATCATATGAAACAAAACCTTGGGGTAAGGAACAGTATCACAACAATTTTGGCTGCTACAGTTTCGTTTCTCGGTCCGGGTCAAGCTGCCCCGTGCCAACCTTTCGGAAGAGATGGCCCGGAGACTGGATGACAGAATGGTTCTATGTGAAGAATGATCTGACAATACGAGAAGATATCAAGGGTATAATCATGCGCCCTATTTGGCAAAGCTTCGGCCTTCGGAGGCCGAAGGTTGAAATGAATGAAACTGCCGAAGAATGCCAGAGGGCCTTCGGCGCAGTCTGCTCTTTCATCGGAACAAGAGACTTGGTTCAAGAGCATATTGCCTTCAGGGTATGGCCACTTGCGGAGAAATGGGAAATGCCACAAGAAACCGTAAAAGAGGCCGACGAAGGTGGACTTATCAGGTTGAAGTACACTTTTAAATTTGGAGATAAATTTGTCGAGCCAGATGACGACTGGTTAAAAAGTATTGAAAATTTAAGTGATGAACTGCTTGGGGCTTACTCAAAGGCCGAAGACACTGCAATGTCAGCAGCCTTCGGAGGCCGAAAGAAGAAGAGGCTGAATCGGGTATTCGATGCAATCGGGTTTGTCTACCCTGACTATTGCTATCCCATTCGAAGGCAGAAGAGGAAAAACACAACCTCTGCAAAAGAAGAAACTACAATTGCTCCTAGCGAGCCAGAACCGAAGAGAAAGAAGATAAAAGTCCTCACACATCGGCAGGGTGGTAGGCCAAGTCACACCATCAACTACATCCTGCATGGTACCTGCAAAAATGGTGCCACAAGCAAGGCTGAGTATACTAATACTCAGCTAGACTTAACCGGTGTGAGGAGTCTACTCCTCTACCTCTAGACTATGCAGCTGTTTGGCTGAGGGGTTTGGTTTGCCAAAAGCACTAGCTGTTTCTAAAATCAACTTTTAGCTTTTCAAATTCTACCATTATTATCTTAGCTAGATTTGCTCCTTCTAAGCATACATGGTAACAATCAATTAGTTCAATCAACAAGTTATCTCATATAATCCACATTTCACTTCTTACTCGATGCAGTACAAGGAATCAAGCAGTCTCATTAGCTGCGAGAAGCAGACGATTCGAATCGAGTTTTTAAACCTTGCAAGGTAAACCTAAACACACGGCATGTCAGGGCACTCCGACCCCACACATGACAACCGTCCCCATCGATTCCCCGTTCGCGTCCAGGCCTCACCGCCTTGGCATACAATGCTCCACTGACCCCGGCTGCCGCCGTGCAGTGACCGCACTTGTACCCACCATAGCTAGCATGGGAGACCATGTCTCAGGTCGCATGAGGGATAAAGTCCGCGCCCGGCTTCACTCAGGTACTAGGTTTACCGGTTACCATTTTTCCCGGCATGTGCTTAGTACGTTCAAAAGCTTGACTCAGGTATCCACACATTAATCCTTAATTCATTTTTTCCCGTCTCATGGGCAAGGCATCCTCCCTGGATCCAAGTCCATAGACCAACATATATCCCATTATCAAGATGAATACAATCAATTCCTGACCTCGCGCGAGTGCTAGAAAAATCACTCGACTTCTACCGAGATCCTGATTAGCAAGCAGCTACTCGACCTAGCATACTAGTATTCATCTCAAAAAGGAATCCTGAGTTCATGCAACTAGGGTTTCAACCAACTCCTACACTTAAGTGCACATTACAGTCCTACAAGCATTAAGTGTAGTAAAGTAGCATATAATAACATGGTTATGCATAAAACCGGGGCTTGCCTTCAATTGCTGGGGCTGCGGGGAGATCCTCAATAGCAGCCTCTGAAGCCTGCTCCTGGTCCTCCTCTTGGACAGGTCCTTGCTCGGGGATGAGCACGTACTCTCCGTCGGCAAGATTACAATCTAATGAATGCAATGCGTAAGATATATGCATGATACAATAGGTGCTTTAGAATTTACAACTTTTAAAGATGTAGGGTCTTTTGAATTTAAACAAGTTAACCTTACTTATGTAAAACCCTTTTAGTGGTATACTTAGTAAATTGGGTTAGTTTTAATGGGATGAGGTTTATTCCTTCTTCTCTTTTCTTTTATTCTTTTTAATGTTTTGGAGTAGGTTTGAACTACAAGTTGCTTTTATAAAATTCCAAAAATTCTGCAAACATTACAGTGGCTTGCTACTGGTGTATGATTCTCTGTCTCAAAATTTGGGGTTCAGAAAGTGAATGGTTTTCTCTGGACAAAATTACCAAATTTTAGGGCAGAAGGGGTACTTTGAACTACAACTATTATTTAACAGTGGGTAATTCTTTAAAACTTATTTTTGCTGGCTTTTAGGTGTCATAACATGACTTGATACAAATTTCTAGTCATTAATACCTCTTAATTCTTTTCCTATGGTTTTCTTAAGGTTTCTAGCCAAAGGGGTGCTTTCTACTACCACTATGTTTGAAAAACATCAAACAACAGAGTTCTTATTTTTCTTAGCTAGTATTTTGTGCAAGAGCAATCATTCTGGAGTTTGGTTTCTTTTTGCTTAAGGGAAGGGGTGGTTTGCATTATTTAAGTCAAATGGCCTTTCTCACAAATTACTAGCAAAAGGTATGGGTTCACTTCTTTTTCATGGGTTTGCATTTTTCTCTGGTGGTTTATCTCATCATAGACTTAGCTAATTTTTGGTTGCCCATTATCACATTAAAAGGGGTTGCTTATGATTTATTGGAAAAATGCCTTATTATCATTCTGTATTTATTTTCCCTACTTAAAAAGTTAGGCTGGGGTGTTCTGTATTTTTGTAGTGGGGCTCTGGTGGTTATAAGTTCACTGGATTTTTGTTAACCACTTTGGTTATGGTTTTGCAATTTTAATAATTGATTTTCAGTCTTTATAAGGCTAATTAAAGCATCTTAATTAGAAACTGGTCCTAATTAATGGTCTCTGCATTTTTCCTAGGTTCTTGGTTGCATAAGTAAACTAGGAAAAATATTACTAATCACTGTTCAACATTTTCTAATGCTTTTCTGATTTTCTTTAAGTTGTGGACAAAATGGCTTTAATTGAATAACTACATCATAATCTCTAATGCTGGGGCTCCTACTATTTTTAAACAGTGTCTAATTAAGGTATAAGCATCTACAAATTTTCTTAAGCTCAGCACAAAAGAAAAACAAATTTTCCTTAATTAAACAAGGTTTAGGGGGTTTCTGTTTTTAATTTTAAACTCTAAAATTTAGAACAGAAAGCATATGGTTCAATAATTTTAAATGATAGACCATAATATTCCAGAGCTAGCAAAATTGGTTTGACAGCTTTTCATTAAGATTTCATCAAGTTATGGATTTTCTAAGTTCTCTGGTTATTTAAAAGAATAACAGAATTGATTAAAAGGAAAACCACTTTGCACTGGGGTCCCTGGCGGTTTTTCTAAGTTTTCCTTCGCGAATCAGTCCTTAGGTTACTATTCACATGAGTCGCTGACATTACAGAAAACCCCTCGGGTTCTACAAAACCTAACCCGAGGTCCTTCTTCTACCTCAAACAGTAGCCGCGGCGAAGAAAAGGGCGGAGGGGCTTACCGGCGGCGAGACTGTTCCGGTGAAGTGGTCGAGGATGAAGGGGAGGTCGCGGGGACCACAACGGTGTGCGGAACGTTGACGGAGATGGCCGGAGTTGGTCGGTCCACGCGCGCAGGCGGGGATACTCGTCGGCGGCGAGGAGACCGGCCTGGTCACGGCGAGGTAGTTCAATTAAATAGGTCAGGGAGGTCCACGGGATGCCAGAGAAGACATGAGCGAAAGGAATTGGGCGGAGACTTACTGGATAGCTCGGTCCACGCGCGGCGGCGGAAGACCGAAGTCCGGTGAGGTTGATCTCGGGCCTCCGGTGAAGTCCGGTCGGGTCCGAGGGCTTGGCGAGCTTCACGGGCTACTGGCGGAGCTAGCCGAAGCACTGGTTGGGCTGGAGGGCGGCTGGAGTGGGCTGGCCACGGCGGCCGTAGCTCTGGCGGCAATGGCGGGCGGAAATTCGCTCGCCGGAGCTAAGGAACGGTGGCTGGCCGATGAGGGTGAGTGCGGGGCGAAGTGGGGCGCGCCTGGGGAGGCTTTATAGGCACGGCGCGGTGCACGGGCGGTCGTGGACCGGCGAGTGCGCGCGGGCGTGCACTGGGAAGGCGCGGTGCACGAACGGGCGTGAACCGGGGGTGTCAGCCGCGGTCGAACACGTGTTCCCGTTGCCTCTGCCCCTGTTCAAGCGCCGATTGGGAGCAAATCTTCGCGAATTTGGGCAAGATCACTGCAAGGGATTTGTTCACCAGACCAAGCTTTGTCTTTTGTGTATGGACGACGTGCGGTTTTAGGCTAGGGACAGGGAGTTGTAGCGTCACCAAGGTGCCAGTGTCAGAATGCCTGGTCCCGAGGTTGAGCTGCGCCAAAACCGTGTCAAAAGGATTTGGTTTGAGTTCAAACTTTCCCAGAATGTGTTCAAGGTAATTTGGCACGACTTTGATATTTGGATCTTCTGGCTTTGAGTTTGGAAAAACAGAGAACACAGATGATCCTTGAGAAGAGGTCTGAAATTCAGAAATTCAGAAATCTGAATTTCTCTAAGGGTTCATTGATCAAGGGCTGATTTGGGGATTTATTTGAGTTATTTTGGCTAAGCCTTCTTAATCTTTCTTGTTACTTAGCAAATATACTTTAACTTATATAATTGGCTCAACTCACAATTTTAAACTTTTCATCCTCTTTTCACATCTTCTTGAATTTTGTTCATGGGGGTCTACTTAGAGTTCTTAATTAGGGTTGCACATTCTTATCTTTTCAAGGACTCAATTGTTTTGATCATGACACTTTTAACCATATACTTGGTGAATTCTTTATCACTTAAGTTATTTTGATGCTCATGCTTACTTTGGTTCACATAAAATAATGGTTCTTGGTGTGGCTTTTTAAGAGAAACCCTAGGTGACACTGGGGTGTCACACCCACCTGTTAGAGTGAGAAAGAGAGAGCCCGCTCATGTGGAGCCTGGTCGCTAGGCCAAAGGCCACGGCTGTGCTCAGCTTATTTTGTTATTTTCTTTTCTTTTCTTTCTTTTATTTTTATACATATATGAATATATATATATATTAAAATATTCCCAAAACTGTAGTAAATCATAAACAATAAATTATCCAATTTCAAAAGAATAATTACGGTAAGTCATATTTATTTAAATAGACTGGGTTTTTTTAAAAAAAAATCGAA